>NW_012140525.1:796891-857422 GCF_000956105.1 Propithecus coquereli | reverse complement strand
ATAAATAAAACAAAAAATAAAGTTGTTTCAGTTTCTTATATAGTTGGAATTTTAGTCCCTTATGGGATGAATAGTTTGAAAATATTTTCTCCCATTCTACAGGTTGTCTCTTCACTCTATTGATTGTTTCCTTTACTGTGTATAGCAGTTCTATTTCCTATAGTCCTTTGTTTATTTTTGTTTTTCTGTCTGTGCTTTTGAAATCTTAGCCACAAATTTTTGACTAGAATCATATCCTGATATGTTTCTCCTGTGTTTTGTTTCGTAGTTTTATAGTTTTGGGCCTCACATTTTAAGTCTTTAATTCATTTTCATTTTATTTTTGTGTATGATGAAAGATACGGCTCTCATTTCATTCTTCGGCATATAGTTATACAGTTTTCCCAGTAACCATTCACAGAAGAGACTGTTCTTTACATCCTTTCCCCATTGTATATTCTGGTACCTCTGTCAAAGATGAGTAAGTTGTAAATGCTCAGATTTGTATCTAGGTTCTTTATTCTGTTCCATTGGTCTATGTATCTGTTTTATGCCACTACCATCCTTATTGGGTTACTATAACTTTGTAGTAAATTTGGAAGTCAGGTATTGCATAGCCTCCACCTTTGTTCTTTTTTTCTCAAAATTGTTTTGGCTATTTGGGATCTTTTGTGGTTCCATGTAGATTTTAGGATTATTTTTCTATTTTTTTGAAGAATATCTTTGGTATTTGATAGGGATTGCATTGAATCTGTAAATTACTTTGGGTAGTATTTTCATCTTAACAATATTAATTCTTTCAACTCATGAGAATGAAAAATCTTTCCATTTTTTGTGTCCTCTTCAATTCTTTCATCAGTGTTTTATAGTTTTTCTTGTATAGATTTTTCACTTCTATGGTTAAATAGAATCCTAGACATTTTATATTCTTCGTAGTTATTGCAAATGGGACTTCTATTTTGATTTCTTTTTCAGATTATTTGCTGTTGGCCTATGTAAATGTTACTGATTTTTTTTGTGTTCATTTTATATCCTACAACTTTACTGAATTCACTTTCCAGTTCTAATAGTATTTTGGTGGGGTCTTTAGGTTTTGCTAAGTATAAAATCATGTTGTCTGTGAATGAGACTAGTCTGATTTCTTCCTTTCCAATTTGGATGCTTTTATTTCTTTATGTTGCCTAATTGTTCTGGCCAGGACTTCCAATATTTTGTTGAAAAAAAGTGTTGAAAGTGGGCGTCCTTGTCTTATTCCAGATTTTAAAGGAAAGACCTTCAACTTTTACCCATTCAGTATGATGTATATGTAGGTTTGTTACATATGGGCTTTATTATTTTGAGGTATATTCTTCTATACCCAATTTGATGAGAGTTTCTATCATAATGTGGTGTTGAATTTTATCAAATGCTTTTTTGGCATTTATTTAAATATTTAAGTTTTTTTCTGATTCCATAAATATGATGTGTCACTTTTATTGATTTGTATATATGTTGAACCATCCTTGCATCCTTGACATTAATCTCACTTGATCATAATGAGTGATCTTTTAATGTGTTGTTGTGTTTGGTTTGCTAGCATTTTCTTGAGGACTTTTGCATCCATGTTCATCAATGATATTGGCCTGTAGGTTTTTTTTTGTTATTGTTCTAATGTTATTGTTCTTGTCTGGTTTTGTTATCAGGGTGATGCTGGCCCAAAGAATGAATTTAGAAGTAATCCCTTCTCTCTGATTTTTTTTTCTGAAGAATTGAAGTAAAATTATTATTAGTTCTTTATAAAATGTTTGGTGGAATTCAGCAGTGAATTCATTTAGCCATGGGCTGTTCATTGATGAGAGACGTTTTATTAAAACTTCAATCATATCACTCATTATTAGTTTGTTGAGGTTTTCTATTTCTTCATGATTTAATCTTGTTAGGCCGTATGTACCCACAAATTTATCCATTTCTTCTGGATTTTTCAATTCATTGGCATATAATTGTTATAATTCAAGATGATTCACAGACTTAAATCTAAGACATGAAACCATAAGAATGCTAGAAGAAAATATTTAAAAACTCTTCTACATATTGGCCTAGATGAAGAATTTATGAAGAACACTCCAAGGGCAATCACAGCAAAAACAAAAATAAATAAATTCAACTTGATTAAATTAAAAAGCTTCTGCACAGCCAAGGAAACAATCAGCAGAGCAAATAGACAACCTATAGAATGGGAGAAAATATTCTCATGGTATACATCTGATAATGGGCTAATAACCAGAATCTGCAAAAAGTGGGCAAAAGACATGAACAGAAGCTTTTCAAAAGAAGATAGACCAACGGCCAACAAATGTGACAAAGGCTCAATGTCTCTAATTATCAGCGAAATGCAAATCAAAACCACGATGAGATATCACCTATGAGATTCTCACCAGTGAGAATGGCTTTTATCAAAAAATCTCAAAACAACAGATGCTGGCATGGATGTGGAGAGAAAGGAACACCTATACATTGTTGGTGGGACTAAAAACTAGTGCAACCTTTATGAAAAATAGTATGGAGATACCTAAGAGAACTAAAAGTAGACCTACCATTTGAGCCAGCAATCCCACCAAAGGCAAAAAAAGCCATTTAATCAAAAAGACACCTGTACTTGAATGTTTATTGCAACACAATTCACAATTGCAAAGATGTGCAATCCACCTAAGTGCCCATCAATCCATGAGTGGTTTAATAAAATGTGGTTGGTATATGTACAACATTGACTACTACTTAGCCATAAAAAAATGAATTAATACCTTTTACAACAATCTGGATGGAACTGGATGCCATCCTCCTAGGTGAAGTATTGCAAGAATGGAAAAACAAACACCATATGTACTCACCATTAAACTGGAACCAATCAATTAGCACTCATGCTCAAAGGGAAGTAAAACTCAATGGAAATCATGTAGGTGGGAGGCGCGATGAGGGGATTGGTCAAATGATACCTAACGGGTACAGTGGACACTATCTGCGTGACGGGCACACTTATAACTTTGACTCAAGTAGTACAAAAGCAATCCATGTAACAAAAACATTTGCTCCCTGTAATATTCTGAAATAAAAAAAAAAATGGAAACTTAAAAAAAGTTTCTGCTTAAAAAAAAGGAAAAAAGAACTTTCATAAAAGTTGCAACACAATTCACAATTACAAAGATGTGGAATCAACCCAAATGCCCATCAATACATGAGTGGATTATTAAAATGTGGTATATGTATACCATGGAGTACTACTCAGCCATTAAAAAAATGTAGATCTAGTATCTTTTGTAACAACCTGGATGGAACTGGAGGACATTCTTCTTAGTGAAGTATTCAAAACAAGACAAAACACAGCCTAATTAAAAAAAGAACAAGCATATTTGAAGAAGAGCCATATATAACTTTTAAAATAAATGTTTTAATTTAGAACAGTTTTAGATGTATAAATAATTTAGAAAGATAGTCAAGAGCTTCCATATATCCTATATTGTTTCCTATATTATTAATATCTTAACATAGGTGTGGTACACTGGTGACAATAAATTAACAATGTTGATACATTATTATTAAGCAAAGTTCATACTTTATTTAGATTTCCTTAGATTTAAAAATGTTTTTATTAATATATAACATTTGTACATATTAATATTTATATGGTACATGTTATATTTTGATGCATGCATAGAATGTGTAATAATCAAATCAAGCTATTTAGAGTATCCACCACCTGGAAAGCTATCATTTCTTTGTGTTGGGAACATTTCAAATCTTCTAGCTATTTTGAAATATACAATACATTTTGTTAAATATAAAACAAGAGATATGCTAAGAAAGGAGAAAAACTGAATCACATAAAATGCTGAATTAAAACCAAATAGGCAGAAAAAGAATGATGATAACAACAGTAATAAAGAACAAGGGCAAAGAATAGATAAAAATAGCAATTATGGTAGATGTTAATCCAACTATTTGAATAATCACTTTGAACATTATTGGTCTAAATTCAGTAATTAAATGACAGAGATTTTCACAGTGGATCTAAAAACAATATGCAACCTTATGTTTTATACAAGAAACCCACCTTAAATGTAAAGGTTCATATAGATTAAAAGTAAATGCATGAAAAAGATAGACCATGCAAATACTAATCAAAAGAAGCAGGAGTAGCTATATTCATTTCATGCAGAGCAGAATTCGAATCAAGGAAAGTTATCAGGAATAAAGAGGAGCATTACATAACTATAAAAGGCCTGATTCTCCAAGAAGACATAACAATTCTTACTGTGTATGCAACTAAAGACATGGTGTCAAAATATGTGAATCAAAAAAATGAATACAATTGCAAAAATTAATCCACTATTATAACTGGAGATTTCAATACCCCACTATCAGAAGTGGATATATCCAACAGTTAGGAAGTCAGTAAGGACATAGCTACACTCAACAATATCATCAATCGACTAGATGTAATTGACATCTTTATACTATTTCACAGAATATACATTCTTATCAAGCTCACATGGAACATTCAAGAAGATAAACCACATTCAGGCTCATAAAATTCACAATAACAAATTTAAAAGAATAAAAATCATGTAATATTTACTCTCAGACCACGATATAATTAAATTAGAAATCAATAACACAATGGAGGTTGGAAACAGACAAAACACTTATAGATTAAACTGAACACTTCTAAATAACATGAGTCAAGAAGAAACCTCAGAGGAATTTAAAAATATTTTGTACTAAATAAAAATAAAATCACAAATAATCAATGAAAGCAGTGCTTAGAAGGAAATTTATAGCATCGAATGAAAAGAAAAAAGATCTGAATCAATAATGCAAAAACAATATTGTAAGTTTTGGATTAAGAAACTAGAAAATGAAGAAAAAATTAAATCCAGATTAATCAGTAAAAGACATATTAAATTATTTAAAAAATTAATTAATTTTAAACAGCAAAGCAATAGAAAAAATCAATGAAATAAAAAATGATTGTTTGAAAAGATCAAAAAAATTGATAAGCCAAACAGCAAGCATCAGGTCCAGATGGATTCACAGGGATATTTTACCAAAAACTTAAGTAATAAATTATATCTTTTTTTAATAATCTATTCCAGAAGATAGAAGCAGAGGGAATACTTCTTAGCTTATTCTCTGAGGCCACTATTACCCTAATACCAAAATCAAAGACATTACAAGAAAAGAAAACTAGAGACCAATATTTCTCTTCAAGTTAGAAGCAAAAATTCTTAACAAAATATGAGCATATTGAATCCAACAATGAATAAAAAGAATTATATACCATGAACAATTAAGATTTATCCCAAGTATGCAAAGTTGGTTCAACATTCAAAAATCAGTTAATGAAATCCATCACTCTATAGATGAAAGAAGAAAACCACATGTTCCTATTGATATATACAGAAAAAGTACTTGATGAAGTCCAACAGTAATTCATGTTAAAGACTTTCAGTAAAAGAGAATGAAGAGGAAACTTTCTCCGTTTGATAATAATATCTGCAAAAAAACCTCACAGCTAATATCACACTTAATGGTGAGAAATTCAAAGTTTTCCCACTAAGACCAGGAACAAGGCGTAAATGTCCCCTCTCACTACTGCTTTTCAACATCGTTCTGAAAGTTCTGACCAATGAAATAAGACAAAAAAGAAAATAAAAGGGTTAGAGAGTCGAAAGTCCCAGAATATCCCACACAATATTGGAGAAGAACAAAGTCGTAGGATTGACGCTGTCCAACTTCATGCCTAGTAAGTGACACTACAACAATGGACACATTGTAGTAGTGGTGAAAAAAAAAAAAAAACAGTGTAACAGAATAGAGAGCCCTGAAATAGACTTACATAAACACAGGCAACTGATCTTTGAAAAAAGAACAAAGGAAATAAAATGGAGGAAAGATAGCCTTTTAAAGAAATGGTGCTGGAACTGTACATCCACATTAAAAATAAGTGCACATATAAGAATGATATTCATCGGACGTCAGGCACATACATAATGAGTGCGATGTGCACCCGTCTGGGGGATGGACAAGCTTGAAGCTCTGACTTGGGGCGGGGCGGCAAGGACAATATACGTAACCTAAACATTTGTACCCCCATTATATGCTGAAATAAAAAAAATAAAAATAAAACAGCACAGAATTGGACAAAAAATAAATTAAAAAAAATTGAAACGAATGTAGACATAGACCTTACAACTTCCATAAAACTCACCTCAGAATGGATCACAGACCTAAATGTAGCCTGCAAAACTACAAAATTATAAGTGACAATATAGGAGAAAACCTACATGATAGTGGGTTTAGTGATAACTTTTTAGATGCAACACCAAAGGCTTAATCCATGAAAGAAAGAATTGATAAGCTAGATTTTATTAAAATTAAAAATTTCTGCTCTGTATAAGATACTGTCAAGAAAATGAAAAGACACACCAGAGACTGGGAGATAATATGTTCAAAAGACACATCTGATAAAGGATTGTTATCCAAAATATATGAAGAATTCTTAAAACTCAACAATAAGATAAGAAACAACCTGATTAAAAAAATGAGCCAAAGACCTTAACAAGCACCTTATCAAAGAGTATATACAGATAGTAAATAAGCATATCTTAAAAATGATCCATATCATATGTCATCAGAGAAATGTAAATCAAATTCTATTGTCTTTCAGTAAGTGAATGGATAATTCAACTTTAGTCTATATAGACAATGGAATATTATTTAGCACTAAAAAAGAAATGAGTTATCAAGCCATGGAAAGACCTGGAGTAAACTTAAAGGCTCATCAATAAGTGAAGGATACTAATCTGAAAAGGCTACATACTATATGATTCCAACAATATGACTTTCTGGAGAAGGTATAACTATGGAGACATTAAAAAGATGGTGGTTTTCAAGTGTTAGGGGAGAGGAAGGGATTTGTAAATGGAAAACAGAAAATTTTTAAGGCAGTGAAAACACATAGCATATGAACCCTAAGGTAAACTATGGATTTGGGTAATAATGATATGCATATGGTGATTCAATAATAGTAATAGAACACTCTGGTGGGAGATATTGATAGTAGCAGAGGCTATGCATGTGTCAGGGCTGTGGGTATATGGGAATTTTTGCCCAATTTTATTGAGAACTTAAAACTGTTTTAAAAACTAAAGTCTATGAAAAAACCAACAAATAAGTAAACTGTGCAGCCCAACACGGTATCCTCTAACAATACCTGATTTTTAAATTTAAATTAAAAGTAAACTACAAAGTCCTCTGGGACAATGTTGTTATAGTATTAAACTGAAAACACTCTTTTATTAAAGTATATCTTCACTCTTAAACCACTAGTTTATTATATTTTATGGTTATTTTCTAATACAGAAGCAACATGTATTAAGGGAAATTACCTGGATGATTGAAAATTCAGAATAAATTTTCACAAAGACAAAAAACAAAGGTTATAAATGTGGGTTATTTTCTCTGTCTAATATACAAAGTCTATTTAACTTTAATAGTCACTGAAATGTGACTATTCAATCAGCAGTAGGACTCTCAATTCTTCTGGATCTTGCAGATTTTTTTACAGAAGTTTGTATAAAGAAGAGTAAGACTATATATCCTCATTGGCACCTTTTACCAATTTCTGAATCTAAAACTATTTATATAATGAAGCATTAAATAATCCAGTAAATGGAAATTCAGTCTGTTTAGATTATTGGATTTATTTGTTAACCTTACATATAACTAAAAGGAATAAAATTCCCCCAAATGTAAAGATTTTAGTAGATTGCAACAGTATCCATTACCTCTGATTTGCAATGTGATTGGTTTTCTACTTGTCAAAAAATGCTACCTATTTTCCCCAACCTTGAATTTGGCCTGTCTAGGATTACCAAACTTCCTGATTTTCGTAGGAATGCCCTTTATCTAGCGGTAAAAGTCCTATATCCCAGGAAACACTTTGGCCCCAGGTGAAGAGGGATGGTTGATGATCCTGTCTATTGCCATGATGTGCTTTGACCAATACTATGCGGCAGGACTAAGATCTGTAACTTCTGTGGCTAAGCTTTAAGAGCGCTATAACTTTTGCCTTTACTGCTTAGAATGCTCCTTCTTAGACATAGATGCCATGTTGTGAGGAATCCTAAGAAGGCACATTAGGAGACTGACATGGAGAGGGAGGAAAGCCCCAGGCCAACAGCCTCAGCTCAGCTCCCAGTCAGCAGCTAGCTTAGCTGACAGCCTTACAAATGAGGCCATTTTGGAAATTCCAGCCATTACTGTGCCCCAGATGACATCACATGAAGTTACCCAGGCGACATCACATGAAGTTAAAAAACAGGTTAGTTCACCCATAAAATCATGAGAGATAATTAATGGTTGTTGTCTTCACCTCTAACTTTTGGGATTGTTTATTATGCAGCAATAAGTAATTGAAACAATGAGTCAAAAAGAGTCAGCAAGTATCCAGAAGTAAATACCTTAATATTAAATGCTGTGTGTGATGGAAAAAATATTGGACTTGCAATCATTGTGCAGATTTTAAGCTCCAGATCCTCATTTGCTAGCTGAGGGATTTTGAACAATCACTCTCATTTCTTCATAAGTAAACTGGAGATTATAATGCCTTACAAAATTTTAGAAATTGCCAAAGAAGATGATGAATATAAAAAAAAATCTTTTAAACCACAAAGTACTACATGAATATGAGAAAATGTTGCTATGTCAATCAAATTATACAATCATTATCTTGTTATTAAACTTTAAATAAAATAATATGTCTGTTCAGAATTTAATCTCATTAAAGAAGGGCAGTTTAGAGAAAACTGAAAGTTGCAAATAATTTTCATAACAATTACTAATAAGGTATTTTGACTTCTATTCCAACAGGGAAGAAAAATACCACATCTAATTTCTAGCTTATTCAGGTACACTAAGATATTTCATACAATATCAGGAAATATCCTTTCATGTTTACTAAGAACCTATAAAATTATTTTAGACCTAGTGTGGCCCCTCTGCACTACATTTTACTATGGATTTTTCATTTTTCTATTTTAAAGTTTCAAAGTTTACTTTGCTCTCACCATTAAATTCTCATTAGTTTTCCTATTTTTGTTCATTTTCACCATGACATGGATAATGTAAACAGGATAATTCAGATGAAGTAACATCTGGTTTCTAGTGCTGATGATGATACAGAAAAGAAGTGATTCCCTTGGCAAAAGGATCTTTGAGAGAACAGTGAACAACTGAGTATTGTATATTAAAAAGATATGAGCAAGATCTGAAATCAGATGATTTTTCTTGTTTGTTTTCATTGGTGAAATTCTTTTTTATTGTTCTATTTGATTGGTAAGCAGAAATACTGCATCATGAAAAGTTTAATTAAAAATTCAATAAGCCTTCAAAAAAATGTAACCTTCTAACTTCAAGGTCTTCCTATAAAAATGAAGATGAAAACAGATCAAAAGAAAGCCATTGTACTTTGTGTGTCAGAGTGCATTTTAGAACATAGAAAAAATAAGGCCGAGATTTTACCAGACAAAAATATTTTTTATCTTTTTCGCGGTTAGTATAATGCTGGGGCATTTTTAAACTCGCTACGGAGGATCTGTTAAATTTTATTGCTGAAGTTGGATGGAGGAAAATTATACACATGGGGTTTTTAACAAGTTTTGTGTCTAACAGCTCTGGCTCTATCCCACTGATTTTTGTCCCTGCACTGATAGGTAGCTTTGAGAAGTGTCTGTTGTCTGGAGTCTAATGTCACAGCAATTAAATTCCCACAGGAAGCAGCAGCTTTAGGAGATGTGATTAGATTGAGACACTGATGCTTGTTTTGATTTTGAAAATGCATCATCGATCATGGCTACTGATTTCAGCCATGGCTCTAGCTGAGGGGAGGTGTAGGCTAAGCTTCTGGCTTTATATTTAACTTTGGGGAAAATGAAGTCTTCCCTTGCCTGTCAAGTCTTTACTCTGATATGTGGCCAATGCCTTTAGCAGATAATCCCAACGATGTCAAATAACCTTTATTTCCCAGAGGTCATGTTGATCTTTTTTTTCTCATGCTGACCTCAGAACAGACCTATTTATTTTATATCTGACATCAAACGATTAGAAAACAGAGTAAGTTTTAGCTTTTTTCCAGGGCTTTTTGGGATGCTTTTTGCTGTTGTTGCTATCAATATGCACTTCCCCCTGGATGTGTTCCTGTGTCCATGTATGTGTGTATGTATTTTTATCAGTAGCTCAAGGCATGCCAAAGAAATCCTAAGCACTTCATTTAAATCAATTGACTTGTAGAAACAAAGGGAAAACATCATTAATACTAGGTAGTAGTGATTTCCAAGTGAGACAAAATATTCTAAATATCATAGTTTGATCGTGACACAGTGTATGCATCTATCAAAACATCACATGTACTCGTAAGTATCTACAATTATTATGTACCAATAAAAAAGAATTTCTGGGATGTATTTTTTGGCTCTGTCATAAACATGTCCTAATTCTCATATTATTTGTTGGCAAGATTTCACAGAATGTCAAGACTGATATTGGTAGAAATGGGAAAAAAACAAAGGAGTGTGATGGGAAAGAGAAGAACTGTGTCGGGTAGTCAGACATTACCCCGCACATGTTTCCCTTCTAAATAATCATGCAAGGCTTTCTCCAGACACCATTTTTTAGCACATTTCTCTCTCCCATGACTCCATCCCCCTATATTATGTAATGCTGTGGTCCACAGCCCAGGGGTTGGGGTACCAGTCCATGGCCTGTTAGGAACTAGACCAGCAGGAGGTGTGAGCTAGCGAAGATTCATCTGTATTTATGGCCACTCCCCATCACTGACATGGAGTGGACATAAGCTTTACCTCCTGTCAGATCAGCAGCGGCATTAGATTCTCATAGGAGTGTGAACCCTACTATAAACTGTGCATGTAAGGGATCAAGGTTGCATGCTCCTTATGAGAATCCAATGTCTGATAATCTGAGGTGGAGCTGAGGCAGTGATGCTAGCATTGGGGAGCAGTTGCAAATACAGATTATCATTAGCAGAGAGGTTTGACTACACGATAAATGCAATGTGTTTGAATTATCCTGAAACCATCCCCCCCACACCCCATCCATGGAAAAATTGTCTTCCATGAAACCAGTCCCTGGTGCCAAAAAGGTTGGGGACCGCTGGCATAAGGTATTCTTCAATGGGTTTGTGCATTTGAACATGAAGTTAAATGAGTCCAATCATTATATTGAAAGCATGATTTTTATTCAAACAAAACTGCCTCATAATATAGGTCTCTTTACAAATTGGTCATCATATTGAAATTTAATTAGCAGAGTGAGATATACTCTACCTATGCACATAAAGTGAATTGTGGAACCAAGTGATTATCTGACCAATTGCATAAGTGGAGTTAAATAATCTCTACTATTAAAAATACACTAGCTTTCTCCTAAAAGTTCATGAAATTTTTTTTTTACTTCAACTACCAAATTACCCTAAGGTTGACATTTGCCTCAATATTATTTTGGAAATAAAATTCAAGAAGTTAAAATCTTCTTTTCCATTTATTTTCATAATAAGTAATGTTTGGAATCCTTACATATTTTGTATAGTAACCCCTTGTAAGATTTATGGATTGAAAATATTTTCTCCCATTCTGTAGATCGTTCACTCTGCTGATTGTTTCCTTTGTGTGAAATACCTTTCAGTTTGATGCAGTCGCATGTGTCTGTTTTTGCTTTTGTTGCCTGTGCTTTTGTGGTCATATCCAAAAAATTGCCCAGACTAATGTCAAGAAGCTTTTTCCCTGTTTTTGTTTTGTTTTGTTTTGTTTTTGTAGTTTTACAGTTTCAGGTCTACATTTAAGGCTTTAATCAACTTTGATACTACACATATGAGGAACTCAATTCAATAGCAAGAAAACAAGTAACATGTTTTAAAAATGGACAAAGGACCTGAATAGACATTCACAAAAGAAGACATACAAATGGCTAACAGATACATTAAAAAGTACTCAATATCATTAACCATCAGGGAAATGCAGATTAAAATCACAATGAGGTATCACGTCAAGCCTGTTAGAATGGCTATTATCAAAAAGACAAATTATAAGAAATGTTGGTGAGGATGTGAAGAAAAAAGAACCCAGGTACACAATTGGTGGGAATGTAAATTAGTATAAGCATATGGAAACAGTATGGAAGTTTCTCAGAAAATTAAAAATAGAACTACCAGGCCAGGTATGGTGGCTAAAGCCTGTAATCCTAGTACTTTGGGAGGCTAAAGCTGGAAGATCGCTTGAGGCCAGGAGTTTGTGACCAGCCTGAGCAAGAGTGAAACCTTTTCTCTACAAAAAATAGAAAAATTAGCCCAGCATGGTGGTACGTGCCTGTAGCCCCAGCTACTTGGGAGGCTGAGGCAGGAGGATGGCTTGAGCCCAGGAATTTGAGGTTGCAGTGAGCTATAATGAGACCACTGCACTCCAGCCTGGGTGACAGAGTGAGACCCTGTCTCAAAAAAATGAAAATAAATAGAGCTACCAAATGATCCAGCAATTCCACTTTTGGGCACAGATCCAAAGGAAATGAAATCAGTATGTCAAAGAAATATCTGGACACCCATGTTACTTGCAGCATAATACACAATAGCCAAGATATGAAATCAACTTGTATCCAACAACAGGTGAATGGATAAAGAAAGTGTTATCTCTTTGTTTCTCACAGACACTCATACACACACACATATAAAATCACACACACACACACACACACACACACACACACACACACACAAGCAATGGAGACCTACTCAACCTTAAAAAAGTGAAAATCCTGTCATGTGGCACAACATGGATGAACCTGGAGAAAATTATGCTAAGTGAAATAAATCAGACACAGAAAGACACATACCATATGATCTCACATGTGGAATCGAAAATAGTTAAATTCATAGGAGAAATGACTAGGACGGTCGTATCCAGGGGCTGTGGGAATAGGGAAATGGCAATGAGAAAAAGGTTCAAAGTTATATTTAGAAAGTATTAATAATTTCTGGAGATCTATAATGTATATCATGCTGACTATAGTTAATGTGTTGTATAATTCAAAATTGCTAAAAAGTAGATTAAATGTTCTCACCACAAGAAAAGGATGGGTATGTGAAGTTATGATATATTAATTACCTAGATTTAATCACTTTGCAATGTATACATATATCAAAGCATCATATTATATGCCATAAATGTATGCAGTTTTTATTTGTTAAATGTACCTTAATAAATCTGGGGAAAAATAACTAAAGGGAAACTGAATTAAGTTTACCTATTCTTAAACACATGTACACACAAATGCTGGGGAAAAGTACCAGTTTAAAATGGATCAGTCTTTCTAAAATATTTACAATGCATCAAAATATATATTTTTCCTCACATGAAAACCGCCTCTCAAAAAATAGTATAATGTACTTACAAATGAGGATAATATGTACAATGATTAATCATGTATATTCCTGATATACATAGGTATGGCTTCCTTGGTCACTCATTTTTAAATATTTTTTTGGGTGATAACTATGAGTCAGCAATATACTGGGTGCTTAGGATATAAATTAAATTAAGGTAAATTAGGAACAAAGATTTGGGGATGGGTCATGAGAGAAGAATGATAAACACACACCACATACAAACACACAAGGCAGAAATGAAGAGCTTCACTAGGTATGTAGCAACATGAAGGAGGGGTACATAAAGTGCCCTGGGTCCTCAGCCCTTCCTAGAGAAAGTGATGACAAGCTATGTCACAGAGGACGAAGAGATATGGGTCAGGGAGTCTGACTTGAAGAATGTTCAAAACAGAGAAGCTATTAGCACAAGCAAACGCACAGAGGTGAGAAATAACACAGCAGGGGGGCTGTAACTAAAAGCATGAGACAGAGTGCAGAGGATTAAGATCTGGAGAGTCAGGCAAGGGTCAGTCACTGAGGATCTCACATGTCCTATTAAGATGCTCTGACTTTATGTTTTGAATGATGGGTAGCCAGTGAGCAGCAGAGAGATGTGATCAAACTTTGCATTTTAAGTAGATCATTCTGGCAACAACGGAAAGCATACATTTACAAGAGTCTCAGAGACCAATTTAGGCTGGGTTCTTGATACTCAGAGCAGAAAATGATTTAGGTCAAGAGCCTGAGTCAAATAAAGGGGTTAAATTATTACATCAGGCTCATTTTTTTGAGGGGAGCTATACAAATGTCCTTTTCTCTCACTGCACACACACTGTAACTACTCCTCCTACCCGTCAGATGCTATTTCTACTTCACTGAAACCATCTTCATAATTAACTAGTTTCAGTGATAGCACTGCAAGAAAATTAAACTTCTTTTAAAAAAAATTCTCAGACTATCTTGAAATGGATTGATATTGCTGTATTTAAACCTGTGTCAATTCTAGAGAATATTGCTTATGATCATGTTACATATGCACACAAATATACACAGACAAGTGGGCATGTAATTTGTAAAAAATAAAAGCTCCAACTAGAGAAGAAAGGGGCTAAGGATTTTGTGTCGTGAGAAATAAAAACAGAATAGAAGAATTAGGATAAAGTAGGTCGATAATGGAGGACATCTTTAAGGTTGCGCTGATATTGAAAATGAGACTCATTCATCAAAAGCGTATAAATAAGTTATATTGGCATGCGGAGAGGAAGCTTTGATGGGTGTGATATCAACTTTTGATCAATGTTAGACATTTATTTTTTAACCACTCAATATACATTACTTTCTAGTGATGTTTGTCATATATAACAAAGAACAGAATGGTTTGAAATAAGAGATATAGTTTAATGATTTCAGGGTTAATGATCTCAGGATTCTGTGAGAAGCTTACTACTGGGTATAACAGATAAAGAAGTCAGAACATAAAGCACATATAGGAGATCAGGTACACAATCCTGAGATAAGGACAAGATAATTGTGTGATATTATTGAATATTTTACCTTTCATCAAAAAATACTAAACAATACTGTAGGCATCATAATTAGATTATACCAAACTAATTTTTTCCAGAATTTCACCAGATACACCACATTGAATAACATACTGCAACATCTCAAACACATGCAAACATATACACACATACTCTGGAATTTCTTCATGGAGATATAACTTTTTTTGTTTTTACCAGATGCCTCAATCACTTACTTTCCCGAAACCACTAGACCATTCCTTGAGCATTCAAAATTTTTTTACTAAATTATCTTCACACCTGAAAAAAGACATTGCTTTTTCCCATTTTTTTCCTATTACTCCATGAAACTGCCATTTGATGTACTCCCCAATTTACTATTTGGTTGCACTCTAGTAGGTAGATTTTTAGAAACATTACAACAGTGGTTCTTCAAAAATATATGTACGTGTCTATATGGATACACACACACACACACACACATACATATACACAAATATACAAGACCTGTCTGGAAAGTATCCAGCCATTTTTAATATAATGAGAACGATTTGTGCAACATCAATGTAACGTGGCAGCCAAGGAGCGTCGACTGGAATGTGCATGTGTGAACAAAGATGACTTCACTGTACTAGTCAGTGGGGCGCTAGATGCCGTTGAGTGAGCATGTGTACTGTGTGGCTATCACATTCAAAATGACTGAGCGAGGAGAGCAACAAATCTGCATCAAATTTTGTGTTAAGCTTGAGCATTCCTCCACAGAAACTATTTGAATGATTCAGAAGGCTTTTGGGGAGGATGAGATGAGTGCAGCACAAATAAAAGTGTGGCATAAATGCTTCAAAAATGGTGGAGAATGTGTTGAAAGTCATCCACATTCCGGAAGGCCTGCAACAAACAGAACACCTGGGAATGCTGAACCTGCACAGATTAGGTTAAGAGAAGCTGGGGGAACTGTGTGAGGTCCCAAGTTGCCTACTTTGAAGGGGAATGAGATGTCCTTGTCCTATGTACAATATTTCTTGTATCTTCTTCAATAAATGTCTCTGTTTTTCATATTACGTGGTTGGATACTTTCTGGATCTTTAGGGGATTGGTTCCAGGATACCACTGATTGGTGGATACCAATATCCATGTATGCTCCAGTCCCTTATTTAAAATGGTGTAGTGTTTGCATATAGCTTACACACATCCTCCTGCACGCTTTTAATCATCTCTAGATTATTTACAAATCTAATACAATGTAAACACTATGTAAATAGCTGTTAAATTATATTTTTCATTTGCATAATTTTGTATTGTACTGTTATTTTTATTTCTTTATATTTTGCATTTTGTGATTCATGATGGGTTGAATCTGTGGATGTGGATCCAGTGAATATGGATATATTACCTATATTTATGTTCATATATACACACACAGACATATGCAGTCATGAGCCACATAACAATATTTTTGCTAACAACAAACCACATATAAAAATGTGGTCTCACAAGATCATATTACCATCTTGATAATCCTCACTCTGTATAGACCTAGGCTAATGTGTGTGTTTGTGTCTTAGTTTTTAATAAAAGAGTTTACAAAGTAAAACAAAATTAATTAAAAATTAAAAGGGCTTATAGAATAAGGATATACAGAAAGAAAATATTTTTTACAGTTGCAAGATATGTGTTTTAAGCTAAGTGTTAGAACAAAAGAGTAGATAAGTTTAAAAAAGTAAAACATTTATAAAGTAAAAGAGTGACAATTAGCTAAAGTTAATTTATTTTTGAAGAAAGAAAAATATTTTTTAATAAATTTACTGTAGCCTAAGTGTGTAGCATGTATAAAGTCTACAGTAGTGTCTGGTAATGTCCTAGGCTTTGACATTCACTTACCATTCACTCACTGACTCACCCAGAGCAACTTGAAGTCCTGTAAGCTCCATTCATAGTAAGTGCCCATACAGATCTACCATATTTTATCTTTTATACAATATTTTTACTGTACCTTTTCTATGTTCACAAATTACACAAATACCGTTGTGTTATACCTGCCTTCAGTATTCACTACAATAACATGCTGTACAAGTTTGTAGCCTAGTAGCTATAGGCTATACCACATAACCTAGGTACGGAGTAGGCTATACCATCCGGGCTTGTGTAAATATACTCTATGATGTTTGCACAATGAGGGAAGCATCTAACCAAACATTCTCAGAACATATCCCCAGCCTTAAGTGACACATTAATGTAATCAAAAGACATTTGTTGTTTTTTCAAATAAAAGGAGGATATTCCATAAACAACAACAAAATTAATAAATATCTATTTAACTGGGTATTTTCTAATAGAATAAAGAGAAACAATGGTACATTGAAACTACTCCTATTATTCTTTATGAAATTAGAACATTAATGTCATTTAGATGCAGTAGCAAATATACCTCCTTCAAGTATAGGAAAAACGTGTTAAAAGGCAGTAAATTATTTATTAACAAATGAAACTCTTAAATGATAAACACCTGTAGACACAGGATGATGTCATCATGCTGACTAGTAACTTTTGCAAAAGCAAAATTGGTTATTGTTCTTTCTGGACTTGTGCAGACAATTGATTCAAATATTAATAGATGATTTGATGTAAAATATCAATGGCTGACAGAGACCCACCCTGCCTCTTATTTTATTGTGTTTATGTGTGTGTGTGTGTGTGTGTGTGTGTGTGTGTGTGAGAGAGAGAGAGAGAGAGAGAGAGAAATAAAATATTGAAATGACATTCTGCCAGTAAATACATTTAATTGCAATGCACATGTTTTCATGTAAGCACTGTATCACAGAAAAAAATACTGTAAGCTTAAGTACAATTTCAAGATTGTCAGGAGAACTGATTAATTTTGCTCTCATTCCCATTTTCTCAACAATCTTTGTCTTCAGAGTGGATAAATGCAGTGTCACTCTGGGTTCGCTTGGCAATCTTAAAATTGTCACAAGAATGGATTGGGCGCCGTTTCCTCTTCTTGTTACAGTCTTTGTCATGAGCTCTCACAGACCTTTTAATGCTCGATATGCTCTCATTCTCATTACATATTCTCATTCCCATAACAAAGATTATAATGAAAGAAGAAAATGTCACAAAATTAATCCATTCTTATAACAGTCTGTAACGAGGGCAGAAAATTGAGCAAAATTAATCCGTTCTCATAACAATCTGAAGATTGTAATGAGAACAGAAAATGGCATGAAATTTATCCTTCTTGTGACAATCTTTAAATTGTAACAGGGCAGGAATAGGATACAAGATTAACAAGCCCGTGGGACAAAGGCTCTAACTAGAACTGAAAAATCATACAAAATTAATTTGGGGGTGTGCATGTGTGCGTGTGTGTGTGTGTGTGTGTGTGTTTGCCAAAGGCCTGAAAATCTGACATTATAATGCCTGGTTTCATTGGGATGTCATATTAAAGTCAGTAACTATTTTAAATTGCCTTAAAATATTAGAGCCTGACACCTTTGCTAAGATGGTGAATTAAAACAAATATAGATATTTGCTCTTCAAGTAGACCCGGAGGGAAACTGTTTTAGTAAGGAGGAGAGTAAAGAAAGTGGAATTTGTTATTGAATTAATGAAGGACCCATTTATTATCTAATAACTTTAATTTAAAACTCTTCCTTTAACATGAGTAAAAGTATATTTAACCTAATATAGAGCAATAGTTGTGTGACCACAAATCTCAACACATTTGTGTATGCAACTAACCTATGTGTTTGTGTGTGTACATACTTCGGCCTACCATATTGTGCCTCATTTTCACTAGTAAATATCAGCGCTCAAACATTCAGGTTTTTGGTTTACATTAACTTTTTTTAATACTTTACCTAATGTATAATTTCTTCACTTTAGTTACTTAATGAATTGAATTTGTGATTGCCTTTCACAGTGTTTTAATTTTAAATATCCTCAATTTCTAAAAGGAAGCTAAGATCAGACAATACTTACATAGGGCTGCAAATGTATTCAGGCAGAACATAAACAGCTTTTTCTTTGCTTTTATAATTGAAGGATAAACAATATAATGAATTAATGTGCTAATTATTCCTACTTATTAGGGTATACATATTTGGCATGGATTGTATTTTGAAAATACAAAATTAGCACTTACATTAAAACATGCATTATAAGTGGATTTATGAATATATACACATTTTATAACAATTATAAACATTTTTTTCCAGCAGTACAGGACTTATTACAAATAAGTGATTATTTCAATTGCTTAGAAAACCACCTATCATTTTAAACATGTATATTAGAAGCTAATAATGAATGGAAATAGCATTAAATATTTCAAAGAGTTTTGTTTGTATGACATCAAAACAAAAATCCTCATTTACATTGTCGTTTTCCCCTTTTGGGAGTCTGCAACTACAATGATATTTCAGAAAATTGTGAGTATATCAGTGAAATTGCAATAAATTTTTCAGATTCAAACCTATTTTATGATATTTTTCTGATATTTTAAAAGGAAATATCCATTTGAAAAACTTCACTGTTAAATATAATTATTTCAATGGTTGAGAATGCATTATTGAACATCAATTGTCTTAAACATAAGAGATAGTATTTTGAAAAATTGAAGGTATAGTTAGGATATTTAAATAATAGGCTTATTTTTAGTTGCAGATATTAGGTTTTTCCCATCTGGAGTCTAGGCTTCTATAATTTTCTAAGCACTATCTTCTACTATTTCTTTTGACAAGAAGAATATACAGCTGTAATTGTAATTAAGAGTGCCTTTTGATAAAAATAAAATTAGAGTCTAATCAGAATAAGCAAATCTGGACACGGTCATGGCTCCATATTTTGAGAAACACACAAGGCCTGGTCTTAAATTGCCATCCATTTTTCAACATCCAGAGAGAAGATAAATATAGTGATTCATAGTACTTGTGAAAACCTTCAGAAAGTAAACCTTTTGCTTCATGGAAAAATGAAAAATTTGGGAGGTTGCACTTTTCATCATCAACAAAAGCTATTTTTGTAGACCAAAGAAGAAATGAAAAACTTTTCATTTATTTAGCTGTTCCTGGAAAGGTTGTAAAAGGTCCTATCATGAAAGACGTAAAGGAAGAGCTGTTCATAGAAAGCTTTGAAAGAACAAACATCATAAGCACAGATTCCTATGGTAGGTGGAATATTGTAGGAAGGTACGGGGGCAAAAGCTCCAGGATATGATCCCAGAAGAGGAGACTCTTCTCTGTACTTTTTCCATTGTTCCCACCTCTTATATACTTAGCTATAGGTATAGTCCAATTTAATGTACCAGTCTGTGTGAAAATTCATATTTTCAGAAAAAAAATAAATAAGTAGAAATTCTTTTAAAATTTAGTTTTACTATATAGTTCAACATGGGCCAGCTTTATAAAGGATACTCTTATAATTCCAGTACAACATATACCATTATCAAAATGTGTTCATCATTCAAGATAGGCTTCTCCAAATTGTACTGGTATGATATTCCAAAGTCTTTTGATCTGAATTTATTGATAGATACTACCAAATAACAGTACATCTTCTTAGGAAGTAAAAATAGCCACTTCTGATACGGGAAAAATTTACAAGCTAAAGCCTTTTTGGTACATGAAGATTTCATTACATGACCTCACAATTATTAAAAAAAAAAACTTTCATATGCATTATAAAAAATGTTTTGTGTTTTTACCAATCATGTAAAAATTCCTTTCCCGGGGGAGAAATGCCAAAGAGATTGTGGTAGTCAGAGTGGCTGGTGAAAAGGAGCTTTAAGGAAGGAAAAAGGAATTTAATAATATATGATGGGGGGGTGGTGGTGGGACACTGCACAAGGAGAGGGTAGACACAGAGTATAAATTCTTCAGATAACAGTGGGCTTGAAGAGCTATTTTAAAAAAATCAATTATACTGTTTATATAATAAAAATATTTTTCTATGTGTCATCTATACAATGTTTAAAATTTTACATATTGCTTACAATTCACTTTCATAAATGAAATTTCGTTTCATGAGTTTGAAGGACGGGATAAAATGATATTGATAATATTGAGTTACGTATCTCAGAAATGAAGAAAATATTCAAAGAAAAAGTAAAGAAGTATAAAAACATGCCTTTTTAGTACAACCGATAACTACATTCAATCTATCAGGTTCATATTTCTCCCTTATAAAGGTAATTTTTTCCTTAATAATTATTTTTTAAAAATGTGTGAGTATTTTGAAACCATGTGAATATTCTGTTCCCCAGTGATGTTTCTTCCAATGGTTTTGGCATCCATTGATGAAGATTTCCAAAAGGAAAAAACAATTTTTAAAGAAATTATTACTCATTTATTTATCATTAAAACATTTCTTTTGCAAAGATGAATTTTCCTGAAGAATATTACTGCCTGGAATGTTCAAGCATTATAAAGGAGGTCTCTGTGGCTCAAAGGGAATAAACAATCAAGAAAACAGTAGAAGAGAAAATTAGAAAGATAACAAAGATTAGTTAGGATGATAAGGCAGGGTCTTGAAAGCTATTGTAAGAAATTTGTCTTTTATTCTGAATGAAAGGAGGAAAAACTTTAGAGTTTTGAAGAAACTAATAATAAGATCTAACTTACCCATCAATAAAATCACTTTGGATATTGAGTTGAGGATAGATTTAAGGGGAATTTAGGTAGAAATAGAGGATTAGCTGAAAGGCCTTATAAGACATCATGGTGGCTTATGTTGGTATGGTAGCAGTGGAGGTGGTGGGAAATGGTCATGTGCTGCCTGTAGTTGAAGGAAGAGTCATCATGGTTTCTTGACAGATTGGACATTGGTTTTGAAAAAAAAGAGAAGGATTACTTCAAAGTTTTTGCTTAGAACAACTGTGGGTTTTTTTTATCTTTGTATTTTTCTAGTCTTCCATCCTCTGCATGCTAGCATTGGCCCTTAGTCTTGCCCTCTCATAGTTGCAAAATGATTGCTGCAATCTCTAGCATCACCTGTTCCTACAAGAATATTCAAAACTAGAAGAAGAAGGAAACTTCATCTCTTGTGTCATTCTACATTTGTAAGAAGGAGGTAAAAGTCCCAGAAGCTCCTCCATCAGATTATCCAAATTTATTTCTCACTCACCAATATTCCAAAATCCATTATTGACAAGATAAATGCAGTTACCATGATGTGGTAAACCCTCTGGAAAGAAGGGTTCTGTTAGTAAAGAAAAGTTGGGGGAATTATTCAGGAAATCAACAGTTGCTGTCACAAATATCAAACTCTCAGTTTCAATTAAAAAATTATTAACTTGATTTTATTGCATCCTAATTGCCTGTGGTGGCCTAGAATTCAGCACACAAGGGCAGTTTTTTTTTAATCTATTCATCCAGCTATTATTGTTTGAAAGTTCAGTAGATCAGAGATAAGGTGAAAAGCCATTGAGTGGTGAGACCCTTTAATTATAATACCTAAACTTCTCCTAGTACTCAGAATTCTTTTTAATAGTGAGAATCAATGTTCATTTTCTACTTAAATCAAGCTCAACTAGCAGCTGACTCTCCAATGATTAGTTCTTCTTCCCTAACTTTCCTATGACCATAGTCTGGCTTAAAAAGGAGCTGAACAAGGGGAGATAATGAAGAGATGTGACATTTCCACATCTACATAGTTTCTGTAGTTTTAACTATGATGAGTTAATCTATGACTCCAACTTTTCCAGCTTTTCAGAACGCTCTCTCAATAAAGTTAAATGTTTAGATGTGGTTGGTAATTTAGGAGGGAAGATATTTGGAAAATATTAAATAGCTAATTGTCAATTAACATAGGGATACTGATAGTAGTAATAATAATAATTGTTAGTAGAAACTGAGTTTATACTATGTGCCAAATACTTCTTAAATAATTTGTATGTATTTACTCAATTAACCCTCATACTAACCCTATATATGAAATAAGAAGAGAACCTAGGAAAATTACCCACAGTCTCATAGATGGTAGATAGAAATTTTACTAAAATAGAAACTATTATACTTGGAAAGTAGCTGTTTCTTTATCAATGGTTATCTCTCTAAACTTTGTCAATCTGGAAGTGCAGATGTGATGAACGATAACAAATGGATTGTTTACTAGGTGGTCTTGGGAACATTATTCTCAATTCCTCAATGATATTTTACCCTTGAGGTTGTTCTGGGTTATTCTACATTTCCTAGGCAGATGGAACCATTGCTCTATCCCAAGAAAACCCTTCCAGGTGGGTCCATCTCCTACCACCATTGCTAATGGAAGGGTTCACTCATTGTCTCCAGTCCTAGGTAATCCTTATACACCACTGGTGTTAATTCTCTACTATGGAAGCTGTGGTCCCTGGACACACAGTTTTTGTTCTCTGGTCTAGCACTATGGGTGAATTTTTCCACCTGCCCCTCAGTTTACTTTATATGATGTTTCCATGGTTGGTAATTGCCCTCACGTATAACAAGGACATTTCTGAAGGACCTAATCTGCTAAGACCTGGGCTCTAGGAAATAAAACTATTTTCTGAGTCTTATGCTATTTTGGCCTTTCTTTGTTTCTTCTGCACCATTTTGATTATTATTTTAAATTACTTCATGATAGTGACAGGGGTTTCCTTCAAGTTCATTTAGTTTAGCCTGTTTTGTCCTCAAAATTTTATTTTTAACTTTTTCTATTTACCAATAACCATTCTTGAATTATATTTAGGCTTTATTCTCTTTGAATCTTTCAAACAGGGATGTATAAGCTTTTTTATTTTTGTGTTAAATCCCTGCACATTGGAAAAATATAGTTTTACACCCCACATATAAAACCCAATACAATATGTTCAGCCAATAAAATGATCACTGTGTATTTCTGAGCAACACTAAAATCATAAAGTACATCTACTCTTTGTCTTAAATAGTGTACATTATTTGGGGGGTATTTTACTGATGGTGTGCAGCATTACACTGCTACTTCATTTTAATAAGAAAGATACAGGTGACACATTAAGTCCAGTAGCGTGAATAGAGAGAAAATGCTTTGTTTAGATATACCAGAAAAATACCACTTATATGTAGACATTTATTTGGCCTTTATTTCAGACATTTTAGCAATTGTATCCTGTCATTTCTGATAGCTGTTTCTTACTAGCAAAGCCTGTCTTGAAAACTAATCCTGAGTCCTAATAGCTCTGATGCTTCGTATAATGCTTTATAAGAGAAAAGAAAAAAAGTATAGGGACTAAAAATAGTTAGAGAGAAGAAAGTCTCATAGGATGGAGATGGGTCACACTTAAAAAAAAAAAAAGATGAAGAGAGATCACTTTTTTTGACTCTCCAGATGTTTTTAGGTCCTGCTATAAAACAGAAGGTACAACAGGGAGCTCTTGTTTTCTCTGTCTCCTTTTTTTCTTACTGGTAGAATATAAATTGATTCTGGTGGTGAATAGTTCTACAGTTTTTGGACTGAATAACATTTTTACATGTATTTCTACTATCAGTCAACAAAATTTCTTTTTCTAAATAAAATATCTTGAACATTATGACAAATCTTTCTCCAGAATTTTGTTCTCAAAAGCTATTAATTGATCATATTAACAAAATAAATATGCAGGCACATATAAAGAAAATGTTCAAACAATAATGTAATCTATTTATTAATTTACTTTTAAATATTTTTGAATACTAAAAGGAATTATGTTTTCTAGCCAATGATGCTTTCTACAGTTAGTAAATTTCTCTATCTTCCTCTATGTATAATAGAAGTCCAGTGAATTCCAGAGTCATCTCCACCAATAAAATAGAATAAAAAGGAGAAGAAAGTAAGGGGTTTAATGTTTAAACTTGCAACTAGAGAGTATGATTATTCTGCTATTTTTCCAAGCCATCTGTGTTCTGTTGTGAGGGGATTTGACATTCCATATCAGCCATAAAATAATTAAAATATTTGTGTGAACATAAATTACTTGAGATGGTAGTTTTGTTTTTCTGCCTTGTTTTGTACAATTTGGGAACTGTACAAAAAGGAGAATGTGAAAACATGATTAATATTATCAATTTATTCAGCCGATTTCATTTATTTTTTGATGCATAATCAAGATTTCTAAAGTTTTGTATTTCCAGTGTTACCTTAATTATTATTTCTTTCTGGGTAGTTCAGGGCTCCTCTTCCTCCAAAAATAGTCATTGCATAACTTGACATTGTATAACATTGTTGGGTTATTTCTCCATTTCCACTCAAGCCATTCTTACCCTACAGCTGCCACTATGCTTTAGTTCTTAACACAAAAGCAAAAAGCAATGGTGAAGTCTATATCCAGAATTTGATCAACATTTTAGAGGTAATATTCCTCTGTTTTATTTCATGAATAAACGTAGACATTTTATTGAAACATTGTATAAGTTAAGTTTTAAGAACATTTTAGAAGTTTAAAAGTTATTTCAACACTGCTAAAACACATTAGGATTAAAGCATTAAATGTGAAACTAATAATACATTACATGAATTATTACATTTAATATTAATAGAAAAGAATCTTGGGGAGATGGCTTACAAAATCCACTATATTCTGTACTTTTACTTTGTACTTAAATATTTCTTCACTTTGAAAACTACATATCTCTTTTTAAGAAAACAGACTTTTAATTAAGTTATGTTTTAATGTAAGATGTGGACTTATAAACTGATAATCAATCAATGAAAAATTACATAAAAATTTTATTTGTGATTGCTTAAATTATTACTTAGCTTAAAAATCTGAGCTATTTAATTTATACTGGTATAAGGACAGAAAAATCATAATAATAATCTTCAAAATATCACATTCGTTAATTCCATTATACAGTCAAAAAAACATTATCTTTAGGATGACAATTATATTTTAGATTTTCCTTATAAGGCCCTCTCTATAGCTACAGATGTTCCTATTTGATTTTCAAGTTCCAGCTTGCCCCAGATTTTATTATTAAAAATAAACACACTTAAAATTATATAAATAATATATGTAAATATATTTTAAAGTCAAATGATACATAAATATATCGTGTAAAATAATTTTCTTGGTCAGAGATTCCAACAAAATTTTATTCTCTCCTGTACACACATACACACACACACACACAAATATCATATTATACCTATTTTTCTCATCTATTTCATTTAATATGTAATTTGAATAAAAATAAGGCTTGAATCTGATAAAAATAAAAATACATAGACTTTTTAAAATCAGTTACTATTCTGATTACTATTGTTGCATAAAAATTCACTCCAAAACTTAGTGGCTTAAAGCAATAACAATCATTTTATTATTTCCCACAGCTTTTGCATCAGGAATTTGGGAATGTCCTGGTAGAACAGTTCTGGCTTCAGACATCTCTTGAAATTGCAGTCAGATGGCTGATGGGGCTGGAGAAGCTAAGAGCTTTCTGGACATCTTTTTATGTAGTTTCAGAGTTTGCCCATGTCATCTTTCCAGGAGGACTAGACTGGGCTTCCTCCCAGAATGGTAGCTTGAAGGCAGTCAGACAGCTACCGTGAAAGATCAGGACGCCAGTGATAATTTTCCAAAGAACAAGACTAAATCACCTTTTATGATGTAGCTTTTGAATTCACGTAGCATCATTTCACCCTACTCTTTTTAGTGAAATAATCACAAATATATTAATACCTTGTGAAGGTAGTGTGATCATCCACCCTGGTTTGCCTGAGATTGTCCCAATGTTAGCACCAAAAGGTCCCACATTCTAGGAACCCCAAAACAGCTGGCCATCCTAATTTTAGTTAACGAAACTAATTAAGTTTAATAAATTCCTTTAGTAAAGATCATCAATCTTTTATTTTAGGGTTATTGATTTTAGGATTCTGCATGGTAAGCCTTTGCCTTTACTATACCATGAAGTCTCCAATGTTATATTCTGAAGGCTGGTTGTTTTGCTTTTCACAATTTGTCTTTCAATCTATCTTTAATTAATGTTTGCGTTATGGTACGAAGAAGGAGTTAAGGCTTATTTTCTGCCATCTAATTTATTGAAAAGATTATCTTTCCCAACAAATTAAACTAAAGTCTTTGAATTGAATCAGATATACATATGTAATACACTGGTAAAATTAATTCCTGGGTTCAACATCACACTATTAAAATTACTGTGAATGTCTTGAACTATGATGGTGAAAGTTCTTTACCTTTGTGTTCTTTTTTTCAATATTGCCTTGGTTATTCTAGGTCTTTGCATTTCCATACTGATTTTATAATCTGCAAATCACTTTAAACAAAAAGACTTCTAGGATTGTGTTGAATCTATATATCAATTTAGAGAGAATGGACCTTATGGAAATATCCAGTTTTTCAATTAACTAGCCCATTGATTTTGGTTTTTGATTTCTCTCAGTAATTCTCTGTAGTTTCTAGTTTCAAGGTATTGCTTACTTTTCATTATACAATTTCCAGATATTTTTATGAATAAGGATAATCAACATTATTACATTATTCTCTGCTGATTGTTAACATATATAATATTATATACATGTGTAAAATAGATTTTTTTGTATGTTAACCTTAGATATGAAAAACTTCCTAAAGTTACTCATTATTGTCAATATTTTATATTTAGATTCTTTCGTATTCTCCGTGTACAATTGATGTCATCTAAAATAAAACCGGTTTAGTTTTTTTCTTCATATTTATTCTTATTTCTTCTTCATACCTTATTTCAGTGGCTTGAACTTTCAGCAAAATTTGAATAGTAGTGTTGGTAGTGGATTTAATTTTTGACCTTAGTGAGAAATTTCACCATTTCATTTTTCAACATGGTGTTAGATAAAGATATTTTTGGCAGATTCTCTTATTTTTGTTAAGAAAGTTCTTCTTTGTGATTATTTTCTCCCATTCTGTGGGTTGTCTATTTGTTCTGTTGATTATTTCCTTAGCTATGCAGAAGCTTTATAACTTAATCATGTCTCATTTATTTATTTTTGTTGTTGCCGTATTTGTCTTTGGAGTCCTAGTCATGAATTATTTGCCTAGGTTGATATCTAGTAGAGTCTTTCCTACACTTTCTTCTAGAATTTTTGTGGTTTCATGTCTTACATTTAAGTCTTTTATCTACCTTGGATTATTTTTTGTAAGTAGTGAGAGATAGGAGTCCTGTTTCATTCTTCTGCATGGGACTGTCCAATTTTCCCAGCACTATTTATTAAATAGGGCTTCTTTTCCCTAGTGTATGATGTTGTTTGCTTTGTTGAAGATCAGTAGGCTGTATATAGATATTTTATATCTGGGTTCTCTGTTCTGTTCTATTGGTCTATGTCTCTATTTTTGTGTCAATACCATGTCCTTTTGGTTACTACGGCCTTATAGTACAGTTTGATGTCTGGTAATGTGATGTCTCCAGATTTGTTCTTTTTGCTTAAGATTGCGTTGGCTATTCGGGCTCCTTTCTGGTTCCAAATGAAGCATAGAATTTTTTTTTTTCTGATCTGTGAAATATGACTTTGGTATTTTGATAGGGAATGCACTGAATGTATAAATCACTTTGGGTAGTATGGACATTTTAACAATGTTGATTTTACTGATCAATGAGCATGATATATTTTTCAATTCGTTTATGTCATCTGTGATTTCTTTCCTCAGTGTTTCATAGTTCTCCTTGTAGAGACCTTTCACCTCCTAAGTTAAGTATATTCCCAGGTATTTTATTTTGTTTGTACCTACTGTGAATGATATTGAGTCTTTGATTTGATTCTGAGCTTGTCTGTTATTGGGGTATAGAAATGCTACTGCTTTGTGTACATTGATTTTGTAATCTGAGACTTAGCTGAATTTATTTATCAATTCCAGGAGTCTCTTGGCAGAATCTTGCAGCGGAGTCTTTGGTGTTTTCTAGATATAAGATTATATCATCAGCAAAAAGTGATAGTTTGACTTCCTCTTTCCTAATTTGGATACCCTTTATTTCTTCTTCTTGCCTGATTGCTCTGGCCAGGATTTTCAGTACTATGTTGAATAAAAGTGGTGACAATGGGCACCACTGTCTGGTTCTAGTTCTAAGTGGGATGCTTTCAACTTTTCCCCATTCAGTATGATGTTGGCTGTGGTTTGTCTATATAGCTTTTATAATTTTGATATATGTTCTTCTCTGCCTAGTTTGTTTAGGGTTTTTATCATAGAAGGTTGCTGGATTTTGTCAAATGCTTTTTCCACATCAATTGAAATGATCATATGGCCTTTGTTTTTGTTTTGTTTATGTAATGGATCACATTTATTGATTTATGTATGTTGAACCATCCTACTATCCCTGGAGTAAAGTCCACTCGGTCATGGTGGATTATTTTATTTACGTGTCATTGGATTTGGTGTGCTAGTATTTTATGGAGGATTTTTGCACCTATATTTATAAGGGGTATTGGTATGTAGTTTTCTTTTGTTGTTGTTGTGTCCTTTCCTGGATTTGGTATCAAGGTAATATTGGCTTCATAGAATGAATTATGGAGGATTCCCTCCTTCTCAATGTTATAGAATAATTTCTACAATATGGGTACCAGCTCTTCTTTTATGTCTTACCAATTTTATTAATCTTTTCAAAAGGCACCGTTTAATTTTCTTGATTTTTCTGTATTGTATACATGGTTTTTTTTCTTTGATATTTCCTCGTTTTTAAAAATATTCTTTCTTTGTTTTTACTTTGGCTTTAATTTGCTGTTCTTTTTCTAGCTCCTTGAGTTGGAAGCTTAATCTTTTTCTTTTTTTCCTGAGACAGAGTCTCACTTTTTTGCCCGGGCTAGAGTGAGTGCCATGGCGTCAGCCTAGCTCACAGCAACCTCACACTCCTGGGCTCAAGCAATCCTTCTGCCTCAGCCTCCCGAGTAGCCGGGACTACAGGCACGCGCCACCATGCCCGGCTAATTTTTCTATATATTTTTAGTTGTCCAATTAATTTCTTTCTATTTTTAGTAGAGACGGGGTCTCGCTCTTGCTCGGGCTGGTTTCGAACTCCTGAGCTCAAACAATCCGCCCACCTCGGCCTCCCAGAGAGCTAGGATTACAGGCGTGAGCCACCGCGCCCGGCCTGGAAGCTTAATTTTTAACATTTCTTGTTTAAATTTCAATATGAATACTGCTCTATGTACATTACCCAAGTTTTGATGTCATATTTTTGTTGTTATTCAGCTTAAAATATTTCTTTATTTCTATTTTATTCTATTGCTTTTGGGGGGAGGTAACTAGAAGTATTTTTCTTAATTTTCAAACACCTATCATTTTATGTAGTTATCATTCTACTAGCGTGTTTTAGTTTAATTTCCCTGTAGGCAGACAAAATATAATTGTACAATTTTATTTTTTAATATCTAAGAGTTTAGGATCAACTTTGGTAAATGTTTTTATGTACTTTAAAAGAATTTTTTTCTACAAATATGGGTATAATGGTCTGTAAGCATCTATTAGGGTAAGTTACAGAATTATGTCAAATCTTCCTTACTGATTTTTTTCATCTGCTTTGTCTCTTTTTTTTTTTTTTTTTTGAGACAGAGTCTCACTCTGTTGCCCTGGTTAGAGTGAGTGCCGTGGCGTCAGCCTAGCTCACAGCAACCTCAAACTCCTGGGATCAAGTGATCCTGCTGCCTCAGCCTCCCGAGTAGCTGGGACTACAGGCATACGCCACCATGCCCGGCTAATTTTTTCTATATATTTTTAGTTGTCCGATTAATTTCTTTGTATTTTTTAGTAGAGACGGGGTCTCGCTCTTGCTCAGGCTGGTCTCAAACTCCTGAGCTCAAACAATCCACCCGCCTCAGCCTCCCAGAGTGCTAGGATTACAGGCCTGAGCCACCAGGCCCAGCCAGCTTTATCTCTTTGTTATTGGTATAGCTTGGATGTTTATCCCTCAAACCTCATGTTGAAATTTGATCCCCAATGTTGCAAATGAGGCTTAATGGGAGATATTTTGGTGGTGGAAGTGGGTCCCTCATGAATGGCTTGTTGCCCTCCTTGAGGTAATGAATGAATTCTGACTCGTATTAGTTCCAGCCAGAGCTGATCATTAAAAAGAGCCTGACACTTCATCCCTCTCTCTCTTGATTCCTCTTGCCTTCTGATCTCTGCTTAGATTGTTCCCTTCTCTTTCTTCTATGAGTGAAAGCAGCCTGAGACTTTCACCAGATGCCCAATCTTCCAGCCTGCAGAACAATAAGCCAAGTAAACCTCTTTCAATAAGCCAAGTAAACCTCTTTTCTTTATAAACTACCCAGGCCCCTCAAGTATTCCTTTATAGTAACACAAAATGAAGAGAGACAGTTACTGAGAAATATGTTTGTTAAAATCTCCAGGTAGAATTGCTGATTTACCCATCTCTCTCTCTCTCCTTCTCTCTTTTAAATCTTATTAAGTTTGTGTTTTGAAATTACTGTTTATGTTTTGTGCCCACCTAAATGGAATTTATTTGTCTTCATGTTAATTAGGCCATTTATGACTGAAATATTTTATTTATATCCTATGATCTTCTTGCCTTAAGGAATATTTTATCTGATCATTACCAAAGTGTTTATATGACAAGTATTTTTCCATCCATGTGCTTTTAACTAAACTTTTCCCTCACATTTAAAGTGGTATATGTATATATTACATATAATATATCTATATTTACAAAGCAGTATGCATATATATGTATTTATTATCTTCATCCAATAAAATAATCTTTGTTATTCATAGACGTTTTTATACCATTTAATTTTAATGTAATTACTGATTGAGTTGGGGTTAAGTCTACCACACTGCTACTGTTTTGAATTTGTTTCATATGTATTTATTATCTTCATCCAATAAAATAATCTTTGTTATTCATAGACGTTTCTATACCATTTAATTTTAATGTAATTACTGATTGAGTTGGGGTTAAGTCTACCACACTGCTACTGTTTTGAATTTGTTTCATATGTTCTTTTTTTAGTCAACCTTTTTTTAGTTTAATTTATTCTTTTTTTAAATCATTTTACCATTTTATTATCTTTTAGCTTTTGATTATACTTATTTTAATTGCTTTATTAGTTGCTATTCTAGAGATTATAATATTCATTTTTTTCTTTCATTTAAAATTTATTTAAAACACTACATTAGCCGCTTCTGAAATGATGCATAATTAAACTCCATTTACTCTCCAACTACCATTTGTTCTATTGTTATCTTATGTTTTACTTCTTTTATGTTTTAAGTTTCATAGTAAATTATTATTATTATTTTGAACTGTCAGTATTCATTATGTTTATCAATTTATTATCATTTTTGAAACTTTTCAGTCTTTCTTGCGATTCAATGTTTTCATCCAGCATGCTTTACTTCCAGCATAGATAACTATAATACTTTTAGTATTTCTTGCAATTCAAATCTTCTGGAGATGAATTCCTTCAGCTTTTTTTTCCCCTCTCTTTATAAAGCCTCTTTATTTTGCCTTTGTTTTTTATTGACATGTTTCATCTTTCAACACATTAAACTTGTAATTTTTGTATTTTACCTTTTATAGTTTTTGTTGAAAAGCCAACTTTCCATATTATTGTTTTTTGTTCATTTTGAATAATTTGTTTTTTTTATATCTGGCTGCTTTTAAGTATTTTCTATTTGGATTTAGCTTTTAGCAATTTTATTATAATGCACTTATAATAAAAATATCTTATCTACGTTTGTTTTTTTTGTAGTTATACAGCTTCTTCATGTTCATTGAGCTGCTTGAATCTGTGGTTTTATATCTTTCATCAAATTTAGAAAATTCTTAGTCATGTTTTATTAATATATCTTTCAACATTCTCTTCTTGTTTCCTAATTGTACCCCAATTACATACGCATTAAATATTTTGAGGCATTACATGTGTATCTAGCATTCTTTCATGATTTTTTACTCAGTGTTTCAGTTTGGATAATTTTTATTGATCTCTTTTTTAAATCATGAATTCTATCTTTTCTAGGGTCCAGGCTTCTGTTGAACCTATGTATCAAGTCCTTAATTTCGGGTGGTTGTATGTTACGTTTATGGAATGCACGTGGGATTCTTATTTTTATTTTTTCCAAACATGTTTTGAAATTATTTCTCTTTCTATCCATTTTTCCCATCTTTTACTTCATTTTCTCTAATATATTAACTATTAACCATTGAATACATTAACCATATTATTTGGAAATCTTTGCCTGCTACATCCAATGTATGGATCCTTTCAGATTCTGCTACAATTGACTAATAAGCATAACTACTAATTTTTTTAACTTACTAGATTAATTTAACATATATTATAGACTCTAGATTTGTTATTTTTCTCTAAAATTATTAAATTATTTTCTGTCATACACTTAAAATTCCTCATAGATTATCTTGATCATAATAAAGCTTTGTTCAATATTTGTCAGGGCAAGCCTGTTTCAGGTTTTACTCTGTTCCTGTAAATATTACTCCTTAGGTGTGCCTTTTATTTATGGTTTTTTTATTCATGGTTCATTGTCTTTCTGGAGTTTCAAGGTCAGATGTTCACCAAGGTCATTCCATTCTGTCTGGTCTTGGACTCCACACTCCATCTCGCAGCTTTACCCTGTCTCCGAAATCCGTGTACATTTGCCTGGCCTCTGAGTGACTATATTCTGTTAGTCATGCACAGATATGTGGGGCTCTGAAGTCTCTTCTCTCTAGGATTCTATCCTCTCAAATGCCACCTACCTAGACAGTGTCAATGTCCAATATCTCTCTCCTATGCCCATTGAGTTATCCCCTCTCTTCTTTGGCCCTCTTTCCCTACACCATAATTTGGACAGTTCTTACAAGGATAGAGCTTGTGTGAATTGTTTTCTCATCTTCTTCATTTATCTTCTCTCAAAGATTGACAACTGGACAATTGATTATTGTCCAATGTCTAAACAGAATTACTTTATATATTTTGGACAGTTTTTTATAAATGTTTAATTATTATTATTAGTTGGTTCTGTTTATAGTGAGAGAATAGCTGAAAACAGCTTCTTGGCTGTGACTAGAACAGAAAGTTGTGTTGGTGAAAGTTAAGAAGGATTTTTGTCTCTATTCACATTTAAATAGAAGGTTAGTACATTGTGTCCAGATCATAATTAGACATGAGAAGTTCCTTTCTGTATGTTGAAGGTATGTGTTGGTTTAGCTGCTTTATTCCCTGTCAAGCAGCAGTAGGATCAGTTCTCCTAACAGAGTTACACTTGGTTCTGACAGTTTAAACCTTAATTCTCTTCTCCTCAGTGAAGTCAGCCAAGCACAAAAAGACAAATTTCACATATTCTCACTCATATGTGAGAGCTAAAAATTAAAACAATGGATCTCATGGAGATAGAGAGTAGTGGGGGTGGGTGGAATGTCGGGATGGTTAATAAACGCAAAATGAACAAGATCTAATATTTGACAGCACAACAGGGTGATTATCGTCAACAATAAGTTATTGTATTATTTAAAATAACTAAAGGAGTAGAAATGGAATATTTGAACACAAAGAAATGATCAATGCTTAAGGTGAGGGATACCCCAATTTCCCTGATTTGATCATCACACATTACATGCCTGTATCAAAACATCACATGTATCCCATAAATATGTACAGCTATTAGGCACCCATAATAATTAAAAATAAAAATTTTAAAACAAAAAGAAGCACTGCCAAAACTTTTTCACTGGCTCTGCACCTGCATAATCTCTTGGAGGCATAATACTTCAGATTAATGTGAGTCAGCCTCCAATGACCCCTCAGATCCCCTCTTCATACTTTATTAGAATAATCTGCGTACTCATTGATTTGTTGTTTTAGGTGTGTTTCCTTTTTTAGCTTCACATTATTATGGTACAAACATGCTGCAATTATGAATACATCAACTGTGTATTTTATAATAGATGATAGAATAAAATAAAATGTTCTGTTCAGCTCTAGTGTTTTAAAACATTGCAGAACAGTCAGTTAATCTACCAAGATACAGGAACCTACATTAGTTACTATCTCTGTCTTTTCTGATATATACAAGCATCCTATTATATAACTCATGCTCATCTGACATAGAGGTGTGATTTTGTTTGTCTGCTTTTAGTTTTCATACAAAACATCTACTGTGAAAATTCTAAGGGGTTCTAAGCAAGAAATCTGTGATTCTTATGAAACTTAAATTAGAAATTTCAGAATCTATGAAAGGCATAGAAGCCATAGAAATTCAAATTTAAACACTTAATACTTAATTGAAAGTATGCCAATAATAGATAAAATAAACATAGACTGTTCCCTTCCAATTCAGTGTTTTGGGGTTCTATGGAACAGTTTTCTAAGCTTATGTTTAGGTTAGTAAGCCAATACTGCAGCTGCTACTTTTAGACATGAGAGAATTTATCTTCTGGTTCATTCAGTTATTGCTAATTATATAGCACACTTGAAAAAATGCATTTCTTTTTCTTTTCTATGCCTGAAATTTGGGGGCCTTAATAATAAAATTTTACATTTGATTTGATTTCCAAGAGGGAAGTATGTGTAATATGATACTACTTATTCTAAAATTGTATACTTTTTCAAAGAATAATTGTAAATATTAAAAAGGAATATTAGTTTATGTGTTATACTTCAATGCCATTACTAACCAAGTCCTCCTAGAGATATTTACATTATTTTAAGCCTATTTTCGATGTCCAGGAATAATAAAAATTCTAGTAAGAATCACTAAAATACTACAGTAAAGAAATCTTATCCCAAATCATAAATTTTGGTGACTAGGACTAAATTCTCTGAGTGTTGGTTTCTATACTCAGAAGTATACTGCTTTCAAAAAAGTAAAACTCCAAATCAAGAAATCTTATTTTTGCACGGAGCAGGCAGCCCATGTAATATAAACATTGTTCCAAGCTTCATATGAACATGAATATTTACAAAAAAAAAAGGAACATAATACCTAAGTTCCCTTATTTAACGTGCAAGTTCTTCCAGTATTTATTTGAGGTCCATACAACTTACTGCTCAAAAAGTACTATTTTCTGTTTTGTTTTGTTTTTCTGCAATCTAATTTCTCTCCAACATTATACTTAACAGTGACATAGGGTGCTTATATGGCCCTTGACTTTAATCTCAGAGATTCCAAATACCAAGTCTAGAATGGGGCTCAAGAATGTACATTATAATAATGAAAATCTAATATAAGTGTTCCAAAGGCCACATTTGACAAACACTGCTTCTGCTTTAAGTACTGTGGTAATTGCTCTCTGGCATTGAGAATGTTGTTTAATAATTGTGAGACTCAATTCACCATATTTTAGTGGCTGGAGTCAATAATCTACCCCATCTTTTAGATAAACTTTTAGATATATGGAAGTGATGGCAATATTGTCTATTTTTATACTTAATATCAATCAGCAATCATGGGATCCAGCATGAAATAGTGATAGGCTTACTTGTGTATAATACTTTATACATTTATTATGTATAAATACACACATACACGCACACACAAAAACGTATACAAAAAATAACACTATGCATATGATAACAAGCCAAGAGAGAATAAGTGACTTTTAAATTGAGAATCTGAACCCATTTATTCTGATTCTAGGTCCACTGCTCCTCTGATTACACTACAGTAGAGCATCCGTCTCATCACAGCTGATTAAATCACCAGAGAAAGAGTTTACTCATCCGTTCAGCTACATTTATTGAGTGATGACTATTAAACAGATACCATACAAGATGGTATATTACAATCATTAAGAAAGCAAACAAAATCCCAGCCTTTATGAAGCTTACAGTCCAGAGTGGAGAGAAAAGAATGAACAGAGAGGCAAGGGTGAAAGCCATGAGCGAGTAGGTGAGATCATGAAGTGAAAGCATGCCTGGCATATGTCAGAAACATCAAAGCTCCCAGTGTGATTGTGAGTAATAAGAAAGGAAGAGAGTAATGGGAGATGTGGTCAAACATCTTGCGTAGCTCTGCAGATCATCAATAGGACTTTGGCTTTTAACATGAGTAAGATAGAAAGACATTCAAGTTTTTTGTCAACTTTTCAAATCAGAGTATTATGATTTGCCATGGATTATCAGGCTAATATTGATTGCTCTTTTGAGTTTAGTATAAAATATGTAAATGCAGAAGTAGGGAAAACAACTATTAGAAAGTTAATAAAATAAGAGATAAAGTGGTGTGAGCCAGATTGGTAGTTGTAGAGGTAGCAAGAAATCATTAGATTCCCTATTACATGGGTAGGAAAAAAATATTTGCCAACAGGTTGGATACCTGATTTGAGAGCATGGAAGAAGTCAAGGATGTCCCCAAGCTCTTTCTCCTAAACATCTAGAAGGATAGATTTGTCATTTAACCTAGATGAGGACAACTGTGTAAAGAGCATGTTTTTCTGGAGGAAGCCCATGAGCCCAATGTGGACTTTCTAAGTTTGACATGCTTAGTAGACATCTTGCGCATCCTAACTAGGGATCCTAATTAGGGATCTCCCTAGGAATTCAAGGCCCTAGAGTTCAGAGAAAGATTCAGACAAAAATAATAAATTTAGGAGTCCTCAGCATATAAATGATATTTACATCCATGAGATTGGATGAAATCATCAAGGGAATAAATAGAAAGAAAGAAAAAAGACACCAAAAGGTAGAGGTTGAGGATGTTAGGAAGAATCTGAAAGGGTGATTGAGAAGTATCCAAAAATGTAGGAATAAATTCAGATATGTGTGTTATCCTGGATACCAAGCAAAGAAAGTGCTTTGAGGAAAAGTACATGATCAACTATGTCAGATGCTTCAGAGAGCAGGCAGAATTTAGCACTAGATTAATAAATGTTGAAATTCCGTTGTGACCTTGGTAAGAACAGTTTTCATAGAGTGAAATAAGACACAGTATTAAAAGTATGATTGTAATCTTTTGAAGAATTAAATGGAGAGAAAGATTTTCACATAGCAAATTTAGCTTTAAATGAAGGAATAAAAAATAGTGATGCAAGAGTAAAGTAATGTTCAGACAGGATTTATTTAAGGTGGAAGATATGGTAAAAAGAAACAACAGAGAGAGGGAGAAAGAATGTAATGAAAGAATGAGAGGAAAGAATTGCTAAATTGTTTTCTTGAGAGGTATGGGACCTTGTACGTGGAGGTGGTGACCCTACTTAAAAGGACAGAAGTTTCTCTAATAGTAACAAGGGAGCGGCGAGAGTATATCACCTTAGGTATGGGGATGGTATAGACACAGTTATGCTCTGAAAGCTTATGGAATTTCTCTTCTAATTTTATCTCTCAGTGAATTATGGTAATTATGGCTATGAAATAACTTTGAGGATGAGGGAGAGGTGTTGAAGAGTTGAACTGAGAAAAGAAAATAGAAACATGGAACTGCAAATAAATTATAAAAATTGTAGTATGATTAGTCACTAGGAGCTTTGGTTTGGGTCATGAATTTAAGATGAAACCAGTCACTAACATTGAGGCAATTTATACTTCACTTTCTATAAGTAATAGTTCAAATCTCAGTTCCATTTTCTATGTCTTTCCTGTGCTGGTTTGAGTCTTTCTCATACATATGTCAAATGTTAGACTGAGATCTATGGGAGTGGTTTAGGCAAGAATTAAGAACTCTCAGCATTTGATACTTTGTTTTGGGTCTTTTCTGGGCATGTGTGAATAATGCCTGAGAATTAATACACATAATAGAGGATGCTCTTGAAGTTATTTACCCTCTGGGACCATGTATATTCTATAGCCCATAAGGTCCTCATTACTCCTACATCCAGACAGATGGAATTTCTATCAAAGTTTTATTTTCCTTAGCCTCTGTTTCCATGATACTCTGTGGATAGGAACGTACTCAGAGAAAAGGCACAAGAGGGAAAAAGAAGAAAAAAACTACTCATTATTCTTCACTTCTCCATAATGTGACTCTCCTCCATAGGTCACCTGTGCTTGTTTACTTTTAAGAGTCCTTTATTAGTAATTTTGTTTAGGATTTGTGTTTTATCCAGAGTTTTACTATTAATCAACAGCATTATGTGCTGTAATGAGTTTAAATTATTAGAATGAACCTCAAATCTTCTACCTTTATCTTTTAAATAGAAGTCATATAAAAATTTATAAACTCTGTCCTAGCTAGGTTTTCTATGATGTAAACTGGCTTGGGGGGAAAAAAAATCTACACCGCAAAAAAGAGAAATAAAACAGAGACGAAGAAAAGTGACCAGGTCAACAGAGAGGAATTTTATTTCTTGGGTTTCTTATATACTTAATTAATAGATCCATTTATTTCTGAGGGCTGTCTATTGCTGCCTTTGAGTTTCATGAAGATTTCTTATGTCCTTATAAAATTTTATGTCCTTTGTATTTAATTGTACTGACAATGGATTCTCTTATTCATAACCTGAACAGTCCATAGTAGAACATAAAGACTTTACAAATTATTCATTCTTAAATCCTGGTGATTCCAAGTCTTTTCCAAAGAGAAGAGACTCTGAAATGAATCAAGTCCAAGTGGAAAACTCAGAGGCGTAGCCTTTACTAAAGGATTTGTTCTGTAAAATTTGGATTCTGTCAAAAGACCGCACCCAAGGATCCAGAAGGACACGTGTGGCCCCAAGGCTGCAGATTCCCCACCTCTAGAAGTTTGAAGCTTGAGAAATAAGAAGAAAGAAAAAAACTTTAAGAAGCCCATTTTATTGAATAGGTTCTCATCTTCCTGGGTTAATGAAACTGAGTCATTTTAATACAAATTGAGCATCTTGCAAGTCAGTCCCTGCACCCTGCAGGTAGAATATATGTGGGTCACACAATCACACTGAACACTAGTTTGGAATTTTTCTTTCTTGTGAGTGCTCTTTTTTCTACCAAAATGTCCAGAGAGACAATAATCTTTTCTGATGTTTCCCTGGATTTTCTGGAAGATAGGATACATTCAAAGAATGTCCTGAAGAAGGCTTGAGCCTGTTTCTCCAACATTTGCATGCCTAAACATAACTTTTGTTCTCCAATAGGCATTAGACTCAAACTTTAAAGCTTCTTTTCAGTTTGAAAACTATACTGGCCCCAAAGGTCAGTACCCCTGAGAACTCTGATTTTGCTCTCTCTTTCATTTTTTTAGATATGGGGTCTTCTCTTTTTTTAGCTTAACTATGTATTTCTTTCCTTTTACTATTTTCCCTAATTTATTCTGCTTCCTTATGTTAATAGAGTGTAAACTTATCAAAATCAGTTGGAGTCATATGATATTTTCCGGAACTTTTGAAAGAGAAATTCGTGTGTTTGGTTTCAAAATAAACACAATGTAGGGAAAAACCTTGTTATAGGACAAAATAAACGTGCTCCCTTTTTCATGCTGGAAATCTTGATAGTTCCTCTGGGTTGAACTCTCATTTCGTAGATTAGTTAAGGTAGTAGGCCATGGGAACTCTAGCACAATGAGGTCATACATTTAAATCTTGTTATTATTTTGCTAAATTGTCACATTGCTATAATGCTATAAAAAGTGGGGTGGGGGTTGTCCTTAGTCTTTTGACCTTAAAAACAAACTGAAATTCAATTGCCTTGATGTCATCTTTGCAAGAAAATTCAAGTGTTTTTTGAGTCTTGATAATGTTAATCAATTTTGAACACATCAGGATGGGAAAAATATGACAACTACATTTTTCTCTGTGAGAACCATCATCTGATATACTTAACACCTAGACCATGGGCTATTGTCTAATCCTCAGTTATTAACCAAACTCTTGCTTTCTGGGACACACAGTAGTAGACTGTGGCTCTATTTGAAGGCCATATCTCTATTTCCTTCCCACTTAACTTATAAGAATGCCAATGGAAACTTTCTGTCAGAGTCACTAAGATGTTTAATTTTGCTTTTTCTTGGCATACAGCCATTGGAAACCTCACTATAGTGTAGAGACTATAACATATATAAACATAAAGAATCAGTCCTTATACAAGAGAGTTTAGCTGTTGTGGGTGATATTTGCCAGCTGGAAGAGTCTAACTTTTCCTTCTAAATGGTGAATTTTCCCAAGTTAGCTGCTCCAAGCAGATTGGAAATTTGGGAAAGTCAAAAGCAAAAGTCATATCCACTGGGAAATAAAGTAAAGGCTTGATATTGGCAGAATAGATGTAAAAGTGAGTAAAGAGCTAAGGATAAAGCTGGGTTCATAGAGAGTGCTCACTCAGTGCATAGTAGCTAATCATATTATTATTGAAACAAATAATTATACTTTGCATTGTTCAGTGCTTTAATATTTATAAAATAATTTCATATATGCCAATTGATTTGGTATGTACAAGAAATGGTGAGTATCCTTATATTCACTTTTTCAAGGAGGAAGTTAATGTCCAGAATCCAATGCTTTCCTGTTACTTTTCCCTTTACCACAAGGCCTTCAGGAAGAAAAAGATTTGGAGAACTGAATTCATTTCCTGATTCATGAAGTTGTTGTATTATTTATTCTTGCCTAACCAGGCAGCACTAACAGCAGGAAAAAGATCACTGGGACCCCCATTTCAAAAAAGAACATGAGAGAGAAAGAGAGTCAGAGAGATACGGAGGTGACCAGACGGAGGAGGAGGAGGAGAGGAGAGAATTTGCTTTCCTCTGGCAGATAATGTTGTAAAGGGAGAGGGAGAATTTCCAAAGCTTAGTTCCACCATAGACAGACTGAGGCCCCATTCAGGTATTCACTGAAATGTGACAGTATTAGTAAGCCCTTGGTGAATGGAAATTATTACTGAAATACATGGAATTCATAATAGACATTGCAGGTGGGCTAAAGGGGACTTCACAATATATGTGGATTTACAGGCAAATTAATTATTTCAGTTTTACTTTCCGGAAAGACTTCATGAGCCTAAAGCTAAAATCTATGTATTTATTCAACAAGATGGGGAATTGTCCTGGAAGCTGATCCTGGCCTTTCTCTACCTTCAATGATTTCTTAGAATTAATGCTGTTTGGGATCTAGAAAAATAAATGAACTGAGAGAACAATATCTTGGGGTTCTTGCTTCCTAAGCTTTCCCACTTTGCACTGCTTGTTTCCACCATGCTCTTACCTAGAAGCTTTTAGTAGACAACTCTTTAGATTTTGATCCAGGTAACACAGGGCCTGGGGACACATGCATATTCTCATTGGTTTTACTTTAAAGAAAGAAGTGGTTACAGTGGGCATTCTTGTCTTGTTCCAGTTCTGAGTGGGAATGCTTTTATAATTTTGAGATATGTTCCATCTACACCAATTTTGTTAAGAGTAAATCATAAAAGGATGCTGAATTATGTTGAATGCTTCTTCTGCATCTATTGAGATGATTATATGGTTTTCATTTTTGCTTCTGTTTATGTAGTGAATCACATTTATGGATTTATGTATGTTGAACCATCCTGGCAGCCTTGGGATGAAGCCCACTTGGTTGTGGTGGCTTATTTTTTTGAAGTGCTGTTAAATATGGTTTGATAGAATTTTATTGATTACTTTTGCATATATTAATATTTTCATAAGGAATATAGGTCTATATTTTTCTTTTTCATTTCCTTTCCTGGCTTTGGTATCAAAGTGATACTTACTTCATAGAAGAAATTGGGGAGGATTCCTTCCTTCTCGATGTTATAAAATAATTTCTGCAGTATGGGTACCAATTCTTTGTAGGTCTGATAAAATTCGATTATAAAACCATCTGATCTGGAACCTTTTTGTTGGAAGATTTTTTTATCGCTGCTTAAATTTTGTTGCTCATAATTGGTCTGTTCAAGATTTCTATTTCTTCCTGATTGAGCCTTGGGAGGTTGTATGTTTCCTGGAATTTGTCCATTTCCTCCACATTTTTGAGTTTTTGTGCATAGAGATTTTTACAGTATTCGCAGATGATATTTTGTATTTCTGTGGTATCAGTTGTAATATCTCCTTTTTCATTTCTGGTTGAACTCATTTGGGTCCTTTCTTTTCTATTTCTGGTTAATCTAGTGAGCATTTTATCAATTTTGTTTATCTTTTCAAAGAACCAAATTTTTGTTTCATTAATCTTCCATATAGTTCTTTTGTTATTTATTTCATTTAGTTTTGCTCTCTGACCTTTGTTATTTCTTTTCTTCTGCTGGGCTTGGGATTAGTTTGTTCTTCCTTTTTTTAATTTTTTAAGATAATTCATTAGGTTGTTGATTTGTGATCTTTCTGTCTTTTTGATGTAGGTATTTAAGGCTATGAATTTTCCCTTTAGGGTTGCTCTCACTAAATCCCACAGATTTTGATAACTGTGTCCCCTTTGTCATTTAGTTTGAGGAATCTTTTGATTTCCACCATAATTTCCTTCTTGACCCAATGATCATTCAGCAGTAGGTTGTTTAATTTCCATGGCTTTGTGTATAATTGAGTGGTTCTGTTGGAGTTAATTTCTAACTTTATTCCACTATGGTATGAGAAGATATATGGTATAATTTCTATATTTTTTTAAATTTGTTGACACATGTTTTGTAGAGTAAGATGTGATCAATATTAGAGAATTTTCTATGTGCTGATGAGAAGAATGAATATTGAGTAGTTTTGGGGTAGGATGTTCTATAAATGTCTATTAGGTCCGTTGCTCTAAAGTAAGTTTACCTGCATTTCAATTGTAGTTTTTCTTAATTTAGAATAGCTGATATTCTTTATACCTTATTGATGCATTCTGCTTTGCCTATCTATTATTATGAAACCAGTTATTTCTTTGTATCAAAAGTTATATATATGTTGATAAAACTTCAACATGCACTGATGGCTAATATATGAAAATAGCAACTGCAATACCAGATTTTTATGTTTTTAATGAAGTTATAACTACACAATCAAATGTGAGACTACATTGCACAGTGCTTACATTTTTTGTTTTTATTTAGGTATATCATTGAGAATTTTCCAAAGCAAAACACTTGTAAATTTAGCTTTTTAAAAACAGATTTGCATTTTATGGCTTTGATGTACATAATTAAACCAATAAACAAACAAAAAGAATTCCTATATTTGGAGAGGTATGCTATTTTCCAGGATATCACTATTGTAAACAATGCTATAATGATTAAAATTATACTTACATCTTTGCAACCAATGAAAGAATGTATACATAACATTATTATTTGAAGAGATATTATTAGGACAAAAGTCATTTGCTCTTTAAATGTAATTATTTGCCCAGTTGCACTTTGGCAACATAAACCACAAATAAGAATAAATCTCTCTCACTGGTAGTATATGAGAGTGACTATTACTTCATGTTCTTCTTAATATTGTGCTTTGTAAATTTTTAATAGATGCTATACTGATAGGGAAAAACTTATACTAATGTGATACTAATTTGAATTTCATTAACTATGTTAATTACTTTTTCATGGATGTATATGTTGTGTAAGAATTCCCAATCTGTGTCTTTTATCCATTTGTTATTGGTAGTTCCTCTTTTTCTATCATAGATTCATATCACGTTTCTATGTTAAATGAGTAACTTTGTGCCTATCATATTTGCTGCATTAATTTGCGGTTTTATTTTCATCAGAGCCATTTTCACTTTGTAAGGATTTTTGTGATACAAAAGTTCTTAATGTAATCACATTTATCATTATAAGCCAAGATATACATTATTCCCTTGTTCAGCTTTCACTGAGTTTTCTCTAATTTAGTATATCTCATACTTTAGGGTTTCATCTAAGATTTTGTTTGAAAAAAACTATTTCTATTGGTAAAACATCTAAAAAGCAAAAGAAGAAATTGGCCTGTTTTATTAATTTAGCCTCATCTTAGTCTGAAATTAAAATCACTCTCAATATGACCACAGACTACATTTACAGTTGCTCATTATATAAATGTGTACCATAAATCTGAGCAATATTTCCTATTCCTTTTTTATGGTTCATTCTTTCTGACTTTTATTCTATTTTCTTCTGTCAGAAATGTCTTTAATATTCTTCTTTCATGAAATCTTACCAGATTTGAAATCAATTTTCAAATGTCATTTCCATTTCCATGCCACTCTGATAGGCCACCATCCCTAACAAATTTGTTTTCTTATGATTCCATTAACCCTTCCAAGCCATTTACTTATATAGTTCCCAAATAACTTTTTTTGCACAGTTGTTTTACATCCCATTCTCTAATATATGTAATTTAGAGGGAAAAAAAAAAAAAACTCTCCCTTTTTGACAGGCACTACAAAAGGAAATTACATTCGGATTCAATGAAAAGTTTTTCAAAATTGTCTTACACTGCTCTTATGACTTATTGAGTGGATTGGAGTCAAAAATTTAGTTTGTGTCCTAACTTCGTTACCTAATGCAGCACTAATTATGATAAACTGTCACCATTCTGAGACTGAAATATTTTGAATTTTCAATTTCTTCCATGACAAAACAAATTTACAAGAATACTTTCAGGTTTATACGAGATTACATTAAATAATTTTAAAATAACTTTTTTGTGAAAGCACCTTCTATATTATAAATTTCAATCAAAATCTCAATTGTTGTTGTGCTCAGCTGAATATAACATTGCATGGATAAATATTTAAACAGGTTAAGATGTTTTGCATAATTAAAGTTATTTTTCTTTAACAATTGGTTAATTGAAATTGACTTGAAATTTTGTAAACATCTGTTGTTCTCACTCATTAATAAAGTTTAAAGGTCATTCAAGGACAGAATCCATTCTGCCACTCAAATGTTCCATTCTACTGAGTTATATTCAGAACTAAAATGCCGTGCACTACAGACTGCTAATGAGCTCCATACGTCTGATAAGTATTATCTAAAAATATTTTTAAAATTCAGGCCTTCTGTATTTTAAACTTAAAATTATAAACACTTAAGAAATGCATGTATGATTAATTGACTTTCTAATCATAATTCATTTCCATTTTTCTACGAAGGATATGGAACTAAATTTGTGGTAAACATGCTGAGTCAAGGATAGCTGTAATTCCGTGTTTACTTCTAGATTCAAAATTTAACATTTTTTTTCCCCCTCCATGTGCCAAAATCTCTTGCTAAGGAATTAATATACAGACATCCCTTGGTATCCGTTGGGTATTAGTTCCAAGAACTCCTGTAAATATCAGAATCCATGGATGCTCAAGTCCCTGATATAAAATGGCATAGCATTTGCATATAACCTATTAATATTTCTTGTATGCTTTAAGTCATCTCTAGATTACCTATAATATCTAATACAATATAAATGTTAGGTAAACAGTTGTTATACTGTATTAGGCAATAATGACAAGAAAAAAAATCTGTGCATGTTCAGTACAGATGCAATTTTTTCCGCAATATTTTTTTTTATTTTAGCATATTATGAGGGTACAGATGTTTAGGCTACGTATGTCGCGCCCTCCCCCCCAAGTCTGAGCTTCAAGCGTGTCCATCCCCCAGATGGTGAGCATCGCACTTATTATTTGTGCATATGCCCCTCCCCTCCTCTCCCCTCCCCCCTCCCCCTGCCCAACATACAGTAAATGTTATTCTTATATGTACACTTAAGATCAGTTGATCAGTTAATACCAATTTGATGGTGAGTACATGTGGTGCTTGTTTTTCCATTCTTGGGATACTTCACTTAGTAGAATGGGTTCCAGCTCATATACAAGAGGTGCTATATCACCATTGTTTCTTAAAGCTGAATGGTACTCCATGGTATATATGTACCACATTTTATTAATCCACTCATGTATTGATGGACACTTGGGTTGTTTCCACATCTTTGCAATTGAGAATTGTGCTGCTATGAACATTCGAGTGCAGGCGTCTTTTTTATAGAGCGACTTTTGTTCTTTTGGGTAGATGCCCAGTAATGGGATTGCTGGATCAAATGGTAGTTCTACTTGTATCTCTTTAAGGTATCTCCATATTGCTTTCCACAGAGGTTCCACTAGTTTGCCGTCCCACCAGCAATGTTATGAGTGTTCCTATCTCTCCGCATCCACGCCAACATTTATTGTTTTGGGACTTTTTGATAAAGGCCAGTCTCACTGGAGATAAGTGATATCTCATTGTGGTTTTGATTTGCATTTCCCTGATGATTAGAGATGTTGAGCATTGTTTCATATGTTTTTTGGCCATTATTCTGTCTGAGAACCCAGATAGAAAACCATCCTCATGTAGCTAACTAATCTTTGACAAAGCAGACAAAAACATACACTGAGGAAAAAAATCCTTATTCAATAAATGGTGCTGGGAAAACTGGATAGCCACATGTAGAAGACTGAATCAGAATTCACACCTTTCACCTCTCACAAAAATCAACTCATGCTGGGTTACAGATTTAAACCTAAGGAGTGAAACTATTAGAATTCTAGAGGAAAATGTTGGAAATACTCTTCTAGACATTGGCCTAGGCAATGAATTTATGAAGAAGATCCCAAAGGCAATCACAGCAACAACCAAAATAAATAAATGGGATCTGATTAAACTAAAAAGCTTCTGCACAGCCAAAGAAATTGTCACACGAGCAAACAGATAACATACAGAATGGGAGAAAATTTTCGCGTGCTACAAATCCGACAGAGGGCCGATAACTACAATCTATTTAGAACTCAGGAAAATCAACAAGAAAACATCAAACAACCCTATCAAAAAGTGGGCAAAGGACATGAACAGAAACTTTTCCCCAGTATTTTTGATCTGCTGTTGGTTGAATCCATGGATGCAGAAACTTCCAATACAGAGGGCTGACTGTACTTATTCATGCAAGAGCAAAATCTTAGAGTGGTCTCTATCTCTACTTCTCTTGCCTCACCTAACCCATCACCAAATACTGTAAATTCTACTTCTTAAATCAATCTACCTTCCATGTTCTCTTGGCTGCCATCATCTTATTTGAGCCTTCGTCTGGGTAATTGTAATAATCTCCTAATTTATATAACTACCTCTAACTTGTTTCACCCATTCAGTGTCACTAAATGTAGACACTGAATCATGTTGCATTTTTTTCTTACATACACTCATTTGTTTTCTCTTCCCTATATTTGTGTAACATTCATATTCCTCTGTAAGTTCTATAAGACTACTCAGAACTCAGAATTTTCCACAACATATTTTTTTTAGTTTCAGTATTATAAACAGAAAATCCTCTTAACAATCAGATTTTTTATATATACAATACATATATGTATAAAATACATATATTTTGGCTGATCTGTTTAGTTGGAATTTTCTTTCCCCATTTCTAGCCTGACAAAAACCTTACTCCTGTGTTACAACTTACATAAATACCACTTCCTATGTGAATATTTCCCTAGCCAACTTCGTGGCTAACATTACTTCCTTCTCCCTTGTGGATCCCCCACGTATCAACGCTATTGGTGTTTCTCTATTTGTTTTGCAATTATTCTTGTATCTGTCTTTACAACAAATTTAGGTCTTTCTAAAATCAGACAATGTGTGTTTTCCAAAGCTGTGTCTGTTAGTCCTTGGCATATATTTGGCCATCCATGAATATTTATTGTTGTTTGGAAAGAGGAATAATGAAAAGGGGAAGTCAAATGATCTGTGAAGAAAGGAAAGCAGATAGGGCATGTGAAACGGTATCCTTCACAGTGTAATATTTTTTATTTTTCTCCCATAGCACTCTTGCCATTTGCAATAAGTCCCATCACTCATGAGTTGTTAGTACTGAGGTCCTCACAGAAGAAATATTATTCCATTTCTGGCTGCTCTCTGCAGTGCTTATACTTCATTATTTCCCCACAGACTTCAGTGTCCTTCAGGGTTTTTTTTCTTTTTATTTTTTTTACATTCGTTTTTCTTCATCAGTATCTGTGATGAAGGGCTGATGCCAAGTAATCAACTTCACTTCTTTTGGAAAAAAAAATCCTAATCCAAACTGATGGTTTATTTTATAGACAAAAGTGTCTTTCCATATTCTGGGCAAAAACCTTAGAAACATTTCAGCACAATGTGGTAGGTTATGCCAATTGATGAAATGCCAAAGCTCCATAATGGAAAAATAAGAAAAGGATCAACATTCTTTTCACCTAAGAAAGTGCTATTAGTTCAAGTAGCACTTAACTAGTGAAATGAATATGCCCTGGAGCAGAAATTTTATCTTTGGCAGCTGTAATACCTAAGGCCCACTGGCTGTCCTTTGTTCCTGCTCATTCTGAGTCTCATTTCCTAGGGAAGATGATTCAATTTGGATTAAGTTCCTGTTCTTTTTTTTTCTTTTTTTTGTTGTTTTTGTTTTGTTTTGTTTTGTTATCATAAAATAATGTATGTGGTGGATTATATATTGCAACTTTTTCATTATTTAATAGGATGTCAGTTTAGCTTACTGATAATACCTTTTGTTTCTGCCACCCAGTTTTATTCTACCAGAGTGCATTTTGAGGGCATAGAACAAAGAGGAAATGGATGTAGGCATGGGCTTGAGGAGGCAAAACAGGGAGGGTTGGTAGATAGTTATGATCCTTCTAGTTATGTCCTCAGGCATAAAATGTTAACAAAAACAAAGCACCTTAATGAGTCACTATACAAGAAAAAAACATGAGACAAGAGATCCTGGGTTAAGAAAGGCATTGCAGTACTTACTATACAAATGGAGAAGTCTCTGATAACATTTTTTATAAGATGAAACTGAGTGAAATATAAAAATCCTCTGTGTATACCCACTTTAGTAATCGATAGTAAGTTCTGGAAGACAGAGAAGTGACTGCACTTCCTTATAATATGAAGCGGGATTGTGTGGCACTGGATCAATGACATCTTCAACATACCTACTGTTAAATAGGAATGGTTGTTTTGTTTATTAGCCATCCAGTGGATGGATTATATACTAGCATTGTTAAATTTAGTAAATAAAAATAAAGGACATTGAGCTTAATTTGAATTCCAGCTGAAAAATTGAGTACATCATATTCCACGCAATATACTAAAATATTTATTGTTCATCGATAAGTCTGATTTGTCTGGGTACCCCACAGTTTATCTAACATTTCCTTATTAGGATAGAATATAGATTTTTCCTATTGTAGGAGCATGCATAAATACAAGATGACTAAAGAATACCAGACTTACCAGGCATGGAAGCTAGTTTTAATTCTCAGAGGTCTTGAACTAGAGGAAATATTGTCAATTATGCCTTGGTTTTCTTGAGCCTCAGTAAGTTAGAGGTAAAAAGGCCTGTGCAAGATAGACCACTGATGAATACATGCTTACCCTGAGATTCCAAAATTACCCAGCTGAGCCTCTGCCCTGAAGGATCTCTTGTATGGAAACCGAATGACATATTTGAGGATTTTTGTTTCAGCATTGTTTGCAAGGATGAAAATTGAAAACAGCTGATTTGTCCTCCAATAGGAAAATAACTACAAACATATAGTGTATTCTTTGATTTTGAGCACAAGGTCATGTAAGATTAATGTGTGGATTCTGGGTCAAATTCTATTTCTACTGCTTACTATTTATGTAGCACTGAACAAGTTACTTGACTTCTCTGTGCTGCATTTTAATCATCTGCAAAATAATAATATTACAAAATATAAATGTAATATAAAAATAAAAACATAATATGAAATATAAAAATAATAAAAGTGTCTCCCAGAGGGTTTTTGTGAGGGCACAGTGAGTTAATACATATGAGGTATTGGATACAGTGATTGACGCTTAGAAATGTTCAGTAAGTATTAGCTTTTATCAAGGTGAAATACTATACAACAATAAAATAAATGAAAAGAAAGATATGGACAATTAGATAGCATTTGTATAAAATGACTAAACCAGGCAAAGTAAGGCTGTAAATTATTTAATGCTTACATATGTAGTGAATATGTGAAGCCATATATTGAATGATAAATGCCTAATTATGATGGTAGCTCTTCCTGAGAAGAGAAGGAGGGTCAGGACTGGGAGAATAGAATAAAGTTGTTTATAAAGTTGTAATTATTTTACTAAGAAAATATGAAGGCAAATCATAAAATGTTAATATTTGCTAATTCTTGGTTTATGAATATTTGCTATAATGTCCTTTGTAGTTTGTTGTATTTGTTCAACTAATAAAAAAGTTGAAATACAATGGACTATACAGACAAAGTCTTGTACTCCATGGAATAAATTACTCATTAAAGTCTTACTTTTCATACTAGATCTTTCAAATTCGTGCACAGATGTTATAATTCTGAACTTTATCAAATAATGTAATGGATCTAACATTTATTGAAAGTCTCAGAATGTGCCAGATGCATTGTAAACATGACCATTATGTGAAGTAAATTTTACTATTCCAACTTCAGAGGTGAGAAACTGAGGCTAAGAGAGAATAAGTAACTTGCTGATTGTCAAAAGCTAGAAAGTGAGAGCTGGAATCATGTCCACATCTGCCTTACTCTTAAGCTTCTTTCCTTTTCATTTTACGTAGTGCAACACAATTTTACAAATATATATTTATGCTATTAATAGTTACATAGAGTAGTAATCTACTTTTAAATTTTATTCTCATATTTAGAACTTTGTTGAAATTTTGAGTATTCTGTATGATTTGAATATATATTTTTTTCAGTTCTATTCACATATTTAGCAGATTTTTCAGGTGACCTGTCAGGCAATCAGGGGTAGAGGATATACTATAAAACATAGAATGAGAACTTCAGCTAAGCATAGTATTTGGAATCAGTGTCTTTTTCACATGTGATATTTGAGTCTAAAAGCAATAGCATATGAAGTTTTATTTTAAGACAGAAAAGAAAAGCATTAAACTACATCCTGCAGTTATAATATAACCAAATATTGTTAGTTTTAATCTATAGGGTTTGTCTCTGAAGTAGATGCTTCTGATATTGCAGAAAACATTCTGGTTAATAAAAATACTGTCCAGTATGCAACATAACCAATATCAGCACTGTGTATAGCCATACAATACAAAGAATGGAGATTATCCATGAAGTCTAGATGCAGAAATTTAAAAATGTTTGAAGATATTTTATTTAAATATAGGCAAATTTTCCATTTGTCAGTATACACAAGGCTAATAATCATAAACTTTGGTGTTGACAGCAAAGCATAATCTCTTTCTGTTGGAATTTGATCATAGGTGATGGTGAAAAACATCTAAGTCAGTAGTATATAACATGAGAGTAATTACTCTTATTATTTGGGAATGAGGATAAGAAAGAGACAGAAATGTCCAATACCTTGGTAGTTTTGAATGCTGGAAATACAAGGAAATTTAATAATGCAATGAATAATAAACAATGCTTTCTCACATGCATTATTTTTGAATGCCTTTCAAAAAGCTTATCACAGTGAGTTAAACTTTTGGAATGGGATAACTTCAAAAAAGTACTGTACATATAAATATATTTTAATGTAGTTTATGTGCCTTATATTTCCAATTCTCTATTTGAATAAACTTATTGGGGATGCCCTTGAAATGTTTCTTCTTCTAGGTTTAATTTTTAGTGAAAAGGTATTTGGATTTCTTTTATAGTATATTGCCTAAAAATATTTTCAAGAGATTTCAAATTGTTAGAGATGTTTGATTCAATTTGTTTATGCATAATAAAACATATTTATATGTGACTAATGGAAATGTATGGAAAAATGTAACTGACACCAGATGTGAGTCACGTAACATATTTGTGTAATAAAATAAAAGAATAATTATGTTCCACTTTGTAAATACTTTTTAACAATTTTTACGTAAGTGAAAATCCTATATCATGTCAGACACACAGAATGAGGAAGTAGGAGATTAGGTAAACCTAAGTAACTTATTCATGTCAACCATTTTTAGAAAATTATTTAAATTAATGCTTAGTTTCTGCCTTATTATAACTGAAAGAATGGAATCAAACTTTAATCTGATAAATTATTTACATACAACTCACAAAGTTTAATATCACAATATTAAATATATTTAATAAGATACTAAAATATTAACACATGTATATTTTTGATGTGAAGGAAATGAACATTTATCCATCAATTTATTTCATTTCTTATAATCCATAAAGAAAAATAGCTTCTTATAATTCAATTGAACTAGAAGAGAATTCGGTGATAAAAATTTTCATTTATCTGAAGCTATTTATTACAACTGTATAAGTGAAATTATGAAAATGTTAAAAAAATGAATTGCTAGACTCTTCAGTCCTCATTGTTCTTTGTATTATCCTTATGTCTTTCTAGGTTTTCATTTAAAATGTCAAGTATCATATCTTTACTCATTTAAAAGTGCCTAAAGAAGAAATAAAATTTTCCATCATTGGTTGACATCTTTAAACTACTTAAAAATACCATTTAAGTATATTTAATATTTTTTCTGTAAGAAATTATTAACCATTAATTTCTTACATCTAGATTCATTATAGTTTTCTTTTGTAGTGTTTACTATTGTTAAAATCTACTATAAATCATTATGTGTTGATGTTTGTATTTTATCTGTTTTTCATCTACCTTCATATCTATGAGTGACTGTTACTAAAGAGAAAATAGTAGAATGTTAAAGTAGATTTGTGTGATAGGGAAAATATATTTAATATTGGGTTACCTAAAAATATAGTCCTTCTTCATTTGAATCTTATATAAATCTTCAAAATAATAGTGATTGAGAAAAATAAAAATGATTCCTATGTCTTAATGACCAATATCAAATTAAACTAATGTATAGCTAGAGAACATTACATAGAATAGAACCTTATACTTTAAATCTATGTTATATTAAAATAACTTGGGTTTCACATCAAATATTTGATAATATGCTAGTCCAATATACTATATTTAATAGGTTCAAATATAACACAAATGATAATATAATTTCTCTACTAGGGCATAAAATATGTATGGAAAATTGCATAAAATCAAAATTATAATATAAAATTATACGAGTAAAATACAAAAAAAACTAAATGTAGGGGAAACATAAAATTCAATGTATGACTATAAGGTTTTAAACAATCTTGATTATCTTCACAGATTTCCTACAGGATCCCAAATAGTATACTCTATGAAGACAGACATTATATATCTGTCTTTTAATTTCTTTTTTAAATTTCAAAATATTAAGAGGGTACAAATATTTTTGTTAAATGCATACACTGTACAATGCTGAAGTTAGGGCGTTTAGTGTGCCCAGCACCAGGACAGTGTTCATCGTACCCGATGGATAAGTTTTATCCCTCATCCTCCTCCCCTCCCCTCTTCTTAGTTTCCAATGCTCTTACGTCTCTTTGTGCCTGTGTGTACCCATTGTTTAGCTCCGCCTCATTTCTTGTTATATCTCCATGCATCTAATACAGGGATTGGCACATAGTAGACACTCAATAAATGTTTGTTAAGAAGCAAAGAAACTATACAATCAGAGTATTCTACTCTTGTTAATGTTCAAATTCAAACACGAACAAATGGTTTTGAATTAGAGAACATACAGGAGAATCTTAATTTACTTACTGGGAGATTAGTTTAATTCTCATTATGTGAAAGTATATTTATAGATTTGTTAATTGTTTTGCATGAAAGCTCATAATTAAAACAAGGATTAATAAGTTTTATAACTTGGTGGTCTATTTTGAATGTGTGAACTTGTGCAATATATGACACAATTGGGGGGGTTCTCTAATAGATATTTGGTGGTGAACTATTATCATTTTGCCAAATGAAATTATAGTGCAGGAGAGTAAGTAATCTATTTAATTATAATTCTAAATTAATTCCATTAATGAAATGTATCTGTGCATAGTGTCTCTGTACTTGGGCTCTGATTGTCCATTATCACTCTTTTACCAGCTTTGTGAATTATTGAGTTAGGCTAATTAAATTTCATGTTGTAGAGTGTATATTAGTAAGTGTGGAGGACAATGCACCTTTTTTATAGAGATAATTTCTTGATTATTTGTTTAGCACATATTTAAAAAGCACAGGGATGGCAAAATTTTGTTTGCTTTGATAAACAAATATTCGACATGATCAAAATATAACCTAGAAAAGAATTTCAGTCCGAGCAATCAATTCATATTGTGATAATATCTAACTGACCTCTATTTTACTGTCGGTTCCTTTTAATAGAAAACAAACTTATTTCAGAAAGATCAGAAACAACACTAACAGCTACTCTCATAATTGTGATAATAACCCCAAAGTGTGATTTGCAAAGAAAAGTGGAGTGTCAGTGGAAAAACATCCTGAAGAGTGACTCCTCATAGGGATCAAGGATGTAATTTAGTATCTTTATATTAATTTAATGAATCCTAAATGCAGACTTTTAACATTTAAATATAGTCATCTCTTAATTTTTATCTTTTATAGTTCTCTAAAATATGTACATCAAACCACAAATTTAGGAGTTTGTCATTTCATTCTAAAACAACCTTCTCAGAATTTTTATTCTTGATACTTTTTCACAAGAGTGTGGGGAAAATCAGAGCAAAATTAAGATGAGCTGATGTGGTACAGGGTCTAGCAACACCTGGTTCTTTTACATAGTGGGTGGTAGAGCCCCCACTCTCTAATCCTCAAATAATGGGTTCAGGAATAAATTCTCCACTTTAAGTCTACATATGAACTAAGTCATAGTTGTTCCTCATAAGTCATGCAAACAAAAAAATAAAATAAAGGAGAAACATCTAAAGGAGAAAATTCAAGTAAATATTGCCATGAAAATGATACACAATGGACATCTTTAAACTTTTGCACTAAAGAGGAAGTTTTAGAAAGGATCATTCAGTTGGATTGCACCGAGGGTGATTCTGATTTTGCCAGATAGCTGTTGATTTCGAACATCTATTTTATTTCTGCCTCATATCCATTTTATGTTAAATGAACAATATTTTCAACTACACTAATATATCAAAGCTATTGATTCTTTCAAAGTGAGTTGCATAAATGTTTCACTTCAAAGCATTTTAATACATACATAATGCTTCTCAGTCTCCATGCCATGAATAACTAGTGATCTTTATGCTGCTGCTTGTTCCAATATTGCTTTCACTTCACAATTAGGTACAATTCCAGAGAGAGTTACTGTAAGTGCACGGTCCAATCTTTGGCAAGTATACACACAATTAAAGTCAGTGCCACCTCCCTGTCATCTAAGGTAAAGAGGGATACATTAAAACTAACAAAACGATAAAAGGGGCCTGAAATTGAAGCAGTTTAAAAAATGACAGTTTAATGAAAGTAGTGTAAAAATACTATCACTCTGATGGAAAACATCTGTCCTCCACGAATCTTGACTGACGGATGGTTGTGAGGCTCTTAAGGAATGTGTTGCCAGCCTATGGTTATATCAACAGCAGGTCAGGCATGGCCTGTCTCTTTAATATCACAGCTATGACTGTCCAAATAGGTACCATTCCAACTGATCCTCTGTCTTCAGCATTGCAATAGGTTCCTTTAAAGTCCATCTCTTTTCACTGTTTGTTGGGCTCTTTCCATGGAGAGTGGGAATAATGCCACTGAAGTATAAGGAGAAAAAAACCTAAAAGAGCAGATTTTCAGTGTTCTCACTGGAAGAAATGATCTGAGATCCATTTAGTTGTTTGCACAGCAAAAACCTTACAAATATTACAAGTCTAGTTATAGTAGTCAAAAAGAGACGTATCTTGTTATTTTGCTCTAATATTTAATTAAATTATAGTTGTAATCAATGGTTCATGATTTCTTTTGTTTTTATTTTAACAGTCTTTAACACTTCTACCACAAAATCATTTATAACTAGATAAGCAAAATTTATGCGGTCAGGTAAATGTTTATAACAACAGTTAGTTAAATATCATCATTGGGTGATGAAAGAGTTAATGCGTTTCTCCATAGGATCTGAATTGTTATGACAGACTTTCACAGGAGAAAGGAGAAAATTCATTTATGTTTCAAATTGGCAATAAGCAAGTGGATTAGTCTTATTCCCCAAATTTGGAAGAAAATTGAAGCTAATACATTCATTTAAAAATCTTTAATTTTTTTCCTTGTTTTCTCATGCATCACCAAGTAATTCTGAAATGAAATTTTGCAGGTGAAAAACCTGTAATGTGGAATAAACAATTTCCTTGGAGATAAGAAAAAATTAAAATTGCTTCTCATCTGCAAAAGTAGTTAATCTAGGTGCTATTCAGACATGCTAAATGTTTAGTTACAAGTGAGTTTAAAACAAATGTGGAAATTTTATTTCTTTAAGGAGTTTGGCTCTCCATTTATTCCATTGATGGAAATGTCTTTCCATTTTTCCCCAGGATAATTTTTATTAGGTCTATTATGGCAATTTCAATTATTTAATCAATCCTGTCTACCCTATATTTAGCATTGCATTCCACTAAGTATTCATGAGTTGGGGAATTGACGAGGGAGGACAGGAACATATAACTATAGTCACTATGCACAAAGTGTGACTTCCCTATTTGTGTCTGTCACTCAATGCTTTTTTAAAAAACAAAGCATGAAAGCTAATATCCTAATTTGAATGATTTTAGATAATTAGTCACTTTCTGTAATCCACACCCCAGTGTTATAGCAGGAGGGACTTCCCCATGAAAGTTCAGGCGAATTCACAGGGTTCCTGGGTAACTGTGAGTTATCCATAGAGTGCACCAAATTTTTTATGGTGGCCTCAAGAAAACTCACCTTGGTGCAAATTTCATTTCAAAGAATAGTTCACTTGAGTTTTCTAGCTTATATATAATAGTTATTAACATATTTAAATTATTTGATGACATAGGAGTTACTTGAAGATGTCTCAATTTTTCTTATATTATGCAGTAAAATGGTTTTTTGTGCAATTTCTTATGTTTGGGAATAACTCAAGTGTGAACTAGGTCAAATTTCATATCAACACATTTTAATTCACCTCTGTAATGCTGACCATCCACATATTTTCAAATCACATCTAACTTAATGTTGAGGTACAAATCACTTTTCATAATTAGGAAAGAAATTTTCTGTAGAGGGCTTAATTATAAAAATCCATATTTTTTTTCTGATGCATGCTATTCAAACTAATTTTTATCTAGCACTTTTACTTTCAATGGTATTCAAATTTTCCTGATATATCAAGAAGAAAAACTTAGCTAGGTGCTAAATATATTTAACAACATCCTTTAATATATGACCTTTAGGTCAAGGTAGTTTATAGTACTTGTCAATTCAAATAAAATTGATTTTCTGAGAGCACATCAATCAATAATAGAATATGTTCAGTTTATAAATAAGCTATTAGTTTTAGCTATATTTAAATATAAATGACAGTGAAGAGATAATCTAAGAATCAGCTAATAAATGATACTTTATGGGTGCCATTTCAGTATAATAATATTAAATATAAAAAACGGTAGTTAAATGTGTCCTAAAATCCTATTATTTCATATCTACTTCAGTTATATTAACATTTCCATCAGAATTTCATTTCTCTTGCATTTCTGAGTAAAATGCTCTGGCCTTTCCTCTGCTGGTAAAATGATGTGAGTCAATGTGTCACCTGATCCTTACCATTTAGAATTCCCTTTTACATAATTAAGGATTCTTAATCTCAATTAAACTCAATATATCTTCTTTCATTCTGAGTAACCTGTAGTCTAGATTTATACTTTTCACTAATATGTTAGTCTTTTCAGTGACACTCTCTCTTTTTAAGTTTTCTTTCAATTGCCTATAAAATTGAGAAATGTTTTACACAAATCCTCTGACTTCACACAGAGATCGTATAGCATGGACTGTGCCGTTTTTAGTCTGATACTCCTGGCTTAGAATAAAATTTCTGACAACTACATTGTTGCAGGGCCTGATATATACTAGGCATACATTAGTTTTAGCTCTTTTCCTCCACTTTACCTACCTTTCATCCTTTGCAGGGCTAAGACATGGTCTTACAGAGATTCATACATTAAAAACAACCTATTATGCAATGTAATTTCACCTTGTCAGAGTGAAAAACTCAAAAGATGGCAGGTGCAAATTTAATTTACACTGTAACATTAATATAAGCAAGAAGAAGTATCATATTCCAATTCTTAGTTTGCTTTGTAACCCTAAAATTTTCATTAGTATTAGAGGGTTTAACCGTATCTCTAACAAAGTCATAATAATAACTTCTTATGATTATTATGGTATTAACTTTCACAGTCCTCTCTGGGTCTACTAAGTAAGCAATTTCCATCTGCATTATTGTGCTTTGTTTCTAGGGGCCAGATGCCCTATAGAGCATACTGTGCTTAATCTAAGGAGATTAAGATAGTGAATATCACTTTGCTTGTTGCCAATCTAGAATCACTTATACCCATCAATTATTTACAGCAAACACACATATCTAAACTGCTCCATGTGAGATTCCAAAGCAGAAGCTCTCATAATCTTGAGCTGCTTTGCAGGATATTCCCTGAAGCAAAGACTGAAAGAGCAGATACAGGCAAAGAAGAGCATATTAGGCTTCTGAAAGGCAATAACAACAGCTGCAAGGAAATTGAATTTGTTTAAATTAGTGTTTAAATATAGCACGATAAAAGTTAAAGCCTCAGTTTCTAAAATAAATTCTAAGTCAAATTTCACAGCAAATAATCACATTGCTAACCTAAGTGACCACCCAAAGGAAAGTAGGAATAGAAGTTAAATAAAAAATACAAGGTAGAATAATTTCCATTGCAGTTGGACCTTAAAGCAAGGTATTTTGTCAGTGAGAAATTATTTTTAATGCCTGTATTCACTATTGGGGTGCAATTATTATAGTTTTCAATTTCAATAGGACTTTCTCTACCTCCTTTTGTATATTTTGTCTTTAAAAAAATATGATGGCATAGATTTCCTAATATTGCTATGTTTTCTTTCATAAATTATTTAATGGTATGGTATCCAGTAATGGACAACCATCTTTTCCTTTCCTCTATTTACCGTCTTTAAACAGGAAAGACAAATTAACCTTGGAATTTTAGTAACCCCAAGAGATTTTAGTCAATTATTGGAGTAAATCCCACATTTTATGGCAGGGAAATGTTACTCATTCAAGATACATTGTATTCTTTCTCAATTTATCTGGTTAAATTTTCCTAAATAAACAGTGTCTCTAAACTATTTTAGGGGCAATGAACCACTCTTATTCAATTATTCTCTTCATATGTAGTTACCTGTTATTTTTTTAAGAAACAATTTAAGAATTATTTTTACTGAAAATTAGGATATTTCACACTATCATAGCATAGATTTTTCTACAACCTATTATTTTTGATGCTTTATTTTAACCTTGGAAAATGTGATGGTATGTTGTACATAACCATGTTCTTTGAGCATTGCACTTGGATCAATTTCCACATCTCTCAAGGCAATAGCTGTTTGTTATGTCAAAATTTCAATTTTTTTCCTAACTGGTTTAAATCTATGAAAATGTGACTAGTCTTATTCGACATTAAAAAATGCAAGTGCATTTTTAAGCAAATGATTTATCTGGTTTTTGGTTTACTATCTCAACTTTGGCATAGTGTTAAGGGACAAAACTTCTCACAAAAGCTACCTAATTAAATGCTTGTAACTGATTTGTTGTTAAGAGCCTTCTGTGATCTTAAAACTCAGACTTGACTTTGTCAAGACTGTTAGGTTTCTAAAACCTTAGTGGTCATATAAAGGCAGAATGCATCCTTATCAAAATTTTGCTCTCTTACCATCAAACAAGTGATTTTT
>NW_012140525.1:793674-796166 GCF_000956105.1 Propithecus coquereli | reverse complement strand
ATGTGTCACCAAAACTTTAATTTACTAACAAAAGAATCTTACAAAACCTAATTATTTTTCTGGAAAATGCTTTGTTTTTGTTAGCTGCCAATTTATACATGTAACTTTACCAATAGTATATGTAGGTTTTATATGGCAATAAAAAGACCTAATTTATTTGGAATTAAATCAAATTGAGGATATATTGCTTTTAAATGACTCGTGTATATTAAATAAGGTATTCTTTATTTGTAGTATATCACATGTTTATAAATTTGGGATGATTTGAAATTCATATGTATAGGTATATGCACTTTAGGTATACTATTACATAACACATGTACATATATTACACATTATAAGGGTAGATTTAGTAGTTAATGTTATCGTTTACACAACATACATTCTTTTATTTAGTCCAAAGCATTCTCCTGGAAAACATACAGTAGTTCTCCCATTTGGAAGATGAGGAAACGAAGGCACAGAAAGAATGCCATGCAGCTAGCCAGTGACAATCTAGGATTTGAATCCAAATCCTATATGGGATAGGAACAGTCCATACCATTCACAATGACACCATATTGCCACTCCACCCTAGTTAGTGGGATACATTTGGAATCATTCCTAAAATCTAACAGATGTTTAGATTCTCATCATTTTTCTCTTGATACAAAACCCTTGTGTAGCATAAAACATTATCCAGTGCTTACTTTTGTGTTTACACCTGTAATTTCACAGTTACCTCAATTCTCTAAGGAAACATTCTTCACTCATCTGAGCCTGCAAAGGTCTACTTCTAATCAGTATTTGATAACTCATGTAACAAGAGAGTTGCAGTCATCAATTTTGTTCTAATGATATATAGTAGATATACTATAAATTTTCTGGCAAAAATAATGTCAAAATTACCACAGTTTTATGATTACAGTTCTCCTGAGTCTTACCTATTTACACATAGGATATTAATCATATTTTGATCTAACAGTTGTTAAATATTTTTCTCCACTTGCATATAAAAGTAATTAAATTATGTACACTCTTTTAAAAATGATATAAAATCCATAGAGACTACGTAAAGACATAGAAAAATATATCCCAATAGTGGAAAACACAGAGCACATACTATATAAAGTTCATGTTATACCTATTGAAAATAGGTAGAATTATGAATAAAGATTGGAAGTGAAAATATAAAAATGAAATTAGTAAGGTCTAACAAATTAATCTTTTCTATCATGGGTTGTGTTTTTGGTGTAGTATCTAAAACTCATCTCCAAGCTCCAAGGTCATGTAGATTTACTTGTATTTTTTTGGAGTTTAAAAGTTTTGCATTTTACATATAAGCCTATCATCCACTTTGATTTTATTTTTGTGAAAGGTGTAAGGTCTCTGTCTAGGTTCAGGTTTTTTTTTTTTTTTTTTTTTTTTCCATTTGGACTTTCAATTGTTCCCTTGCCATTTTTTGTAAAGACTGTCTTTTTTCCTTTACACCTTAGTCAAAGATCAGTTGACTGTATTCTGCAGGTCTATTTCTGGGCTCTCTATTCTGTTCCATTGATCTTTGTGTCTATTCTTTAGCTAGAACCACATCATCTTTATTAGTGCACCTTTTTAATAACGCTTGAAATCAAGCAGTGTGAGAACTCCAAGTTTGTTCTTTTTTGGTATTGTTTTGGCTATGCTGTATTTTGCCTTGCCACAGAAGCTTTAACATTAGTTTGTCATAGCTACAAAATAGCTTACTGGGATTTTGTTTGGGAGTGCTTTAAATCTATACATCAAGTTGGAAAGATGCCATCTTAACAATATTGAGTCTTTCTATTCATAAACACAAATATCTTCTCATTTATTTACATATTCTTTAAATTTTCTCACCATTACTTTTTAGTAATTAAGTAAATGTTAGGTAAAAAAGCTAAAGAAATGTGAATAAAGTATGAACTTAATAATATATTAATATTGGCACATGAATTGTGGCAAATGTATCATTATCATGTAAGATGTTAATAATAGGGGACACTGGATATAGGATATATGGGGACTCTGCATTATCTGCAAATTGTCTTTATATTTAAAACTCTGACATAGGAGAAAATTTACTTTCTATAATATATAGAGAGAAAGACTAAGAGAGGGTGAGCAGAGTTTAAAATATAACTATAATTCATTCTTTTGATTACTCAACATCTGAGCCATTAGACTGAGGTCAGGAAATTGTAGAGTTATCTTTCTTTCACGGTATGTCTGTGTATTTGAGCACACATGCACCTAGAGAGCTGTTCTCATGCATTTATTTGTTTCAGCATTCAAATAGTATTTCATAAGTGTTCAGCAGGTATTAACTTTAAGTGGAAAAAAATTGGTGCTCCTCATTTGACCTGTTTTCATAAATCCCCTGGAGTCTGCCTATTTGCGAGTGAAATAGAGTGAGCACAAGACTAGATGGAGAGTCAGAGGAGGGGAGAGAGAGAAAGAGAGAGAGAGAGAGAGAGAGAGAGAGAGAGAGAGAGAGA
>NW_012140525.1:790534-792899 GCF_000956105.1 Propithecus coquereli | reverse complement strand
AAAAAAAAAAAAAAAAAAAATCTTTGATCCCATCTGCAAGTCTTTCTCTGCTTATAGGATAACATTTACAGGTTCCAGGGATTAGGGCCTGATATCTTTGAGTGATTGTTACTCAGCCTAGTATAAAAGGTGAGAAATACTATTTTCATTGTGCATATTTATTCAACAAAATAAAGATGTGCTAGTGGTTCTATAAAGTGCTAGTGGAAAATTAAGGTTTGTATAATTTCCCAGGGGATATTTAGAAAATCTAGCATTGTGCTTTTAATTTTTTTTCTATTTCTTAAAGCAAATATATGACTGCATTATGTTTCGATGAAAGATTTTTAGCTTAACCACATGAAATCAGCATAGTTTTTCTTTATGCATTTCTGTGGGTTTCTTTGTTTGTTAGTATGATGAAATCATGCTGGAAGAATTTAGGGACAGTAGAGAAATGGGGAATTTTAATAAGGAGAACTCTCAAAAGCAATTTAATTTAGCTTTTTTGGATATCCAATTTGAAGGGCCATAATTCTAGGATATCCAGCACTTCAATAAAAAAATCTAAAGATCTGCATAACATATCTATCTGTTATGGTGGTCCTAAGAAAGCCACAACCATAGATGGGTAGCAGGAAAGTATATGAATGTGTGTTTTTGGTGGGGAGTGGAGACAGTGAAATGAGGGGATAGAAGGCTCTGCTCTTAGCAGCAAATGGGGATTTATTTATAAGTCATATAAATAACTGAATCATAGACTTACTGAAAAATGGCACAGAAGATACCTTAGAGCTCATCTAATCAAACTCCTTTATTTTATTGAATAAGGACATGACTCCAGAGATGTGGATACTTGTCTACTATTAATAACAACTATATAATTAATAATAGAGCAGAAATTTAAACTTGGGTTTTATGTTGTATATTTTTATTCAGAAAGGAATAGGAAATGGTTTTGAGAAATTGCATCATTTGCTTTAGATTATGCAGTTAGTAAACTACAAACTCAGAACAGTACAGAGTCTCTTTAAAAACTGCCCCATTATAGCTAGAAAACTCTCTGTGTCTTTCCCTTGTCCTACTACTCTTAGATATATTTATTGCTTTTTCTTTTATCAGTAACTCATTGTATTATAATTGTTCAATTTACCTATATATTTTTAAGACTGAATATTTGATTTGATTTGATTTGTTCTTAATCTTTAGCACCTGGATGACATTTAGGTTCTTTCTTCCTCTATCTCCATTTTCATGAGGCTCCAATGTTAAAAGAGAGAAAAGAAAAAAACATAAATTATGAGATTGTTTGTGCTGATGTATAAATAATTATTGTACTAGATTTCTTCTGCTGCTGTAACAAATTACCACAAACTGAGTGGTTTAAAACAAAACAAATTTATTATTTTACACTTCTTTGCTAAGAAATATGAAGTGGGTTTCACTGGTCTAAAATCAAGGTGTTAATTGGACTATATTCCTTTCTGGAGGCTCTTGGGAAGAATCCAACTTCCTGCCTTTTCCATCTTCTAGAAGCTCCCCACATTCCTTGACTGATGGTCACTTTCATCTTCAAAGCCAGCAATGACCAGTTGAGTCTTTCTCACATCACATCCCTACGATATTCACACTTCTTATTTCCACTTCTACTCTTAAAGACCCTTCAGATTACATTGGGCCTGAATAAATAATCCAAATTAATCTCCCTATTTTGAGATCAGTTGATTAGTTATTGCAATTGCATCCTCACCCTTAATTCCCCTTTGCCATTTAATCTAGTGTATTCATAGGCTCCATGTCTTTTGATGTAAACATCATTGAATCCATTTTTCTGCCTCGCACTCTTATGATGCCTTAAATTCTTGGAAATTACCCCCATAACAATAGCTGCCATTTATATTGATGCACAAAGGCATCAACAAAATGTTAGGAGTGTATTGTGCTAGTGATTATTTTCAAGATGCTCCTGAGAGTCATTAAAGGCTAACTCTCTCCCTCTGTGTCAATATATATATGAGAAAGAGTGTTTAAAACAACTCATTCCCCTATAATTATGAATTTAAAAAGTTGTTATCCTAATGCTTGAATAATAAAGATTCCCATATTTCTCAAACCACAATATCTGAGAAAATGTTTATAAACCCATGCCATCAAATACTTTGTTATCTATAATTCAAATGGCTTAGATTGAACTTCTCACTCATGTGACAGATTTTTTGAAATTTAGACAAATAGTAAGAACATTCATCAAGTGTACATCTTGACCCATAAAATACATTCACCAATATTTTATGATCAGATTTAGTAATCATAATTAATAATTTGCTCATTGAATTCATTATGTATCATGATACTGCCTTTTCTACTTTAGCTTATATCTTTTTTA
>NW_012140525.1:789677-790484 GCF_000956105.1 Propithecus coquereli | reverse complement strand
GTGAAATTATATATGTTTGTATAAATTTTTTATAGCACTAACATGCTACATGATAACGTTAAATACTAAGTCTTAACTCATTAGCTTGAGGTACTAGAAAAACCTACAAAAATTGCAGATGTACTGGGAATAATTTACAAACTAAGAAAATTCGTATAGATAATATCTATGTATGTTCTGAAAGCAAATGCAATTATTATTCTATTACTATTAAGTGCTAAATAACTAATAAGCTAAATATTTTTTCTATATTATTTCTAAAGCATTACTTCAGTTCTTGTATTATAAACTATCCCCTAGAACGCATTTAAAATAAATTGTTAAATATAAAAAAAAGTGGGGAAGACCTCTCTTAATGTATGTAGCAGTTTCCTGTGGCTGCTGTAACAAATTATGATACACCTGGTGGCTTAAAACAACAGAAATTATTCTCTCACAGTTCTGCTTGCTAGAAGTTCAGCATCAATTTCAAGGTGTGGTTTGAAATGAAGGTGTCAGTACAGCTGCATTTTCTCTCTCCAAAGGTGTAGCAGACAATTTGTTCCTTGCTTCTTCCGGCTTCTGTTGGCTGTTAGCATTCCTTTGTGGTCACATCACCCCAATCTGTGCCTTTGTGGTCACATTGCCTTCTCTTCTGTGTGTGTAATCTCCTTCTGCCTCTTTCTTACAAAAACACTTGTGACTGGATTTAGGGCCCACTCATGACAATCCAGGATAATTTCCCCATATCAAGATCTTTGATGCCGGCTGGGCGCGGTGGCTCACGCCTATAATTCTAGCATTCTGGGAGGCTGAGGTGGGAGGATT
>NW_012140525.1:759977-786797 GCF_000956105.1 Propithecus coquereli | reverse complement strand
ATTACAAAGTAGTTGTGGTTAGTTGTAAGATACTGTTTATCATGGAATAACTCATTGCAATGTTCTTATAGAAAAAAGACATGAAAATTGGTTTGTATTTGCATATCTTTGTTATTTTAATCCAAACTTTGCTGATTCAAACCTATTGAATCAGAGTGAGACCATTTGATGAATGTTTCTATTAATAGCATGCATTATATGATTCAGGTAAAAGGAGTCATTTAAAATATCTCTATGAACACCATAATTTTCATGTAAAATTCTTGCTAAGTGGAGCATGTTGAAATTATTTTTCTTCTGTAAACTAAGTAACACTCATATGAGGCATCCTAAATCTTTAGAAACTAATATTACCAAAAAAACTTCTTTTCATTAAAAAAAAAATCCGTTTTTTAATTATCTAGATTATCATCTTAAAAACATGGCTACTAGCTAAATTTTTTTTTGTAATCACAATATTTGAAAACTCATTTTTAACTTTTTAAAAATCCATCTTAATTATCATAACTTTGATCAATAATCTCTGAAGATTGTACCAACTCATAAAGTACAATTTATTTTAAATTAAAATGCTTCCTTATTTGACAAGACAATACAATGTTCTATGCCATGCCATAAATTTTATGGGTATACTTGTCATTTATACTTGTATAAATTTTTTGGCAATGGTAATAAAGAATTCTATCATTCATGTGTTATTGCTAGATAGAATCAGCTTTTCTTATTCATACTAACACAGCATTTTCATTACTTCTTACAAAAACCTTTGCAATGCTTCAAAATGAATGTTATTACAAAATATTCTATTACAGCATGGTAAATATATGACTTTCTTTTCCATTATGGTCACAGCTCTCCAAAGAGGACTTTACTTTGATTGTGCTTATCTACTGACAAGTGAGAAAAAAACCGACTTTCAGATTTTGCCTTACTTAAAGAATGAATGGATTTTTTCCTGAAAGTCCTCTCACACACCAGATTGCATTGTTATATTGCAGGCTTTTTTACTGACTACTGTTTGTTTTCACTGAACACTGTACTGCAAAGCTACTTTGGAAGGGCATCAACTGCGTAGACGCATGGTAACATGTTCGGAAGTCAAAGATAATTAACATATATTAAACATTTGAGTAAAACTAAAAATCTTATACTCATTCGTTTTAATTACTCATTTTTATCAACAAAAAACAGTCATAAAAGTAGCTTTGCTTATTGAGGAATTCATGCTTTCTATTGCTAACAATTATGAGTATTGTTCAGCAAATGCTTGCCAGCACTCACAAACCTACAATATCTATGAATGTTAGAAGAATATACTTTAAAGGTTTTTCTAAATCCTATTAAAAATATTATTAATTCTGAAAAACAAAGTTCACAAAAAGGTCTTTGTCTATAAGAGTTAATACAGATAACTGCAGTAAAGTGTTTATATTAATAGTGCAGAATTTCATGTTCCATTATTACATGTGATTTTTTGTTTCATTACTAAGTTTTTAATGTCTATCGAAATATGCAAAGTCCATCATAAGAAAAATGGAAGTAGTTGTGTTTGTTCTTTTTCTTTTTTTGGTGTGAAAAGGGAATAGGGTGACAAAATGTAAACAAGGATTAAGAAAATATTTGAATATGTATACTTCATATAAGAATCATAAAATCTCTGACATTTGATTTCTTATCTTTGCCAAGGAAATTATAGTTAATTTGTTGATAGCTTAAAATTTGCCAAGGCACTGATGTAAATATTTCATAGATAAATATTTCATAGATTCTATTGTCAAAATAATTGTATCGCATTGATATTAATTGTCTTTGACAAGTGAAGAAAGAAGGCAAAAGCTGGAATTTGACATATTGGCTATCATGTACCTACTCTGACTACAGCGATCTTCTCAAATTAATTATACAGCTTCCTTGAACTTTAAGTCTAATAGAATAACTAATTTATTTTCCTTTGGGTTCAGTTTCTTCACCATTGTCCTTTTTTTCTGATTTTGAAGATATTTTAAGTTTTTTAGATGTTCTTCTTTATGCTTTTTCCTTTTTTGAAGGAATCACTTGTTCTTTGAGACCTAACACTTTTTGTCTAGACTTTCCTTTTCATTTTAAACTCACTGCATTTTCTGGTAGAATAAATTTTCTGTAATAACATATCAAGGATTAAGAAACAATATCAACAACAGGAAATTTTCTAACCAGGTGAAGATTTCATTTTTCCTGTAAAGATTTCAAGGACATATTCAAATTCTAGAAACATGTAATTACTTTACTATTACATGGCAGTTGCATCTTTTCAGGCTAATGTTTCAACCTTAAAACCTTATTATAGGAGTCTTCCAGATTCTTTCTCTGTTACTATTCCCCCTCTAGGAGACACTTTGAATTAGCAGACAGCTAAATCATCACACTAATTCCAATCTACTTCTAAAATTAATTTCTTTAATTTTTTGCCTGTCATACAATTATACTTAGTTTTTATTGACTCAACTCTATCATGATCTGAGTGCAGGGGGAGCAATATCAGCACACAGCTGGTCCCCAAATAACATCGCTTCATTCAAAGTTGTTTTCTTATAACTTTGACGAAGGGGGAAAAAAAGTAGATTTTCAGTCAGTCAACTGTGTATGCAGAGTTTGTGTGTTCTCCCCGTGCGTGCATGGGTTTTCTCTGGGTAGTCTGGTTTCCTTCTTCATCCCAAAGATGCACATGTTAGGTTTATTGGCTTATCTAAATGGTCTCAGTGTGAGTGTGGGGGTGTGTGTGAATGTACCCTGTGGTGGGATGGCATCCTGTCCAGGGCTGGTTCCTGCCTCGTTCCCTGAGCTACCACTATGGGATCTGGCCACCAGAGACCCTCAACTGGAATAGTGGGCTAGAAAATGAATGAATGAATGAATAAATGAATGAATGAAAATTATTGTCAAATAAAAATTTGTAAAATCTATGATAATCATACAAATGTATGACAATAAGTGCTTTGGTATGATAGTGCTGTCAGTGAACCGCCATATTCATGATTGTTTTTGAACTGCGAGGTGGTAGGAGGTGCTGCTGACAATTTCACTTTGCAAACATTTATTCTTTAATTTGACCCTCCACCACTACAACTTCTGTCACTCACTGATTCACCAAAAATTGAGTAATTATCTTACTTGTTTTTATTAATTTTTCTTAAATATACATATAACTCACATTTATTTAAATGCTTAATATTAGAAGTATTTTGCATCTTTATTTAGAAGTTTGGTGAGGTTTTATGAAAAGAAATATGTTAAGGGAACTTAACTCTTATTTATATCAATTAGCCTACAGTAAAATTAGTGTCAATAAACAGTATGTCAATTTGCTTAAAGGCACAGTTTCCAAGAAACTGTCAAGGACATTAAGTGAGGACTTTCTATATTGATGTGGTGGTCACTGTTATTTTCCTGTGTAACAAAAATGTACATTTTAATCATTACTTTACAATATATACATTGATCAACCATTAGCAGGCATTATTCTAAGTTATGGGAATACATTCAGGAAGAAAGTAAAGTCTCTACTATTATGAAGATTATATCCTAGTGATGAGAAATAACCAATAAAGAAAGAAAATCATAGTATGTATTTTGCGGGGATAATTGCTATGAAGATAAACATAGTAGCATAAGAAACTGGCAGTCAGGTAAGCATATGGCTCTATATACAGTGATCAGAGAGGGCAACTGTGCTGAATCTAAAGTAGAGAGCTGAGTAACGTGAGGAAACAAGCTATGTGGATATCTCTGGGGTGGAGCATTGCAGGCAGAGGGAACAGGAAAGGCCAAGGCCTGGAGATAGGAACATGACTACTGTGTTTGGAAAATAGTATAATAATATGATGAGTCTGGATGGAGTGGTGAATAAGAAGGGGGTGGTAGATGAAATTGGAGAGGTAACCTGGGACCGAATACTTGGAACCAAACAAGCCTCAGTTAGGAATTTAGATTTCATTCTTAGTGATATGGAATATATTAGAGGTTCGAACAAGAGGAAATGCAGGCTTTAAATTTATTGTTAAAAAGGTCCATATGGCAGGTATGTGGAAAATACACTTGTTCTTTTACCAACTATATATTATCTACTTTATATCATGGATTAGGGATAAAATGATAACCAAGATATTTAATAGGGTCTTGGAACTGTCCATTTAGATTCCCCATCTTGGAATTCCATTTCTCAACTCAACTTTCTTCACTTCACCTCTTCCTCTTTTTTACTGTGATTAAGTTTTTCTTGAGTCCCTCAAGATAATCTTTAGTAATTTGATTCCTCTGCCCCATCACTTTGTCTTCTAGACATTTTACATTTAAGAAAGTCCACATCAGTTTTACAAACTTGGAGACATGAGGAGCTATTCTTTAAGTTCCACTCAAAAATTGTACCATAGTCTTCAACTTGATGATCCTCGATCTTGAGTCATCTCCATTACCAAATTTCTCCAGTCTCTCTTTCAAATTATTAATTTCATACTTCTTTGAAAATAGTTTCATACTCTTACTTTTTTAGTGGATGTAAACAGTTTATTACAAATACAGAAAAGCAAGATCACTATGGTGTCAGCTCCCTGCATTCCTAGTCCTGCAGGATGACAAAAAACCAAAGAAGCCAGATGACACGTGACATGAGTGGTGGCTCGTTTTGCAATTGAGTAGCCAACTCTAAATCACAACCAAGAAGTTTTATAGTCTACAGCTGCACCCAATGAAGGAAGGGTCAGTAATGGATTGTAAGTGGAAGACCAATATCCTGTGGCAGCCTTCCACAAGATAGAGAGCTTCCAAAAGACAGGGAGGTAAATTGTACACGATTCCCACCATGTTCCAAGGAGAATCATAGGGCATTTAACTAAGACTCAGATCAGACTGTGGTTGAGCCTTGCCTATGTCTGGCTTATGTGGAGGTGTGCAAGGTAACCAGGGCTCCATGATGGATAATTAGGAGAACTACATTCACACGGCAGTTACTACTCTTTATTTCCAATGTTTAGTCCCAGACCAGACTTTAACTATTTCTTGCCTATAGCAAATACTGGTTCTTTTGTGCTTCCCATAACTAAAAATTTGCCTCTATTTCAAACTAGTTTTCCTGTTGACCTTAGATAAAACTATATAAAAATTAAGTCTGAGGATAAAATATTCCAAATAATTTAATGGTTTTTCATTGCTTTTGGAATAAAGTAACACATCCATAATTTTTAAAGAATTTCTCAATATTGCCACAAACAAATATTTTAATCATTTCCAAACAAGTATATTATCTCCAGTTAATCTGATTGGTTCACCACTTCCTAAGGATTCATTGTAAATTGGCACTTTTATGCATACTACTTGCCATACCTGTAGCAGTTTTGCATGCCGATATTCTCTCCAGCAACAAAATCAATCACAAATGATTCCTTCTTCACCATTCCTTCTTTGAACATTATAACTGAACTTTCCTATTTTGGACATTAACCTTCCAAGTGTCTAGTTATACCCTATATATTATGTGTTTCTGTTGTTTTGTCTTATTGATATTTGCGCATATACAACATGTGTCTCTCCTGTGTAAGACATATGCATCATGCTACTTTTTATTTCCATCTTGTTCTTAGTATATAGGCTATACTCAATAAAAATGTGTTCAATGCATTTCAAGTGATTGATCCTCAGTTCCAAATTCAGGCATTGCTTCCCACCTTTGTTAGTAGAAATCCTTCCACATACAGTTTCATGATGAAGAGACTAGTCCATGTTAAGTAACTAACTTACAGAGAAATGTTACCTATGATCTCATTAATTGTATGTTATAACCAACCTTGCTTCAAAATTAATATTTTACCCATAATCTACATCTCTTTTTTTATACAAAGTAGTTAAGAGCAGATGCATAGCTGGATTGCTTACCTGGATTTCTAAATTGTTGTAGCATGAAACTGGAACACTGATGGACTCAAACATATGTATGCAGCTAGTACTTTATCGACAGTCCCTTTACCTATAATGAGGATTCCCAAATTGCATTTAGGTTCCCCAGAGTAAATAGCATTTATTGTAAGGTCATCTCAGGAAGGTGACATGAAGGAACTAAGAGAAATAGGATAAAAAGGAACGGGTGGGGAATGAGATACATTATTGATCAGTTACCTCTCTGGACAAGTAGGAATCTATCATGATGAGGAATTTTTCAGAAGCCATTTAGAATGTACGTCAGAATGGTCCTTCTGAAACATGAGAGGCTGGAACATTTATCTACTGGCTCACTTTCTTCATTGGTTGGAGAGTGCATTGAGAATGTTAACACTCTCGAGTTCTAGGCACAGACTGAGCAACATTGCAGGAATTTTAAGGTACAAAGGGACAAAAAGCTGAATGGTACTGAGGTTGTAGTGGGAAGGGGGTCAGCAATTACAAGAATTATTCGCAGCAACTTTAGCTAAAGCCTGGCATGACTCAAAGAGATGTGCTGTGGTCACCAATAGTGTCGTCAACACCAATCTACTCAAAGGCCTCCGAGGTAGTTCTGGGAGTTCCCAAGATTGTTTTATATGTATTTCCAAGGGTACCAGATGGTACCCAATTTCTCAAAAATTCTACTTTAGTCCCACAGTGTGTCACCACTCTGCCTAATGGGTACTGCTGTATTCAGGAAGCACTGAGTCACGCAGCCACACAGTCTGATTATAATTCCCTTTGTTAGGCACTTCTGCTGGTTTTCTCCCGAGCTCATAAAGAACTATTATCTGATATTGCTCATATTTCCACTAGAGGTCATATAATTTTCAACAAATCACCATGGCCGACTATACTAGTAATAGATTTGTGCTTGGTAGCATCTACCAAAATATTGAAGTCAATTTGTGTTCCTATAGAACTGCAAAAAAGAAAAAGAGAAAAAAAAAAAAAAAAAAGAAAGACCTTCTCTTCCTTCCTTAGCGTTGCTCTTCTTCACATAGATAACAAACTAAGGCTGTTTTTGTGGTGTTATAAATGTTAGCTCTTAGAGAGAAGGAATTTTTCTTGTTTTGTTCACTGCTATATTCCCAGCATGTAGAAAAATGCCTGGCATACATTAGGCACTACTTTTGAAAGAATGAAAGACTGTCTTACACATTTTTTAGTGGCATAACTTTTTTTTTTAATTTTTTTTCTCACAGTCTTCTTTCTCCCCTTAGACCTAGATATTAATCCATGTTGCAGAAGGAGACGGGAGGGTATATGCCAAGACACATATGTGAGTGACATACATTGTAACATTTAAATTCTAAAATTTGCCACCCCTATGATGGCATTATAATGACATCAGGTGACCCCCTTTTTTTATAAGATGAAATCTCTTCCTGGAGATTCCACGCTAGAAAAGATGAATTAAGCACAGGTGGGCTCTCCCAGTAATTGGCCAGATACATCACTTGTGCCTGAAATCAAGTGGTAGTCACTAGTGAGTGGCAGTCAAATCTGCTGCGTGCCAACCATATTTAATATTTATTTCTACAGTTTATGGCTCTTCTGCTTTATAATAAAAAAAGAAAAAAACAAAACTGTCTTTGTGATGGAGAAGATTACAATACCATCTTAATAAATTATTTCATCTTACTATAAATGGAAACATGCATAATGCTTTAAGGACCATCACAACTCCTGAAATTCTTTACATGAGAAAACATAGGCCCAAAGATATAATTTACTTCTCCATATGCAGTTTATTGAGAAATAATATTATCCAGTTTCCAAATTCCAACTTACTGCTCTTGTATTTCATAATATTTTCCCTTAAATTCTTGAAATTTTACCTACAATTTAAAAGAAGTTTTATTTAATAAGAGAAAAGAATTAATAATATATATTGATAGATAATCTAACAATCTAACTTAAAGGTAATGTTTAGAATAGTATGAATTTCATATACTGAAAGAACAGTAATGAAAGGTATCATTTGCTGCTTTAGAAGTTTAGTTTTTCTTTCAGTGTTGCTATCTTTACACCTTTTGTTTAAATTGGCTTTAAAAAGCATGGAAATAGAGAACAGATGAGTGGTTGCCAGTGATTAGGGACACTGTGGAGAAGTGGGGTGGGTGGCTGTAGCTATAAAAAAGCAATAAAAGGGATCGTGATGGTGATGAAACTTTCCTGAATCTTGAATGCAGTGTAAAACTCCTGACTGTGATAAGACACTGTAATTTGTCAAGATGTTACCATTATTGGAAACTGGGTTAAGGGTCCATGACATCTCTATTATTTTTTAAAACTACACATGACTCTGAAATTATCTCAAAATAAAATATTGAATTTAAAAATCATGAATTTATTAAACACTGTAAAAATTTAAAGTTATATCACTTTTAAAATAACTGTAATGGAAATAACTAAAAATAGTATTCAGAGTACTAAAATTAGTATGCATGTGTGTAATGTTTGAGAACAATATTTAATTTTTTGTGGAGGTCAAGATAGTTTATTGTAAAAAATATACTATTATTTGTTGGCATATTGTAGTGTGTTATAATAGGGAGCCTGATATTCTTATCACTTATTTGGGGCTTCCAATTTTTTTTTATTTATCTATAGCTTTAATGTAAATTACATGATCCTCATGCATTCTTTCCGTATCATTTCTTAGGTCAGTGTATATTTCACCTTTTTTAATGTGAATATAAACAGCAAAATTTTATCCTTTTCTTCTACTCTAAATCTAGGGCAAGAAAAATATGTGTTACTATTCCTATGACATCTATATTTTAATTAAAATCTTAATATATAATATTACTCCTGGAAATCTTATAACACTATTTGACCATTGGAATGTCTTCCAGGCCTCAACTATTCCTTCTGTAAAATGTGGGGATAGAGGTGGATGGTCTCTACTGGCCCTTCTCAATCTAAATGCTGTGGCTCTCTAAGTTAATCTTTTTGATAATTTTTCAAATGCATCTGGTTTCCCAAATAGAATGTAGACAATCAAAATGCACAAAACTGGTAAGTGTCACACATAAGTGGTAAGAAACACTCCTGGATGAGATTTATTTGGAGAAACTGGAAAACATATTTTTAAAACCCCTTGCAGACCAAAATGCTGTAATTAAATTGCAGGTCATCTATGATATCATAGCAACAATTACTGTGGGTTATGGCATAATATTTATATTTGCATAGAGAATTAGGAAGCACATCCCAGAATTGCATGTCTTACAATTTTATTTGTTCCCGTATGTCTCTGAGTATTTATTTACCTGTTCAAATATAAAAGTGGAATTATTATTTACTGTTTGACTATTGTATGTTTTTAAGACTGAACATTTTCATCACTATGTGGAGAGTGAAACAACCATGAAAAACAATATCTTCATTTAGAATGTAGAAAGAATCATTTTCTGATGGAAAAAGGCACATTTTGAAGCAAGGAGATGTGCAATAAATTTTGAAAATGGCTGAAGTTCTCATTCATATTCCTAGAGTGTAAAATCCCTTTGCCACCTTGTTCATTGAAAATGATTTTGAAGATCTATTCAGTCTCCGGCCACTTCAGATTAGGTCCTTTCCATGTCAAGTACTTACCTGCTGAAATGACTACTTTTGCTTTTCCTTTTATTTTTTTCCTTCTTTTTCAGAGTGTCTCACTACCACTGAACATTAAGCTTTCAGAAATCTTCATATACTGTAACTACTCAACTTACGTTCTCCCTAGTTCAATCATTTTAAGAATAACAAGACAGAATAAAGCTTCTTCCTGAGGTTTAGATATTGATGTTTTCTGCCAAGAATGCTATTTATGCCATGTATACCACCTTGGAATAACTTCCTCCCTAGACAATGATAATCTACAAGGCCTAGAGATCAATATCAATTAGCCTCAATTCAGAAGTGAATAACATATCAGTAAGCCTTAAAACATAAACAAAATTAGGGGAGCCTATCTATGCCTTAAAAGATAATAAAAAGATAGGACAAACTGTAGATGAAAAATTTAAAGAAATTTTCTTTATTTACTCAGAATCATTTTTTTCTTATTTAACAAATTATTTTTTGTGCATGTATGTATTTGGGTCAGTGGATGATCAGAAATCCTCAAAATGGCAAGACAACTACAGTCATAGAAAACATCACAGTTTAATAGTTGGAAAGGGATAAGTTGGTATCTTATAAATAACCTAATATGGTAAACATGATAGTATCATTAAGCATTTGAGACAGCGGGACTTATTTCTTGTTTTGTTTTGTCTTTAAACAACCATGTTTTTGTAGAAAGCCTGACTCTATGATGACAACACGGTCCAAAGTGTGAAAAATTATCTTATTTTGTCCAAATATATTTTATTTTAAAACCTTTATTATTTTTCCATTAAAAATATTTCCAAGTGTCTGCCATAATTTTATTGGTATGATTGAAATTAGATTTTAAAACAGTAAAACTGTGTAACAGAAAGGGCCAATGGTATGAAAGTATTTCTAAATAAAAATAAATAAAAATATTTTTATTTATTACAATAAAATAGGGCAAGCTGCAAAAGCAGCTTGATTCAAGATTATGTGTAATTAAATAAGTTTTACTGTATGTCAGATAATACAAAGTCAGACTGTCTAAATATGTAGCCGTGTTTACAAACTAATTATTCATTGAGTTAAACGTGAAAATATTAAACTCTTTTCTTCTTATAAGACTATTCAAATTGATAGTATAATTTCAGAAATCATCTTGATATCATGAACTTTGAGAGCACGTACTTATGGAGCAGATTAATTATAAAAGACAAGAGGCAACACTTTCCGGATGTGAAGCTGTAGGTAGTCTAACCATATTCACAGCTGAAAATTAATATTACCTAGAACTCACACTGATTCAATCACACTGAGCTTGCTACTCCAAGTATGGTGTAAAGAATTTGCATAGTTTCATGAATAGAAGATATAGGAAATCCTTGTTAGTAATCTTAGAATCACATATATACATACACACACACACACACACACACACACAAACAGAAATGGGGAATTTTCTTTGTGCAAAGGTAACATTTAACAGATCTTTAAATTTTTTGGCCACCTTCAGAATTTTTCAGCTTGATACAATTTCTACTGATCAACAAAATACCCACCTGACATGGTCCTTAATCAAATTAAGCATGTCTGTTATAAACAACCTCAGTACATGCAAGAGATATTGCCAATGATCAACTACTAATTTAAGTTTGATTTTGTTTCTCATATACCTTCCTCCACCTTCCTTCCTCCTAACACAACCCTCTAAATATTGTATTGTTAGAACCAGAAATTTCTGTGGTACCCCAGACCCTATATTCTCATTTTTGCATTTTTCATTGAATTGTGAATGGAACTTTACTGTGCAGCACATGGTGAGTTTGACAATGGCTTGGTCCCAGGGACAGGCAGAGACAGCCAGACCCAGCACATAATTTTACTACGTTAAAGAACTACTTAACTAGCCAAGTGACCAGGTGCCACTTGGTCTTATATTTAACATTTGTTTCTGAAATAGTAACATTAATCCAGTAGTTACTGGGAATAATAAACACAGTGAAGTTGTACTTCAGTGCTTACTGGCCCAATAACCTTTTTCTGGATTCATTATTGAATTTATAGTCATTTTTGGCCACCATATAGAGAACCTACATATTCAAACAACCTAAAATAGCAATTATTTCCTAGCAAATTAAAAAAAGTCAAAATTGCCAAAACTTAGAAGTAATCAAGATGTCCTTCAGTAAGTGAGTGAATAAATAAACTGTTGTACATCCAGATAATGGGATATTATTCAGCACTAAAATGCAATAAGCTAACACGCCGTGAAAAGACACGCATGAACCTTAAATGCCTATTACTAAGAGAAAGAAGCTAATCTGAAAGGGCTACATACTGTGTGATTTGAACTATATGACATCCTGAAAAAGAAAAAACTGTGGAGATAATGAGAAGATCAATGGTTGCCAGGGGTTTGGGGGAGGCAGGGATGAAAAGGTGGAGCACAGAGAGGTTTTAGGGCAGTGAAACTACTCTGTATAATGCTATGATGGTGGGTACACGTCATTATATATTTGTCTAAACCCACCAATGTACGAACCCTAATGTGATGGACTTTGAATGAATATGATGTGTCAGTGTAGGCTTATCAATTACAACAAACGTACCACTCTAGAGGGAATATTGGTAATAGTGGAGGCTGTCCATGTAAGGGGGCAGGAGGGAAATGAGAAATCTCTGTACCTTCCTCTCAATTTTACTACGAAACTAAAACTGTCCTAAAAAAATCAAAGTCTTAAAATAGTAAAAGTCCATTGTGCTTACTTTAGCCCCGCCTCGGCTTATATTTTAGTGAGGTCCTGACTATAGGTTTGAAAGTAGATGCATACCAGAAGTTACACACCTTCATTTGATTTTTCACAGCTGGTCTCTCTTACACCTGGGCATTTGCTTGTGGTTTAGGAGCAGTCAGGGAGAATGACTATCAAACAGGGACTTGAAAACAAAATAGGCTTTAAACTATTTCCTGTCCTCTTTCATGTCTAATGTCTTCTTTCATGTCTAATGTCTTCTTTCATGTCCTAATGTTATCATTGTCACAAAGGAAAAAGAGGAGTATCTGTGTGCACCTCTGAAATATGACTTCAAGGCAAAGAACTAAAAATTAAATAGATCAATGAAAGGGAAGACACCTTGGACAAGGTCACTTAGATTTGATTAAATATATTAAATTGTTTAATACTATTTTGTAGAATTTATTAAAGCCATTCCTTTGATCATTGTACTTAAGAAGTCAAAAATATACCATGAATACTTTTAACAAAATAATACCAAGATCAGAAGGCAGGAAATCTTTTAAGTCTAATTGGTCACTAGTAAACCTTGTTCTCTCTTGTAAATAATGCATTTCTCCTAAGTTCCTAACTGGCTTCTATTCCCAAGACTCTTGATTGCTCTTTAACTGCCATACAAGGGGAAGACATTATCTTTATCACATTAGAAAACTAGAAACAACCATTAACTTCTTCCTGTTTCTCCCCCCATAGAATTCAAATATCATTTATGAATATTTCTTGATTTTTTTTTTCCTATTTCTTTCCATTCCCCAGTTCCTGGCTTAGTTCCCATACCAATTGTTTATCATTCGAATAACTGGTATATCTTTCTAATAAATAATCATATTTCTGTTTTTACTCCCTGACTTCCAATTCAGCCACTATGACATTGTCAGCCTGGTCTTTCACATATACAAATGCTATTCAGCTTAAGAATTTCAGTGGCATGTCCCTGTCGCTTGGGTGAGGCAAAGACACAAAATGTAATCAAAATATTTGTACCCTCATAATACCCTGAAATAAAAAAAAAGAAAAAAGAATCTCAGTGGCTTACTACAACTTCAAAATGACCTCCTTGGAGTGGCTGGGAAGTTTACTCTGACTTGGTTATGTCTCTCCCATATCTCTCTTTGCCCTCCATGATTCAGTGGTGTTAGACATTTGAAGATTGTCCAATAATGTGAGTTAATGTTTGACTATTTCTCCTTAATGTTGCCTCTAGTACCTAGAACATTTTATTCCTTTTCTTATCCCAGAGATTTCCTATTCTTTCTCTATAACTTGGTTATATCAGAAAACACATCCATCATTTCAGCCTTCAAGTACTACTCCTATTAGCTCTGCAATGACTCTGCACACTTCTTACTTACTATCGGTTGTTTGAAGGGAACTACTGTGTCTCAGGGCTAAGCATAATGCTAAGCATACAGGAAGCACTCAGCAAAAGGTAATGATCCACTAGAAAACAGACTTCAAAGTAGGTGCTGTGCATGTCTTTCTTGGTGAATTCCTTGTATATTCAGGACTTGGCATAGAGGGGTCCTCATGAATCTTTATTGAATAAATGCAAGAATGAATGAATGAATAAACTTTATGCCATTTGTTTTGTATCTTTTTTGGATGCCTATGTTTAGAATCTCTCTGACCAAATATTTTTTCCAATTTATTTTAAATTTTAATGCAAATTTAAATATCCTATAAACTAAATAAGTTATCCATTTTCAATAGATGTAAGATGCTTATGCATACAAGATAATATTAAACATAGTAATAGAAAATTTTATAACTCATAAAAATTATTAAATTAGAATTTTTTCTCCCACAATTTTTACACACTAATCTTTAATATGTATTCCCTTTGTCAGCCATTAGTCACACATATACATAAACAGACAAGGAGTATCTGCTTTATTTCTAATAGATTCTTCTATATCTCTCTGCTTCACATTATTTGAAATAACAGAACACAATTTAACAACACTACATACCACTATAGAGAAGTGAAACTCTCTAAAGTTGTGTTATCTATACACCATTGAGTAATTTATTGTTAATTATTAATTTGATACTTACACAATAATTTAATGCTAAAATATAATTTCTTTGATACCATATAATTCCATGCTTCTTCCTTTCAGTTTCTATTATTATAATTTTCATGAAAGTTAGAAATTAAAGGTAACTAAAATATTAAATAGAGCAAAAGTGATATAGAAAAATGTCCAAAAATAACAACGAATTATTCTGAATACAAACTGAACTATTTGAATTATCCATATCTTTGCAAAAGAAATTGAGTGGTTGGGAGAATCTGTAGTAGCCATAGGCAATTGGCCAATTGTCTTCATCATCTTCCTGTGTATTGCCCACAAGCACAAGTAACATGAGGTAGACCTGAACTGGACAATCGTTTCTGTTTTATCTATATCTTCCCTCTCTTTAGAGGGCAAGAGTTCTCCACCTCTGTCGTTTATGCAGTTAAATGTAATTCTCATCCCATGAAGGCCCTGAGACCTAGGCCTAAAGCAATCAGTAATTCTCTATTGATAATAATATGAACCTATCTGGTCCAACAAAAAAGAATAAATTCTAGAACATGGGTGGGTTACATCCTGAAAGATACTATATTTTTCTACTGTATTAATATTGTGAGCGTGGTATCCTGAAGCTAAGGACAGGTGAAGTGGGATGGGAGTGAGGAGTGCTGCCTATACAGACAAAGCAGAGCTGAGAAATGAAAATGGGCACATTTGTTTGAGGCCTAAATCAAACTGTCATTGAAACCAGAGTTACCTATGAATTGTCGCTTATGTTAGCCAGTAAGTTACTTTTTTCGACCTAAGCCAGTTCAAACTGGGTTTTATTTCACTTACAGCTGAACATGGTTTAGCCTTTATAACACCTAATAATAAAGAGTTTTGCTTGTGAAACTTCTATAAGGGATTTTCTTTATTCTATCCTATTATATGTAAGTGTTAAGCATGTATCTTTATATCTAAAGAGGTTCTTTTACTCGGGATTTATGCAGGCACTGCTGTGGCTATTTGTTTGTCCATCTCTTCTTTCCTATTGGGAATCCCATACCCATTTCACAGGTAAGAACATTGAGGTTAAGTAATTTATCCATTACCATGTAGCTAATAAATGATGGAACTAATATTTTAAGTCAGACTATGTGACTGCAGACAGCACATCCTCTTAATTGCAATCGAATACTTGTAATTCAAGTTTACATACAAGTCCTCATGAGTAATTAGCATAGACTACAGGGGGATGCAGCAGAAATATTAGGGAGGTAGAAAATACTATCCATGGAAGCTATTGCAAGGCCGTATCTATCCTGGAAGTACTGAAGAGCTACGGCAGTTTTACACTGGATCTGAAGGCTCAACTCTACTTTAAGAGAAATAAGCAGCCCGGTTAAAACGAAGACAAAACTTGAACTGCTTTTTCTATCTTAGAATAGAATATAATATCCAATTCAACTCTTCCTGGTTGAAGTCTAGACCTTCCCAGTATTCCTGAACCAAGGAATGGCCTCTCTGAGGCAGAGGGATATTCACAGACTCTCCATCACTCCAGTCTTTAGAGCTACAGCCAGACTTATCTCTGGAGTGTCACCTCTGGGTATAGATATGAGATGTGGGTTACCACAACATATTCCCAGAATAATGTTCACCAAAGATTGTTTTGTAGGAAAAATATTTTGTGAGAAAAGATCTGGGGAAATTGAGAGATACTGCATTGAGTATCTTTTTAGAACTCAGGAAAATCAACAAGAAAAAAATCAAACAACCCTATCAAAAAGTGGGCAAAGGACATGAACAAAAACTTTTCAAAAGAAGACAGAATAATGGCCAAAAAACATATGAAAAAATGCTCAACATCTCTAATCATCAGGGAAATGCAAATCTAAACCACAATGAGATATCACTTATCTCCAGTGAGACAATTGCAAAGATGTGGAAACTACCCAAATGTCCATCAATACATGAGTGGATTAATAAACTGTGGTATATGTATACCATGGAGTACTATTCAGCTTTAAGAAACAATGGTGATATAGCAACTCTTGTATTCTCCTGGAAAGTGCTGGAACGCATTCTACTAAGTGAGGTATCCCAAGAATGGAAAAACAAACACCACATGTACTCATCATCAAATTGGTTTCACTGATCAACACATAAGTGCACATATAAGAATAACATTTACTGGATGTTGGGCAGGGGGAAGGGGGGGAGGAGGGGACGGGCATATGCACAAACAATGAGTGCGATGCGCACCTCCTGGGGGAATGGACATGCTTGAAGCTCGGACTTGGGGGGGAGGGGGGATAGGGCAACATACGTAACCTAAACATCTGTACCCCCATAATATGCTGAAATTAAAAAAAGGTAAAAATCAGATGTATATTAATAAATTAAAAGTTCTAAGATGTACCTCAGCAATATTTGCTTAGCACATTTTTTTCAAAATGAATTTTTCAATAATATTTTTGTGTGCCACATTGATTAGTGTTTTATACCAAGAAATACTGATACAAACATATTCTCTTCTATATCAAATTTTAAATCATATTATAACATTTTGTCATTTCTTAATATTTCTTAATAAAATCACAAGCTTACACTCAAATGAACAAAAGAATAAAAGTACAAATATGAAATTGCACTTTATGATTCTTATTGTTTAGTGCTATGAAGTGCCTTTGATTGCATTTGACAAAACTTGCCTATTCAAAACTTAAAAACTATAATGTGATGGATGCATACCTATATCAAGTATCGGTGTAATCTATATGCATTTTTGTTTTAAAGGTTACATAGTTGTCTTTCAAAATGCTTAATACAGACACACTCCCAAATATTTATCCTGATATGAATGTCTGAGAAGTGTCTATCTTTCCGGCAAAATAGCCACGATTCAGAGTTCCAAGTTTTGCAAGCAGCAAGAAAACTGAATACATATAATTAGAACAGTGTGAAATGCTAAGCTCAATTATACTCCTCAGTGTGAGTTATATGTAGACCTTCCCAGGTTTCATTTTTATGAGCTGCATTCCGTTCAGCAACTGTATCAAAAGAGGATTAAAACCTGAAAGATATTGAGAGTAGAACAGGCCTGTGCTAAGGGAGCTCTCTGAGCATGAACACTTGGAAATATTTGGGCCTGATAAAAATCATTGTCAGATTTTCTAGGAACCTTGAGCCTGGAAGTGATGGAAATCTGAGTTTACTTATAATTGGAAAAAAAAAAAGTAAGATAGCAAAAATGAGCTTTTCTATTTGAATTTGTTTTAATGCTGGCCAATTAAATTATACTATCCTATGCCTTGTCAGTCATTGTTTCACATACAAAGAGAGGAGATGTTAAAGATATTATAAGAATCCTATATTTTCTAATAATTATTGTAAAGCCAAAATAAAGCCAAAACATAGGTATTTTTTATTAACCTTTTGTAAACATCATTCTAAAAATGCAAATATCTTATAAAATGCTGTGATTAAAATTATATATCTCATCATGCTTATGGGGTCAATTTCAATGCCCGAGGGAAAGTGAGTTTACGCTGCCTCTATTAATAAATAAAAAGGAGATTTTCTAATGTTTAACAGTGAAAGGAGGACTTCCAGAATTAAAGTAGCAGGAACAAGTGGCACTAGCTCTGTCGCTCTGAAATTTATCTTCCCTTGATGTCTTTCATTTGTTTTCCCTGCCATTAACAAGCAGTCTGCCTGGGATGCACGACTCACTCTTTAACTGTCTGCCCCAGTAGTATACAAAAACTGCTTTGTTTAATAGAAGACATTTGAAACTCCCAAAGAACTTTATTAAAGACAATAAAGAAAAAATAGGCATTTGGCACAAATCACATTCTATAAAATAGTGGGGCTTCCAATATAGAGTTTTAGAACTTACCATATCAAGTTCCCTCCTGGGTATATAAATGCCACACAGCCTCAACTTATTCTTGCTAAACATTTCTATGTTAGACCTGAAACTGTGACAGGAATTTACAATATCTTACTCAGGTTCTTTTCTTCCAAATCTAAGCCTACCTTCGTATGTAGAATATTATCTGGACATTTATTAATTAGGAATTATTTCTTGGCTATCTTAATACCTTCATACCTTCATACCTTAATACCTTGTGGATAACAGTATTACTGTTCTCAAAGTTTCTTCTCTACCTCTGAAAAAAATTATGTTTCACTGCCCTGTTGACGGCAGGTATGGCAATGTAGCCATGTGACTTATGGTGGCCCTCCCTATGAGGATAATGCTTAACCCACTCTGGTGATATCAGTTTTGTTTCTGTGACTTGGAAGTAATGAAATACAAAGAGAAAGGATATTTGCCACTTCTGAGCAGGGTCTTTAAATATTATCAATTCTGGAATGACAGGACACTGAGCAAGATGGCTAAATAGAAATATTCAGTGGGAAAAAAAATAAAAGAACTATCCAGTGATTGTCCCACTGCACAAACACCAAATTCAACAACTATCCACACAAGCAAAATCCTTCAGAAGAACCAAAAATTAGTCACCAAGGCAGTACCACAAAGAGTTTGGAAGAGTCATAGCATTATTGGGATTGGGGAATCCCAGTACTGATACAGATGCAGTGACCAGAGACTTAGATAATAATACTCAATTTCCTTTGAATATCTGGAAAGCCTTCTCAAGTAAGACAGGCTCAAACAAGCCTAGACTGTGAACACTGAAATAAAAACCTAACCCTTAAATGCCCAGACATTGATGAACATCCGAAGCATCAGGAACATTCAGAAAAACATGACCTCACCAAATGAACTAAATAAGGTACCAGTGATCAGTACCAGGGTGATGAAAATATTTAATATTTCAGACAAAGAATTCAAAATAGCTATCCCGAAGAAGCTCAATGAAGTTCAAAACAACAGAGAAGGAACTCAGAAGCCTATCAGAGAAATTTAATAGATTGAAAAAATTAAAAAAAAATCAAGCAGAAATTATGGAACTTAAGAAGTCAATTGACAAACTGAGAAATTCATCAGAGTTTCTCAAAAGCAGAATTGACCAAGCAGAAGAAAGAATTAGCTTAAAGACAGGCTATTTGAAAGTAAATGAATAGAAGAGAAAAAAGAAAAGAGTAAAAAAGAATGAGGCATACCTATAAAATCTAGAAAATAGCCTATAAATTCTAGAAAATCTAAGAATTACAGGCATGAAAGAGGAGGTAGAAAGAGAGAGAGATCAGAGTAGAACCTTTATTCAAAGAAATATTAAGAAAGAACTTTCCAAACCTAAGGAAAGATATCGATATTCAGGTATAAGAAGGTCATAGAACATCAAGCACATTTAACCCAAACAAGATTGCCTCAATACAATTAATAATCAAGCTCCCAAAGGTCACAGATAAAGAAAAGGCCCTAAGAGAAGCTAGAAAAAAATAAAAATAATATATAAATGAGTTCCAATACATGTGGCAGCAGACTTCTCAGTGGAAATGTTATAGGCCCAGGAGAGAGTGGCATGACATATTCAGCATGTTGAAGGAAAAAAAACCTTAATCCTAGAATGTTATATCCTGCAAAAATATCCTTCAATCATGAAGAAAAAATAAAGATTTTCCAGACAAACAAAAGCTAAGGGATTTCATCAAAATCAGACCTGTAATACAAGAAAAGCTAAAAGGAGTTCTTCACTGTGAAAGAAAAGGAAAGGTTGTTAATGAACAAAGAGAAATCATCTGAAAGTATACAACTCACCGGTAACAATACAGAATATTCTATTGCTGTAATTGCAATGTAAAAATCACATATATCTTGAGTAAGAAGACTAAAAGAAAAACCTATCAAAAATAACTACAACAACTTTTTGAAAGATAAGTAGTGCAAAAAGATATGAATGGAAACAACAAAAAATTAAAAAGCAGGAGGGGGATGGAGTTAAAGGGAAGAATTCCTTCTTGCTTGTTCATTTCTTTGCTTATTTATTTGTCAAATGATTGAAATAATTGGTTATAAAATGTTTTCACAAGCTTCATGGTAACCTCAATGAAAAAAACTTCTACAATAGATATACAAAAAAATAAAAAGCAAGAAATTAAAAGACACTATCAAAGAAAATCACTTTTATCAAAGAAAGATAAGAAGGAAGTAACAGAAAAAGAGAAGACCACAAAACAACCAGAAATCAAATAACAATACGTCAATAGAAGTTCATCCCTATCATTAATATTATTGAATGTGAATGAACTAATAAGCTCTCCAATCAAAAGACATATAGTGACTTCATGGATTAAAAAAAAAGAAGAGCCAACTATGTGTTGTCTGCAAGAAATATACTTCACCTATAAAGGTACACATAGACTAAAATTAAAGGGATGGAAATTGATATCCCATGCAAATGGAAAACAAAAAGAGAAGTACCCATCGTTTTCAGAAAAATATAACTTTCAGGACAAAAACTGTAAAAAGAGACAAAGAAGGTCCTTATATAATGATAAAAGGGTCAATTCAGCAAGAGAATATAACAATTCTAAATATATATGCACCCAACACCGGAGTACCCATATGGATAAAACAAATATTATCAGAGCTAAAGAGAAAGATAGACCCCACTAAAATAATCATTGGAGACCTCAACACTCCACATTCAGCATTGGACAGACTATCCAGAGGGAAAATCAACAAAGAAACATTGCACTTAATCAGCACTCTAGACCGAAGGAACCTAATAAATATTTACAGAACATTTCATCCAACAGCTACAGAATACATATTCTTTTCCTCAGCTCTTGGATCATTCTCAAGGATAGACAATATTTTAGGCCACAAAAAAAGTCTTAATAAATGAAAAAAAATTGAAATCATAACTAGTATTATCCTTGACCACAAATGGAATAAAACTAGAAATCAATAATAAGAGGAACATTGGAAAATACAAAAACACATTGAAATTAAACAATATGCTCCTAACTGGCCAGTGAGGCAATAAGGAGATTAAGAAGGAAATTTAAAAATTTCTCAAAACAAATGAAAATGAAACCACATTTTGAAACCTATGGGATGCGAAAAAAAAGCAGTAGTAAGAAGAAAGTTTCTAGCAGTAAGTGCCGACATCAAAAAAGTAGAAAACCTTCAGATAAACAACCTAACAATGCATCTCAAAGAGCTAGAAAAACAAGAGCAAATCACACCCAAAATTAGTAGAAGAAATAATAAAGATCAGAAATACAAAAAAATGAAATTAAAAAGAAACAAAATAACCCTCCAAAAGGATCAAGAAAATAAAAAGTTGTTTTTTTGGAAAGATAAACAATATTGGCACACCTTTAGCCAGACTAAGAAAAAAAGACGGAAGACTCAAATAAATAAAATCAGAGATGAAAAAAGAGATAATACAAAGGATACTACAGAAATCCAAAGGATCAACAGAGACTACTAAGAACAAATATATACCAATAAATTGAAAAATTTAGAAGAAATGGATAAATTCTCAGACATATACAACGTACCTAGATTAAACCAGTAATAAATCCAAAACCTGAATAAACTGATAACAAGTAACAAGGTAGAATCAGTAATAAAAAGTCTCCCATCAAAGAAAGGGCCAGGATCGAATGGTTTCACTGCTGAATTCTACCAAGTATTCAAAGAAAAACTAAAACCAATTCCACTTGACCTAATCCAAAAAATTGAGGAGGAGGGAAAACTCCTGAACTCCTTTCATAGCCCTGCATTATTCTGATACCAAAACCAGACAAAGACATTAAAAATAAAGAAAACTATAGGCGAAGTTGCTGATGAACATAGATGCAAAAAATCTCAATAAAATACTAGCAAACTGAATTCAACAACATATTAAAAAGATTATTCATCATGATCAAGAGAGATTAATCCCAGGGATGTAAGGATGGTTCAACATACACAAATCAATCAATGTGATACATCATATCAACAGAACAAAGGACAAATCTATACAACAATTTCAATTGATGCTGAAAATGCATTTAACAAAAATCAACATCCTTTCATGGTAGAAACTCTCAAAAAAATGAATATAGAAGGAACTTACCTCACATGTTACAAGCCATATGTAATGGACAAATAGCTCATATCATACTGAATGGGGAAAAACTGAAAGCCTTTCTCTAAGATCTGGAACAAGACACGGATGCCCGTTTTTATCACTGTTATTCAGCATAGTACAGGATATTCTAGCTAGAGCAATCAGATAAGAGAAAATAATAAAAGTCACAAATTGGAAAGGAAAAAGTCAAATATCCTTGTTTGCAGATGATACGATCCCATATCTAGAGAAACCTAAAGACTCCATGCACACACACACACACACACACACACACACACAGACACAATTAGAACTGATAAACAATTCAGTAAAGCTTCAGGATACAAAATCAACATAAGAAAATTAGGAGCATTTCTATATGCCAACAATGAACAATTTGAAAAAGAAACCAAGAAAGTAATTCCATTTACAATTGCTACAAATAAAATATCTAGGAATAAACTTAATCAAATAAGTAAAAGATATCTATATTGAAAACTATAAAATATCAATGAAAGAAATTGAAAAGGGCACAAACCATAGAAATATATTCCATTGGAAGTATCAATATTGTTAAAATGGCCATGCTACCCAAAGCAATCTACACATTCAGTGCAGTCCCCATCAAAATATCAATGACATGCTTCATAGAAATAGAAAAAATAATCCTAAAATTTATATGGAACCACAAAAGACCCAGAATATTCAAAGCCATCCTTAGCAAAAAGAACAAAACTGGAAGATTCACAGTACCTGACTTCAAATCATACTTACAGAGCTGTAGTAACCAAAACAGTATGGTACTGGCATAAAAACAGACACATATAGACCAATGGAACTGAATAGAGAACCCAGAAATATATCCACATATCTATAGTGAACTTATTTTAGACAAAGTTGCCAAGAACATACAGTTGAGAAAGGACAATATCTTCAAAAAATGGTGCTGAGAAAACTGGATATCTATATGCAGAAGAATAAAACTAGATACTTAACTAGTATACAAAAATCAAATCATATACAAAAATCATATACAAAAATCAAATCAAAATGTATTAAAGACTTAATTCTTAGATCAGAAAAAATGAAATTACTAAAAGTAAACATTGGGGAAATACTTCAGGACATGGGTCTGGGCAAGAACTTCTTGAGTAATATCCATGAAACACAGGCAGCTAAAGCAAAATTGGACAAATGGGATCACATCATGCTAAAAAGCTTCTGCACAGCAAAAGAATCAAGAAGGTGAAGAGACAACCCACTGAATGGGAGAAAATATTTGCAAACTATCCATCTGACAAGGTATTAACAACAGAATATATAAGAAGCTCCAACAACTCAATAGGTAAAAATAAAATAATCTAATTTAAAAATGGGCAAAGGATGTGAAGAGACATTTCTCAAAAGAAGACATACAAATGACCAATAGGTGTATGAAAAAAAAATGCTAAACATCATTAGAAATCAGGGAAATGCAGTTCAAAACTACAATGACATTTCATTTCAGCCCAGTTAAAATGGCTTTTATCAAAACAACAGGCAATAGAGAATGCTGGCAAAGATGTGAAGAAAGGAGAACCCTTCTACACCATTGGTTGGAATGTGAAAATGCAATCACTATGGAGAACAGTATGGGTGTTCCTCAAAACCTAAAAATAGAACTACTATATGACTCAGTAATTTCACTATGGGTTATTTATCCAAAGAAGGGGAATTGTGCATATCAAAAAGATATCTACATTCCCATGTTTATTGGAGCACTATTCACAATAGCCAAGATATGGAATCAACCTAAGAGTCCAGCAGTGGATGAATGGATAAAGAAATCAGTACATATACACAATGGAATAATATATAGCCACAAAAAAAGAATGAAATTCTACCATTTGTAACATCATGGATGGCACTGGAGAATGTTATGTTAAGTGATATAATCCAAGTGATGAAAGGGAAATCTTGCATGTTTTCAACCATATGTGGGGGCTAAATACTAAATACAATTGAGTAAACAGAGAGTGGAATGATGGTTACCAGAGGCTGGGAAGGTTAGTGAGGAGTGGGGGATAGAGTGGGTATGGTTAATGGGTGCAAAAATACAGTTAGATAGAATGAACTATAATTGATAGTACAACAAAATGACTATTATCAACAATTAGGGTATGCATTCATATAAATAAAGGAGTGGAATTATAATATTCCTAACACAAAGAAATGATAAATCCCTGAGGTGATGGATATTCCAATTACCCCATTTGATTAATTCACATTGTTTGCCTGTATCCAAACATTACATGTACCCTATATAGATATACAACTATTATGTACCCACAATAATCAAAAATAAAAAAAGAATTATGAATTCTTTCTATAACTGTTCCTTTCAGTGATAATGTAGATAGGATTGTTTCATAGGTCTAAAAACCATTCAGCTGAATCATGATAGACACATAATATGAGGGATGAAAAAGAAACAAAATTACTTTCTATTGAATTTCACTAAAATTTTTGGGGTCATTTTTTACCACAACATAAGATATCTTAATCTGATCAATACAATGGTCAAGACCAAGAAAAGTGGTTTCCACTCTGGACTTATATATTTCATATATCCATTTTAAGAAGTTTCTGTGCTGTTCCTTCTTCATAATATTGAAACAATGTTAATACCTTTCTTTTATGCCACATGCAATTGGTATAATAATGAGATAATACATTTTAAAATGTTCCTTACACAGTAGTCCCCCATTATCCATAAAAGATATGTTCCAAGACCTGCCCCCTAGTGGAAACCTGAAACCACTATAGTACTGAATCCAATATATACTTTTTTTTCTTATGTATGCATAGTTAAGATAGAGTTAAATTTATAAGTTATGCATAATAAGAGATTAACAGAACCAAGTGAGGCTAAAAAACAAAAAACGATTATAACACTATGGTCTAATAAGTGGTCTCTCTCTTTCTTCCTCTTTATCTCTTTCAAAATATATTACTGTATTGTACTCACAGTTCTTGTGATGATATAAGATAATAAAATGCTTGTGTGATGAGATAAAGTGAGGTGAACGAATTAAGCACTGGGACTTAGCATTAAGCTGCTGTTCACCTTCTGAACTATGGTCAGAAGGACAACCACCTGCTTCAGGTGATCCTGGACCATCCAGTCATGTGTATGCTGAGAGCTGGAAGTCAGGAACAGACAATGCCAGTGATTGACAGACCAGTAGTGTATCTAGTGTGGGTATGCTGGACAGAGCGATAATTCACATTCTGGGCCATTCTGAGTAGGACAGAGTGGGAGGCTGTGAGATTTCATCACAATACTCTAAATGGCACACAATATAGAACTTACGAATTGTTTATTTCTGGGATTTTCCATTTAATACTTTCAGATTGTGTTTGATCCCAGGTAACTGAAACTGTGGAAGAGAACTGAGGGTAGAGGAAATTACTGCATTCCAAAATTCTAAATTAACATTATAATAGCCTTATAAATAATTGTGGGTCAAAAAAACCCTACTGTTTTTGTACAAGATACTACAAGATATGGCATTGATTTCACAATTGTATTATTAAAGTTTTGTGTATAGAAGACAAAATATCCATTGAAGGAACTAACAAATCATTTTGAGAAGTGTCAGTTTAGTGGCAGAACTGAAAAGCCCACTGGCTGCCCTGAACATCCCGGCAAGGCATTGCAGAAACCATCCTGCTTGAACTGGTCAGTCTATTCACACTGAGGTGAGGCTTCCCGCTGATACATCTGATTGCTCTCTGGTAGTTGATGCAGATATAAAGGGGAATTGATACAGCTTTTTGCTTGCAGTCAAAGCCTGCCTGTGGTTATTGGGCATGCCCAGCTCTGACAGCCGTTTTTAATCTTCTGTACATGATAAGAAAGAGGCAATGACAGCAATAAGGAGATAGTGGTTTCACCACAGGGATTGAACCTAAAAATCAGAAAACCCAGGACAAATATAATTCAAGTTGGTTTTAGTTCCACCATCAACCCCTATCACCATTATGAATCAGGTTGGTCCTGGCCTTCTAGCACCTTTCAGGACCAATCTTTCTGATGAATGAAAGGGTCTTCCTTCAGGTTGCCATGTTCCACTAAGAGAATTTCCACACCCCACTCTTCTTCCAGCCCTGATCAGTATACTAACTCCTGAAGTTACACACACACACACACACACACACACACACACACACACTCTTTTCTTTCTAAATCGCTCTTTTCATTTTCAATATGGAACTGCAAAGCAAATTATTTTAAAGATATTTCTGCTTGAGCAATAAATATGAATCACTTACATCCCTTTTATTCATGACAGAGTTATTTAGATAATAGAGTAGAAACAACAAATGAGGTGTTTTGGCAGACGAAAGTTGCAATTGCCTTTATGCTTAAATCCTATTGTTTCAACAACAAAAAAAACTTTTATAAAACAT
>NW_012140525.1:724857-759237 GCF_000956105.1 Propithecus coquereli | reverse complement strand
ATAAAAAGTAATATCATTTTTTTCAACAATCTACCCCAAGAAAAATCATAAAAATATATCAGACAAAAATAAGTACTCAATTTCAGACTTCATAAAACTTAACAATAGTGGCATATTAGGTGCCTAAAGAGAACAACATGGTTTTCTCAGATCATTAAACAAAACTAATATTTTTATTGATTATGGAGCAGAATTGAGCAAAACACTGATTTAACTGTCTGACAATCTTTAATCAATCAATTTCTTCAGGTGATTCTCTGTGTGTGTGCAAGTGGGGGTGCACACATGTTTAAGAGATGTAGGAACAGATTTCTGAAGAGGCTAATTGAGGAAACTGTAGGTTCTGACTAGCTTTTTTATTTATGTTTACTTGTCTTAAGGGGGCAGCAAAGGCACACAAAGCATTTGATAATATTAAATTCATCTGCTGTGTCCCAGACTAAAATTAAATGCAAGCATTTATGTGATAATAGAAGTTAAGGACAATGTGGTGACGTTTTTCATTTCAGGTCTTTATGAAAATAAAGTCTGATGTTTTAGGAGGATGGCATCTTTTTTGGCATTTATTAAAGATGCACAATTTACCCATTCATAGACATATCTGCTATATGTCACAGCAGTTTAGATGGACAGGTATAAGGTGGTTGTTGCTACTGTGAACTGTGGCTGCATAAGAATGTTTTCACAAGCATAACCCATCTGCAATTGATTTCTTTAGTCATTACTAAAGCCTTGGGGATGTGATACATTAAAATAAGATGCAAATTTCATGCATGGTTTGGTAAAAGGCACAAGTTTCTATATTGATATGCTGATTCATAAATGACTTAAATACAACATGGTTGATCTAATACAATTTTATTTCTTAATACTTTTCAGATTTTGTTCAAAGTAGTGTCAAACGTATTCCACAAGTAGACAATAGAAGTTGTAAAGTAATTTACACCCTTTGAAAAATGAAAACTTTACCATTGGAAAATTATTGAATTCTCTTATTGAATCATTGAGTAGTTATTTGTACTAGCCTGTAGCTCTAAAGCTTGCATTACAATATACGCAAATTTAAGTGACTATTGTTACTGGTTCAAATCAATTCAAATACAGAGCATAGAAATGTGTAAAATTGATGAAAATATTCCTAAGAATGTATATTTGTATTATACATTTGTATCTGTATATATATTACAAAGTAATGAGTAAAAGCTTAAGTATGATACCAATACTTAAATCAGATCATACATTTATGCTTATAAATAGTTCTATCAAGCCTCGTGATCTGACTTCTAAACCCTTGGTAGACTCCACACTATGGGTGGAGTCAAAGAAATAATAAAAATAAATCAAACATAGAGCAAATTCTGGGCTATATAATATAAGAATACTTCTAGAAAGTGAAGTGATTCTTGCCTAAAAACATAATTAGTATTACAACATTATATAGCAATTGAAGTTAAAGATCATTATGTTGTCTTCTAGGACAGCCTAAAGTAGGTTATAACTCATTTTCAATAAAGCAATAAATAAATATCCAAGTGCCGTTTATAATAGTTCAAAATTGTAAATAATCTAAATTTATAATAATAGAGAAAAAGTTAAATAATCTTTGGTATATCCATGTGTTAGTATATTGTATGCCCATTAATTATCAGTTATTTTTCAAAAATGGGTTAAATTAAAATTACTATAATAGGTAAAATGCAGAATATGAAAGATTATGTTTAATGTAATATATATTTTGGCAAAATGTATTTTATATTTAATAATTCATCATAATTAAGTTTTCTTTTATTGATTATAAAACATCTGCTCTGAGAATATATACAAATGGTTCAAAGAGCGTGACTTGAGCTGAAGTTTCATGAAACTATATCAATAAACAGACTCTAAGAAGCATTGATATATTTCAACTTGTCAAATACATGTTATTCATTCTTTTCGGCTTTCAAAAGATTTCTATTGAATACTGACTATATACTATCTGCTGTTCTAGGTCATGGGGATATCGTACTGAGAGACATAACCCTCCAAGAGCCTATAATTACTGATACAGATCAATATGCAAACATACAATTGTAACAGAGTGGGAAAAGTGCCTTGAAACAGGAATCACAGGGAGCTATAGAATCACATAAAAGGAACGAGGAAAATTACACAGAAGAACGTGAGAAACAAGTAACCACTGAGAAAATGAGAAACATTAGTACAAGATATACAGATAAGAAAGGAGCAGGAGGAAGAAGAGGAAACAACAGGAGTCTTACAGGAATGAGAAGATTGCTGAATGACAGTGCTGGGAGGATATATCAGCGAGTTGGCAAAGAAGGAGAGAAATTAAAAGAAGAGCCCCAGGACGTGGACTTAATCTGGCCCCCACGTCTGAACTCGTCCACTGAGGCCCCACCGAGCCTCCACCCGTCTACGCGTAGTGCGTGCAATGAGCCACCGCCCCAGAGCGGGCAGTTCTCAGGGCAGTATGGCACCCGTTCTAGAACCTTCCAGAGCCAGCCCCACCCCTCTGCGAGCTCCAACGGAGAACTTCCAGTGGTGAATTCATCAGCTGGATCCAACTGCTGCACTTGTAACTGCCAGTCAACATTGCAGGCCATTCCCCAAGAACTCAAGACCATGAGGAAATTAATGCAAATGCAAGCAGTTGGAACTCAAAATAGACAACAACCCCCAATTTCCCTTACATGCTCCCAGCAAACTGCTGTCTCACGCAAGAGAAATAAAAAGAAAAAGTTCCCCCAAAGACTGCTGAACCTCTTACTGCGAAACAGAAGCCCGGTGTGCCGGAAATGGAGAAGAAGACGGCTGTGGCCTCGGAGCAGTCTGGTGTCCAGGCAGCCGAGCGCGCCCCCACGGAGGACGGCCACGTTGTGGGAGTCGGCGTTGTTCTGGCATCACCTTCCTCAGATCTCCAGATGTACTTCAGAGATAAATTGAGGAAGATCTAATAAAGGCTTTATGTACATTAGCAAAATAGAAGAGAATAGAATTTTTATTATCTTAACCGATATCAGTATTATAATTTTATATATTATGTAAAAATAGTTAACTTTTTGTTCATGATTTTTGTTAACAAAAGCTGTTAAATTTGATAAAGCACATTCAGAATTGTTGTGAAAATTCAGGAGCTGGTTGTCTTTTTAGAATAACATGCTTCTAAAGAAAAAAAAAAAAAAGGCTCCCTGAGGGAAGACATGGTGGGAATGGAGAATGGAAAAAGAGTCTACATATCTAGATCAAACAGGGTAAGGAGGGAAGGGCAAAAGTAGAAGCTGCACAAGAAGGCCCTGTAAACCTCGGTAGCACTTCTGGCATTTGTCCAAAGCCAAACTGGGTTACACATATTTAACCAGTAAAATAGCATGATCAGATTTGAAATTCAGGTTGGTCATTATGATTGCATGATATAAAATGGATGAGAGGGAGACATGCACGAAGCAGGGAGACTCACTGCCCTGTGAAGTTATTGTAGCAATTTAGGTCAAAGAAATATGGAACTCTGGATGAGGATAATGACAGTGCAGAAATTGAAAACTGAGGAACCACACTTAACCAAGGAATAGAGACATTGAATCATCCTTGGGTGAACTGACTAAACTGAGTTTTATTACCTGCAAAGCCAGGAATAGCTCTGGGATTTGGTGACCCCACAAAGGTCCTCTTACCTTGCTAGATGTTAGCTAAACAGCCTGACAGATTTTTCATCTTCTTTTCTTTTTAAAATCCAACACTCACTTTTTTTAATGCTAGAGAACAGAGGTTAAGTACGGGATTTTTCTAGCTGGTGTTACCATCACAGGATGATTCAATGAAACCAGAAGGCCATATGAGGGCCTCTTTGGACACTTTCACCTGCTAATAACAGAGAGCTGTAGAATTCTTAGTTGAGCATATAAAGAGTGAACTTACTCAAAATGTGTGCCTGATCACTTGCGCATGCTGCTGACAATTATCTCTTCTTCAGCGAGAGCTGATGAATATTCTTCCTCGCCTGACTGCATACTAATGACAGCAACCTGGGATGAAGATCTTCTGGAGAAGAGCACATACAGTATTAGAACTTCCTGAATTTCAGCTTTGAACTTTGAAAAATGTACTAACTGATCCTAGACTAACTACTTTATAAAAACATAGGGGCCAGAGGCAATAATATATTTTCAATATTGCGATAGGTTCATTAAATTTACTAGGCTGCATATTAGCAGTCAGTGTACATTTGATGCAGTGGGGGACCATTTAGCTGGAGATGACTTGATTCATTCTATTATTGCTGTGACATGAAATATTTTCCTACAAAGATGTCTTATGCCTTTTAAATGTGAAAATGGGCCATTAAAATTCAAAGAAATATGATCTCATTTTCCTCCAAATAAAAGAAGTAGGGATAATAGGAATAAAGAGTTCTTGATAAAGACAAAAAATTAATAGATAAGTGGATCAATTTTAAAATGTATTTTGTAGTCACTTTCGACAGAGTAAATGGTTCCTCATATATTTTTTTATTCAACAATGTATAAGCATTGCCTCTCACTTTATACTGTACATGACTAGTAGCAAGAGTGTTACCTCACTTGCTAATCATCCAACAAAGAGAATGTGACTTAGTGATCAATGGCAATTACAATAAAATTGCAACATATGGTAAATTGAATCTTTTTGTACAGCGGCATTTAGTTGTTTGGAACCATGTACCAAATTAATGGGAACATCAAGTAAATTTAACATATTTGCTGTTTTAATTGGTCCTAAAGTAGGTAATTATGTTATCTATAAAGTTAGTTTGTCCTTTTTTTCATTATTTGTGATGGGCAGTTGTGCACCAGGCATACACTGATCACAATGCGATTGCAGCATATACGGTTGAAGCCTACCCCAAATACAGCCTAAGACGTGAAACAGGAATAAGCTGGAAGTTACTCTGAGGCACATTTTTGTATCACACTAAAAGGTGGTTTTACTGTTTTTGTTTTAATTGCAATATAGATGGAGTAAATACATAGCATTGTCCTTTAAATTCTTAAAATCTTTAAAAATTTCTAATAACTCAAGAGCAACCTAAATGGTTTTTCTTTTTGGATTATTTTGTCTTAAAGCTAACCAGACCATTGAGAGTCTTCAATATTCCAATTTCTGCCTTGTTAAATTCAATTTTTTTGCATAACGAACAGTTGCTAAAATTTTTATACTCCTCCTTGGAAGGAGAGGCAGTCTTTTCAATTGTCCCTTCATCAGTGATTCTCAATTTTTTTTTTTTATACTACCATCAGCTTTATTGGTAGCTAACAGATACTGTGTTCTCTACTATCCATGGGGCAGCCGAGATGGTTGCCTACAGGTACCTAGCAGCTCCTCTCCCTTTCTAATAGAACCCAGAGTTTTCACTCAGGGGAAACTTGACTCCTCTCCCTTTTCCCAAGGATGAATCTTGACTAATAAAAGGCAGTAATTCTTAATTGGGGTACTTGGGAAATCCTATAGGGCTTTTTTAGTTATCATAGTGATTGGGAGGTAGTAGAGGCAATCAGTGGGCAAGGGCTAACTCAAAGTGCTAAGTATCTTCTAACACACCACAAAACTTCATGATGACGAATTACTGCACATCCCACAACATTCCCATCAAGTATCAACATGGCTGAAAACCTCAGCCTAGAATTCACTTTTCACATGAATCCCAAGAATCTTTTAAATGGGTGTTTTACAGTGAATTTTCCAGGAATGTTATTGTCTAAATCACTTCCTTCACACTAGAACATTAAATTGAATTTCTTATATTGATTTTTGAAAATACATGAATTTTCTTTTTTTCTTTTAAAAGATAGGGTCTCATGCTCTGTTGTCCAGGCTGGTCTTGAACTCCTGAGTTCAAGGGATTCTCCCATCTCAGCTTCCGGGGAAACTGGAACTACAGAGGCACAACACCATACCTGGCTCTGAAAAGTAATTCTAACACAATGTAATACAAGAATGATATGGTCACCTTTCTGCTTAAGTTGTAAGCATGTAATAATTAGAACTGCCTCAAAGAATTTGGGACAAGCAAATACACTGAAGATGGAGGAACATGATAGAGAAAGAATCTGGGTTCCTATTATTTTTGAGCCTTTGAAATCAATGGACTTAGAACTTATTACTATATATTAGGTTTTTTTAATGTAAGCCAGAATTCTGGCTTGGTTTTTGCTACTTGGAACTGAAAGCTACTGGAAAACAGCAGCCCTGGTTTTTATGCTAGATAGAGATTTAGAGACTATTTTAAGATTCCAAATCTAAGGTCTATAAGAGGGAAGGAAAAAAAACCCACCCAGATTTGCCTATGCTGATCATGGCTTATTATTTCATTATACACTAGCCCTTCCAAATCTCGAATTTATTTGCATTTTTAGCCAGTGCCAGAAAATCTTGTATTCGCCCCCTTGGGGAAGTATGAGTCGTGTCATATTCCTGAAGCTAACTTTCAGGTCCTTACCCCTCACAAATGAGATCAAACTGCTTTGCATATTTATTTTTTTTAAAAAATCCAGACTAGATCAAAAACAACAATCATCAATGATGTAGGTGCCAGACAAGCCAGAAGGTAGCTAGAAAAGGTATAACTCAGCAAAGCTAGGGAGCCTCATTACTACCTTTTACTACCTTTAACAACTCTACCTAACATAAATAAGCTTCGTTTTCCATTGTTCTAGCATCTTCTGCCCTATCTACAAACATGGCACAGCTGGCTTGCCTTGTAAGGCCTCAGATGATGGACCCCATCTACACACATGCCAGTACAGCAGTACTTGGCTAACTAGAAAAAGATCTCATCCCCAGTCTATGGCTACCTTCACTGTTATGTGTGAGACGGTTTCATCCCTTGAAAATATGGCCACTTCAGCACAAAACAATGTTAAGTCTTTATACCCTTCTACATGCAGCTGAAAAATGACAGGCTAGGGACAGAACACTGTGAACTTTGTACTGTTGGAATTATTGCCCATTAAATGATCATTAGCTAACAGTCACTAAATTTACAAATTAAGGAAATTATATATAGAATACTGCAAAAACACAGTAAGAAGACTGAAGTTTGCCCATTTCTGCTCAGGAAGTCCCTTCACTCCCAAGCTTCATGTTGTCCTTTTGGCTCCAAAATTTACTACTGTTTCTCCTCCTTTTGATCTTCCTTTTGTTCCCCAGTGCCAGAACTTCCAGAGCCTTCTCGCTCAGATGCCATCTTTTTGTATGCCATTTCGAAGAGCTTCAGTGATGCCTGCTGAAGGGAGAATGCTGCCTGCCGGATGTTTTCTCCTGTTTCGCTGTCTTTTCTAGCCAGGATCTCCCTCATTTTGGAAATCTCTTCTTTTAGCTTGTTGCACTCATCGGCAGGCAATTGGTCCTTGAATTCTTCCATCTTGGTTTCTGTGTCATGAATGATTCCTTCAGCCATATTAACTGCTTCAACTTGTTCCTTCTTTCGTCGATCTTCCTCAACATACTTCTCTGCATTTTTAACCATATTTTCAATATCATCTTTGCTTAACCCACCAGAAGACTGGATTACAATCTGCTGCTCACGTCCTGTGCCCTTATCTTTAGCAGAAACATGTACGATCCCATTGGCATCAATATCAAATGTAACTTCAATCTGCGGGACTCCACGAGGGGCTGGGGGAATTCCAATCAAAGTAAACTGTCCAAGAAGTTTGTTGTCTCCAGCCATTTCTTTCTCACCCTGACATACTTTAATCTCCACTTGAGTCTGTTCATCAGCAGCTGTAGAAAACACCTGGCTCTTCTTGGTTGGAATACTGGTGTTCCTGTTAATAAGCTTGGTAAAGACACCTCCCAGAGTCTCAATACCCAGAGATAGGGGAGTGACGTCCAGGAGCAGCACATCTGTGACATCACCAGCCAACACACCTCCCTGAATGGCAGCTCCAATCGCCACAGCCTCATCAGGATTGACAGCTTTACTTGGGGCTCGGCCAAAGAGATCCTGCACAGTCTGCTGAACCTTAGGCATCCTAGTCATGCCACCAACAAGAATTACTTCTCCTATGTCACTCTTGCTGACTTCTGCATCTTGCATAGCTTTTTGGCATGGAGCAACAGTCCTTCTGATTAGATCAGTGACGATCCCCTCAAATTGAGCACGAGTCAACTTCATGTTCAAATGCTTGGGTCCAGAAGCATCCATCGTAAGATATGGCAAGTTGATGTCGGTCTGCACAGATGAGAAGAGTTCACGTTTAGCCTTCTCAGTAGCTTCCCGCACCCTTTGAAGCGCCATGTTGTCTTTGGTCAAATCAACCCGTCTCTCTCTTGAATTCTTTCACTATGTGTCGTAGCAAGGCCTGGTCAAAGTCTTCACCACCTAAAAAAGTGTCTCCATTCATAGATTTCACCTCAAATACTCCTTTCTGAATTTCCAGGATAGAAATATCAAAAGTCCTACCACCTAAATCATATACAGCAATGATTTTGTCTTCTGATTTGTCTAGACCATAAGCCAGAGCAGCGGCTGTGGGTTCATTAATCACTCGAAGCACATTCAGTCCAGATATCTGGCCAGCATCCTTAGTGGTCTGTCTCTGGAAGTCATTGAAGTAAGCTGGTACTGTAATCACAGCATTTTTTGCTGTGTGCCCCAAGTAATTTTCTGCAGTCTCTTTCATCTTCATCAATACAAATGCTCCAATCTGACTTGGAGAATAGAGTTTTCCATGAGCCTCAACCCAGGCATCACCATTGGAGGCGCGGACAATTTTAAAGGGAACATTTTTAATGTCTTTCTGTACTTTAGGGTCATCATATCGCCGGCCAATGAGGCGCTCGGTAGCATAGAATGTATTGTTTGGATTGGTGACAGCCTGTCGCTTGGCGGGCATGCCAACAAGTCGCTCACCATCTGATGTAAAGGCCACAACTGAAGGGGTGGTTCTTGCACCTTCAGCATTCTCCAGCACCTTTGCTTGTTTACCTTCCATAACTGCCACACAGGAGTTGGTAGTACCCAAATCAATACCAACAACTGCTCCTTTGATTGCTTCTGATGCATAATCCCGCCTGGAAACAATTCTAAAAGCCTCATGACTAAGGCCATTCCAGCCATCCTGGTGGCGGGCGGCCGTGGGGCCCCGGGAAGCTGCGGCGCCCAGGAGACGAGCTGCCGCGGTTCGACTAGCGCTTATCATGGCGGCTATACGGAAGGAGTACGAAGCAGCAAACAAGCACTCGGGCAGCAGAGTGCTGTACGGCGCGCTGGTGGCTGCGCTTCTCAGTGATTCTCAATTTTGACAGCGTATTTAAATTACCTGTAGATATAGAAAAAAAGTTACAACTTCCAGGTCCTACTCCTAATGATTCAAATTTCACTGGTCTGGGTGAGGGCCAGAACAGAAGTGTTTTTACAGTTTCTCCGGGTGATTCTGATGCACAGCAAGAGCTTGTATCCGTAACACTAAATGTGGGTCCCACTACAACAGGAAAAGCTGAAAATTAAATTTATATGGTCTTTTATGATCATATTTACAGTAAACTATGGATTTAATAGATAGGAATAAAGAAAAATGTAGGGCCTGCTGACATTTGGAAACACAAATCCAAATTAAGCAAGATGAGCAGTTAGCAAGATACTGTTGAATAAGATCAGTATTTAAAGTCTTATAAAGATGAAGTTTTTCGTAAAGTTTCAATTTTTCAACTTAAAAACAAAACAAAATAAAACAATGGCATTTGGATCACTAAAGAGTCTACTAAAGCAAACAAATGAATAGAAATCATTTCCATTCCAGTTCTTGGTGTTTTACATTCTCAGACGCCTAAGAGAAAAGTTCTCTGTTTGAAATTGACAAATAATACTGAAACATTTGCTCAGTACTTTCTATGGTAGAGCATATTTCACAAATTAACTATTTTACTTGTCAGAACAATGTTAAGAAGGGTGCTATTATTACTCTAATTCTGCAGAGCATAACCTGAAATACTGAGAAGGTTGGTGATGTGGCCACGTCCATGCAGGCACTAAATATTAAGAAGTCACTCTGATCCAGTCTGATTCCAAAGCCCACATTACCAAACCGTGCGCCTGTGTTGGTATTATATGAAAATTGATCTAGTTAAGATGCACTATGGTCAATAACCAAGGCCAGAATATCACATGAAGAATATGGAACTGGGTCTCTCTCAATCTTCCTACATACAACCATCTGTAATGATCTTGCTTCATACATAACCCAAGGAGCCTCCCTGGCTGCCTACTTTGTGCAGAAGCCACCTGGGGTCCCAGGAAGAAATAAAAAGGTGTGATCAAAAGATAGCCATTTAAAGACCCATACCTTTTATTTCTACCCTATGGAAAACATAAAATATTTTTTGATGTTTACCTACCTAGATGAAAATATATTTTTCTGTGAGAATTCTTGATATTACAGAATTCAGAATTGTGGTAAAATTAATTCTCAGATTACATCATTGTCGCTATGGAAGATAAACAAATAGTGACAAATAAAACAATCTATAAACATATAAACATATATATAAGTAAAACATACAAATTTTTCTATAAATTTTATTTATATAAAATATTTTTTTTCTATTTTTAAACATTATTTTTGTCTTCCAGTTTCTAAGTGAGAAAAATAAGGAGATCTAATTTCTGAATTCTAACTATTTAAAATCAAGATCAGAGATCAAATTCACACACATGCAGGCTATGAATAAAATCTGAGAATATGTAAAGCATTCATTATATTCAGAATTTATAGCAAAAGTCACAATATTAATAGAAAAATTAGTAAAAGAAAGCCAGTAAAATCATTCTTTCTATTTTGTTTTTTTAAAAAGGCAATAAGACAAGTACTCAGGAATAGATACAGCGTAAAAATGTGTTTTAATAAGGATATCTAGTTTCAATGTTTTGTTAGTCTGAAATAAGTTGAACTTAATAAATGGACAGAAATAATAAAGACAATATTTTCACCTATAGTCCAAATATAACAGAGGTGAGACGTAGACAGAGAAAGAGACAGACAGAACAAAGAGATGGACAAATGGAGAGAAAGACAAGAAGACAGAGAGTGAAAAAATGATAAATGGGTAAATGGTCCAGAGTCTGCTTCTGTGGCTGAATTCCAAATGAGCTTCTGAAAAAGACAATGTAGAGATCACTAGAGGAGGTGAACAGGTGAGCCTATGACTTCTAAAACTGGACAAGGTATCGATGATGTCATAATTGCTGACAGTTTTCCAAACTTGTACGAAAGGATTAGAAGCACCCATGGGAAAACAGCAAGGGAGTGCTTTCACTGAACTTTGAGGTTCTTGGATGAAAGGTACAATAACTTTGAATGGAAGTTTGAGTTTCTCAGGATATCAGATGGTGTCATAATGAAGGAAAGCTATTTAAAGCAGATGTATATTCTTTAGGGAGGATATCAGATTTCAGTTCTTATGGATGTAGTAAATAAAAACCACTTGCAAAACTTTTGTTTTTTTACTCTAAACTCTTTAACCCATAGTATAAAATGAGAATTACATATTTATAACAAAAAGTAAATTTCTTAAGTTCTTGTAAGGTAGTGTGTTTATTTAATATTTGTTAAATCAACCACAATAATAAGTTTAGAAAGGGCTCGGGATGGCTGACCAGAGACACCAGCTGCCAGAGCATCTCAATAAGAAGGATAAGTTTTAGATGAAACAGAAAAAATGAACAAACAAACAAATAGACATCACGTGTGGATCTGAGGGAAGGGTGCCTGAACTTTAGGGAGACTCCATAGGAAGAAGTTATGGAGCAGAATAGGAAGGAGCAAGGTATCAGCAGAGATCAACCCCTGGGAGGCTTCCAGTGAAAAGGGTAGGGGAATGGTTTGTTTCTCCCTCCTTTGCATTGCTGACAGTTGGTAGATTCCTGAGATGGTAGAGAGACTTTCTGTCCACATAAGCCCAGAGGCTGCTGCCCCAGTGAGCTAGGAACTTCTTGTGGAAAGGGCATGAGGCTCCCAGCCTCCCCAGGGTGCCTCCTATTTCCACAGACCCAAGCTAGGATGGCAGGTGCCATATAACTTCTTTACCCACTGTGTACCTTTATCCTCCCCAGGGGGCTTCGACTCCTCAGGTTTCATCTTGCTCATTCCCACACAGACATTTCCCAACTCAGGCCCAGACTGCAGGAGCCAAAGGGGCCCGGGGGCTCCTAGGTGATCTGCATGACTCCAGTGTCTATACATCCTGGGTAGGAAGCCTCCTGGAGTGAGGGAAAGACAAGACCAGAGTGCTGGCTTTTCTCCATTCAGACTCTTTTTCTCTTCTTCCCCTCCCACACCTATGGCTGCCAAGAGAGATAATTGAGCCATCACACTGAGGTTTCCACAGAGAGTGGGGCTCAGACCTTTCCTCTTGGGGGTCCTGCAACAGTTTGAAGGGTGCTCAGACTGTGAGCTCCCTGCCCACTGGCCCTCCCTGGTGCTGCTTTCCTGGCAACCCATCAGAATGGGGAATGCCCTGAGGTGGAAATACATTGGAACCTGCTGGGCACACTGTGGGCAACACGAGACCAGGGTGCTTCTCTCTGGCGTGGTCAGGGATTGATCTTTGGGAACCCAGGGATGGGCTCACAGGCCAGAACCCATACCCCCAGGTCTCAATCACAGTGCTCAGGGACACAGAGGGGAGATTTGTCAATTAGTCTCAAGAGGCAAGGGAGCCTGCATGGGCAGATGGGGGTGGGGAGAGTGCAGTGTTGTTCCTAGCTGAAGCATGAAGCATGCTTTGAGGGCATCCCTTCCACCACAGGAGGGCCATGCTCTCTACTCAGGCCAGGATCCTGGGCAGGGAACAACCAGGTATGCATCACAGGCATGGGGGAGCTTAACTGGCTTGAGCTCATGCGTGCCAGCAGATGCTGGAGGGAAACTGTGGAGCAGGGGAGGACAAGGCCTGCTCCAGACAACCAGACTATGAATCTCAGACAGCCCCACCACCACAAGCAGACTTTCTGATTTGGGGGGTGGGGGGGACTCTTCAGCCCCTCCCTGGTGGCTTTGCCCAGAAGCTGGGAGCAGACACTTGACCCCTGCTGAAACCAATACCTTGAAAGCTTTCATGAAGTCTGAGGGCAAGCCCAACCAACCCAGCTACACCCAGCCACACTCCCACACACCCCTCTGCTGTGGCAGAGAGTAAGGACTCACCTGAAGTCCCAGGACCCCAGCCACCACCTGGGGCATTCAAGTGCTTCTCCTGAGGGACTTCTCTCTTGGGTCACAGGACCCAAGAACAGCATTGAAGCATGTTTCTTCCAGCTAGCACCATGTATTCAGGGGGAGCCTCAATATGTGCATGCCCTTTACAGCATTTACTGACTCAATTATACAGGGTGAAGTGATCCTCACCAACAAGCACCACCTACTGTCTCAGTGAATAAAGTGCGTGTACCATTACAATTCACACTGTTAAGACGACTGAAGAGCTGGAGAAAGAGAAAGCATCTCAAAGGCCTCCATTCTCCCTCATCAAAGACAGACAAGGAATCTGTACACTCACATAGCTTACCACACCAACAGCCTACAAACACCTAGAAATTGAGAAAACCACTGAACCAAGGATATTTATAACCAAGGCATCCATTCAAAACCTAGATCACCATCAAACACCCACAAGAAAAGCCAAAGGATGTTACCCAACATACGTTACAAACATACCCATATGAGTGAGGTTAGGGGAAAAAGCCTTATCTAAACAAAAAAAAAAATCCAAAAATAAGAAGTGACAACTGTTCCAGATGAGAAGCCTTCTCAACTGAGACCTTATAAGCAAGAAGGGCCTGGGGCCCAATCTTCAGTATTCTTAAAAACAATAATGGCCAGCCTAGAATTTTATATCATGCAAAACTAAGTTTCTTATATGAGGAAGAAATAAAGGCTTTTTCAAACAAGCAAACACTAAGACAATTTGTCAAGACCAGACCTGCTCTGCAAGAAGTACTCAGATCTGCATTATACACAGATCAGCACAATAGAAACCCACCAGTGTAAAATCACCCAAAAGCTAAAGTTCAGAACCCATATAAAATGATGGCTCAAAAGGTAAAACAATACAATAAGGTTCTACCCAACAGGATGAGAAGAAATGTATCCCACTTATCAATTATTTTGATAAATGTGAATGGCTTGAATTCCCCACTCAAGAGCCATAGGCTGGTTGACTGGATAAGAACATATAAGCCAAGTATATTCTGTCTCCAGGAAACACATACAACCCACAAGAATTCATTCAGATGCAAGGAGAAGGGATGGAAAACAATATTCCATGAAAATGGAAATCAAAAGAAAGCAGGTATAGCCATTCACATATCAGATAACAAAGACTTCAAATCAACAATAGTGAAGAAAGACAAAGATGGTCATCATATAATGGTAAAGGGAGAAATTCATCAAGAACACACAACAATCTTACATATTTATGTACCTAACACAGGTATATCCAGATTCATAAAGCAAACCCTAATAGATCTATATAAAATAATTAACAGCAATATCATAATTGCTGGAGACGTAAACACCACAGTGACAGAACTGGACACATCCTCCAAGCAGAAAATAAATAAAGAAAAACTGGACTTAAACAGGACTCTAGAAGAAATGGGACTACCAGACATTTACAAAACATTTTACCCAAAAAGTATTGAATATACATTCTTCTCATCAGCACATTGAACATCCTCTAAGACTGATCATATCTTAGGCCACATAACATGTCTCAACAAATTCAAAAAGTAGAAAATAGGCTGGGCACGGTGGCTCACGTCTGTAATCCTAGCACTCTGGGAGGCCAAGGCGTGTGGATCGCTCAAGGTCAGGAGTTCGAGATCAGCCTGAGCAAGAGCGAGACCCCGTCTCTACCAAAAAGTAGAAAGAAATGATCTGGACAACTAAAAATATATATAGAGAGAAAAAATTAGCCGGGCATGGTGACGCATGCCTGTAGTCCCAGCTTCTTGGGAGGCTGAGGCAGAAGGATTGCTTGAGCCCAGGAGTCTGAAGTTGCTGTGAGCTAGGCTGACACCACGGCACTTACTCTAGTCAGGGCAACAAAGTGAGACTCTGTCTCAAAAAAAAAAAAGAAGAAATTATATCTTGTATCTTATCACACCATTGTGCAATAAAATTAGAATTCAGCTTCAATGGAAACTTTAAATTCTACACAAAGTCATGGAAATTAAACAACCTACTGCTGAATAATTATTGGGTCAAGGAGAAACCTAAGGTAGAAATCAAAAGATTCCTTGAACTGAATGATAAAGTGGACACAAGTTATCAAAATCTGTGGGATTCAGCAAAAGTAACTCTAAGGAGAAAATTTATAGCCTTAAATGGCTACATCAAAAATACAGAAAGATCACAAATCAACAATCTAATTAATTGTCTCAAGGAACAAGAAAAGGAAGAGCAAACCAATCCCAAACCCAGCAGAAGAAAAGAAATAACTGAGGTCAGAGCAAAAGTAAATAAAATTGAAAACAAAACAAAACAAAACAAAAATACAGAAGATTAGTGAAACAAAAAGATGGTTCTTTAAAAAAATAAATATAAATGATTGACCTCTTGCTAAATTAACAAGAAGCAGAAAAGAAAGGACCCAAATAAGCTCAATCATAAACGAAAAAGGAGATATTACAACTAATACTGCAGAAATACAAAATATCATCTATGAATACTATAAAAATCTCTATGCATATAAACTTGAAACATTGAAGAAATAGAGAAATTCCTGGAAATGTACCACCTCCCAAGGCTCAATCAGGAAGAAACAGAACTCCTGAATGGACCAATTAGGAGCAATGAAATTAAAGCAGCAATAAAAAATCTTCCAAAAAAAAAAATCTAGGACCAGATGTTTGCACAGCCAGATTTTATCAGACCTACAAAGAATAATTGAAACCCATACTGCAAAAATTATTTCATGAAATCGAAAAGGAAGGAATCCTCCCCAACTCATTTTACAAAGCCATTATCACCTTGATACCAATGCCAGAAAAGGACACAACAAAAAAAGAAAACTATAGATCAATATCCCTTATGAATATAAATGCAAAAATGCTCAACAAAATTCTAGCAAACTGAATTCAACAACACATCAGAAAAATAATCAACCACAACCAAGCAGGTTTCCTCCCAGGGATGCAAGGATGGTTCAACATATGTAAATCCATAAATGGGATTCATCACATAAACAGCAGCAAAAACAAGGATCATATTGCCATCTCAATAGATGCAGAAAAATCATTCGACAAAATTCAGCGCCCCTTTATGATAAGAACTCTTCACAAAATGGGTATAGATGGAACATACCTCAAAATTATAAAAGCCATATATGACAAATGCACAGCCATCATCATACTGAATAGGGAAAAGGTGAAAGCACTCCCACTCAGAACTGGAACAAGATAAGGACGCTTACTGTCACCACTTCTACTGAACATAGTGCTGGAAGTTCTACTCAAAGCAATCAGGCAAGAGAAGGAAATAAAGGACACCTGAATGGGGAAAAAGGAGGTCAAATTATCACTCTTTGATGATGATATGATCTTATATCTGTAATACCCCAAAGATTCTGCTAAGAGACTCCTGGAATTAATAAATAAATTCAGCAAAGTCCCAGGCTACAAAATCATCGTATACAAATCAGTAGCATTCCTATACACCGACAGACAAGCTGAGAACCAGGTGAAAGACAAAATATTTCTCACAATAGCTACAAAGAAAATAATGTACCTAGGAATATATTTAATCAAGGAGGTGAAAGATTTCTACAAAACAAACTATGAATTACTGAGGAAAGAAATTGCAGAGGATGTAAAAAATAAAGAAAAATAATTACCATGTCCATGTATTGGCAGAATCAACATCGTTAAAATGTCCATACTACCCAATGTGATTTACAGGTTCAGTGCAATCCGCATCAAAATGTTAATGTCATTTTTAAGAGATCTTAGGAACAAGAAAAGCACCCAAACAGCCAAAGTAATCCTGAGCAAAAGGAAGAAATCTGAAGGCATCATTTTACCTGACTTTATGCTATACTACAAGGCTATAGTAACCAAAACAGCATGGCTCTGACATCAAAAAAGAGATATAGACTAATGGAAGAGAATAGAGAACCTAGATATAAAACCATTCACATATTGTCATCTGATCTTAGACAAGCATACAACAATATACACTGGGAAAAAGAATTCCCATTCAATAAATACTGCTGGGAAAACTGGATAGTCACATGTAGAATATTGAAACAGGATCCATATCTCTCACCACTAACAAAAATTAATTCAAGATGGATCGCAGACTTAAATCTATGATATAAAACCATAAGAATTCTAGCAGAAAATGTTGGAAAAACTCTTCTACATATTGGCCTAGGCAAAGCATATGGAAGAAGATCGCAAGGGTAATCACGGCAACAATAAAAATAAATAAATAGAACTTGATTCAATTAAAAAGTTTCTGCACAGCCAAGGAAACAATCAACAGAACAAATAGACAAACTACAGAATGGGAAAAAATATACATCCAAGAAAGGGATAATAACCAGAATCTACAAAGAACTCATGAAATCAGGAAAAACAAATATCTAACAACCCCATTAAAAAGTGGGCAAAGACATGAATAGCAGTTTTTCAAAAGAAGGTAGACTAATGGCCAATAAACATATGAAAAAATGCTCAACATCACTAATCATCAGAAAAATGGAAATCAAAACCACAAGGAGATAGCACCTAACCCCTATTAGAATGGCTTTAATCAAAAAGTCCCAAAGCAGTAGATGCTGGTGTGGATGTGAAGAGAATGAAACACTTATGCACTGTTGGTGGGACTGCAAACTAGTGCAGCCTCTATGGAAAATAGTAGGGAGAATCCTCAAATAACTAAAAGTAGACCTACCATTTGATCCAGCAATCCCACTACTGGGTATTTACCCAAACAAAATAAAGTCATTTTATCAAAAAGATACTTGCACTAGAATTTTTATTGCAGCACAATTCACAATCGCAAAGATGTGGAATCAACCCAAATGCCCATCCATTCATGAGTGGGTTAATTAAATGTGATACGTGTATACCATGGAGTACTACCAGCCATATAAAACATGTATTTATACCCTTTGCAACAATCTCTATGGAACTGGAGATCATCCTCCTAAGTGAAGTATCACAGAATGGAAAACAAACACCACATGCACACACTATTAAATTGGAACTAACAGATCAGCACTCTTGTGCACAGATGGAAGTGAATATCAACAGAACACATAGAGGTGGGAGGAGTATGGAGGGGATGAGTGAAATCATACCTAACTGGTAAAATGTACACTATCTGCATGATGAGCACACTTACAACATTGACTCAAACAGTACAAAAGCAATCCACATAGCCAAAAAATTTGTATTCCTGTAATATTCAAAAGTAAAAACAAGAAAAATATAGAATAAAAAAATTCAAAGAATGAGCTAAAGCTTCTTTACAAAGTACTTCATAATCCTATGATTAAAATAATATTGCAATATAGTATTTGATGACATTCAATAATGCCAATGATATATTTTATATAAAAACTCGTAAGTTAAACATATATAATAATGTTTCTTTAAGAAAGGAATATAAATTATATGTATAAATGATGAGACAGAGAGAGAAAGAGAAAGAGAGAGAACTCAAAAACTATACATAACAGCATTAACGTTATTTATCTCTGAATGGTGAAGTTTGGACTTTACCAAAAATTTTTACTTCTTTCTATGTATGAATGATGTCTAAATTATATAAAATAAACACTTAATATGATAAAAAATTTAGTTTTAGTTTTTAAATGATATAAGGGAATGATTACATTCACTTTAGGAAAAGAATATGAAATTATTGATGGATATACAAAACTGTAAAAGATGTGGGTATATGTGCTTATCTCCATTGCGGATTAATTACTACATTACTCAAACTTTATATATTTTCAAATGACTATATAAATATATAAATAAATAAAGTATACTGTTAAAAGCAGAATTATTTTTAATAGTCACACTTTAATCTAGTCACTGTGATTTTCTGCCAATAAGATGAAAGCAGATCACTGTCCTTGGGTACAAATACAATAGAGTATTTTACAGACTGTTAGAGATGGATTTCATGGTACCTCTGACCAGTGGTTATCTTAAATGTGAGTTCCATTATTCTCAGCTCTCAGAATCCTTTGATCTATTTTATGATGGGCTGAGGAGGAAGCTATCAATGTTTCCATTCAAGAACTTTTTAGAAAAATACTTTGGCTAATATTTTTCTTTTCATTTATCTGCATAAGTCTGAACCCGAAAGTATTTTGGTAAGTGGAAATCTTTTTCATCATTCAAATTATATGTATTACCAAGTGAAATTTTCATAATGAGTTATATATTTATGTCCTTTTATTAAGAAAAATTAAAATCATCAGTTATTTAATAAATAAAATTTTGGTTTACTGGAATGAAATCTTTACAAATTTTATTGTAAATAAAATTTGCACTAAGAAAATACAGCAAAAACAACACGAAACCAGTTGTAAAATGCGAAACTACTTTATGTTTTCTGGCAGTATCTATAGAGCATTAAAAAAAATGAATTGCTTCTAGGCCTTTCGGCTAAGATCAATTGCAGTTTCTGCTCTTAGTTTCATAGAACAAACAAACAAGCAAACAAACGATGGTATTAACCAACTCTATCAGAGACTCAACTAACCTGCAAAGTCTTAACTAAGTTTAAAAAAAAAAAACTGGCACAAAATATCACCAATTTAGTCAAAACAGTCAATCTTCTAGCTCCATGAGGACACAACCTAAATGTGCCTATTTAAAGATCAAAGATGCGGCAAGACAGTTTGAAACTTTGATCTGCACATGACTCCTAGAGTTTTAAGTATCACTTCAATAGCCCCCCCCCCTTTTTTGGTCATCATATTATTCTGTTTCTTCCAGCAACCCCTATGAACCAAAAGTGCAGGGATGTATGGTTGGGAAGAGTACAGCAATGATGGGAGAAGCCCTGGGCAAGAACAACTCTGGGAGAAACACATGTCTGCTTTAAACACAAGTGATTTTCATAGATAAAAACGGATATTTTAAAATGTTTGTGCTCAGTTGAAAAACATTCATACTACAAATTTTTTTAGTTTAAAAGTAATACTTTTAGATGCATCAAGTCATGAATGTAAGAGAGCATTAACCAGAATGTTCAGGACTTGATCTGTTCTGCATTAATTATAGTCATGGATATCTTAGATTTTGATCATGAATTCACAATCAGCACATAATACATACAAATCATGTCTTCAAATAATTGTTATTCTACACAGTATAAAAAAGTATAACTATAAATCCTGCCTTACCATCAAGACAGACAAGGAATCACTGTATGTTTTGATAGTTACATCTCCATCCACTGGGACTTGTCGTAATTTATGTCTTGGTAGATCACTCTCCTTTTCTCCTCACAGGAAAGCAGAATAAAGTAGAGGACAGGCTAGTATAGTATAAAGCATAGATAGTCCTTTAGAATAATGTTGTAGTCTATATGACCTCAATTTATACTGTCATATCAATAAATGACCTACTCTATTTATACTTATTAATATTAAACCTTTTACTTTTTGTCATATCCATTTAGTGTTTCCTTCCGTCTATTGTCAAGGTGATTTTCAGGCTGAAACCAGCAAGACTAACAAGGGTAATATGAAAATGATGCCTTAGATAAATAAGCAAATTTTTAAGTCAACTTTTAACTGCTTCAAATAAATATTGAATAAATTCCATCTCAGTTTTATGATGCAGTTCTTTAGAGGACATTGGCATGTCACTCATTAAATTTACTAAGTCTTGGAGAAATGAGGAAGACTAACAAATGATTAAGAGGAAGAAAGAATTATACATTATTTACTTATTAAATTATGGACCATTAGCTTGGGCCTATTGCTAGAGATATTTGGAAATGCATTATTTTGGGAATATGTAAAACAAAAAGAACAGCTGCTCACTGGGAGCCATCATGGATTCAATATAGTTTTATTTTTTCATGATTTTCTCATCAAAAACCTATTTGAACTTAATAAATAATCTGGAAAAGACTTCCATAATCCTCTTGTGAGTAAAATGGAGAAATGAGGTGAGTGACATTTATAATAATTTGAAATATTTGAAGTGGTTTACTAGTGATCTAATAATTAGTTTCATTCCAACCTGAAAGTGAGTTTTGAGGAAAATGTGCCTCCTGGCTATTATATAAATTGATTATTCAAATTTTTATTACTTTTTTTAGGGAGATAAGATAGATTTTGCCTATAGAATTTTCAGAGGATGTGAAAAATGGAATTTTAGTTGATAGTTTGAATAATGGAACAAGAATCAAAAGACTGATTAGCTGAAGTTACATGCTTATCATTTCTAAAGGTGTAGTTTAACTGAGATAAGTATAAAATGCTATACTACAACAAACAAACAGGAAAGTAAGAAAATAAGAAAATAAACACAGATAAAAGGTGATTATGGACAGCAACTGGAGTGCAGAAGCCTTCAATATATCTTTAAAAAGTTGTTTTGAAAAAATGATGTGCAACCCAAATAAAGCTGTGTCAACTTGTGGTCAGTTTCATCATGGTCTCACATTCAAAAGATATAAGATTTGATCAAATAAAAAGAAAGTACCTAGTAAAACAGTTAACAATGCTTTTTTATCACTAATGAAATCTCTCAAACATGTTAAACATAGTCAATATTTTATGTATTCCAAAACTCATTTATTATAGTAGCTTCTCCCTAAAGATACCTCTTCTCTTCTCCTTTACAATTCACTCTCCTGTCTAATGCATTGTTATTCAACTCTTGGCTTTCTACATCACAACCTTTTTGACCTAATTTATATGTTTGCTCAAATATCACCATACAAGCATACATTTACTAACACTCGTCATTTTCTATTTACTCATAACATTCATCACTTGTAACATATTTTAAAATTTATTCTTCCTAAAAGATAAGCTCCACAGATAACTCTTGAATGAATGCTGGTTAATCTTCTACTCCAAAATTTTCATATACTTTTACTGAAAAATTCTTTTTCCCCTTTTAGTATAAGACCTAAAATTTAGTACAGACTAGACTGTTCATCAGACTTCTTTTTCCGTAAGTTTACCCTGATTGTACTTTCCCCTCAAAGTCATAGCCTCTTAAACATGGGAGAGGAAAGGGAGAGAGTTTCAGGGCAGAAAATAATTTTATCTTTTTGGTTTCTAAGGTTATATCCTTCCTCCTCTGCTTTCTAAATTTCCTAAAAAAGACTTTAATTTTTCTTTAATTGAAAACTTCATTTTTCCAATGATGCTTATTTGAAAGTGACTGCTTAAGTTTACACATAAGCAAGAAGAATAATTTAGAATCAATATATTGCAATATATTAGAAAATTTTTAAAAATTGTATTTTGTACTGCTCAAAACTTACTTGAGAATTGCTTTCAGTTTCAGAGTACTGTATTTGGATAATTATATCTACATCATTATTATAATTACCAAAACTAGTTATTATAATTATTTTGATTATAATTCTTATATAAATAATAATAGTCTATTGAGCCAGGCAGTTTCTTACAACAATTTGCATGTAAGAATTGGCTCCATATCTTTGAAATTTAAGGTATGAATTCAAACAAATTCATGAATTATAAAATAGTTGATATTGATCTAAGATAAACCTGAAATGTTTTCACATTCATATAAGAATTTTGCCTTCTTTATCATAAAGTAATGAGATTTGGAATATTCAACATAAAATATTTCAGGCACAGGTGCTTTTAATTCAAATATAATATTTATATATGGTTTCAAGAGGTATCTGACAAAAATCTAAGAGCACAAAGAAATACCTTCAGGGAGAATGAGAAACTTAAGTAAAATCTCTCTATATTGTGTCCCTTTTTCCTTCCTAATAGGTCTCATAAGTTTTCTTTTTATTGGATTAAGTTTCTCTGCTACTTGGACCATGTGGATTCAAAGAAGTTGAGCAGCCATTTCTTCTCATTTCATGTATTATAGATGTAGCAACAATGAGAAACTAATCAATAGTCTTGCTACTGCAAATTTCGGAGAATAAACTGACTAGTTCACTTGGGTTTAATTAATAATGGTGAGGAATACACAGAACAACTAAATAAATAAGGCTATCAATTAAAGGGGTTATTGTGAATCAGCCAGGCACCACAAATTTCCCCCAGGTCCTAAACTCTTGATTTCTAAGCTGTAGTGATATTAATTTTTTCGCATTATTTTTAGAGTAGCATTTTAAATTATTTTCTTAATTTCTTCTTTCTCTGAAAGTGAAGTGTAAAATTAAATTAAATTTGTCCTAAATCTGCTTCTATACCTAACAAACTGTAAACTAGCTTAGTACATAAAAAAACCTGCAAACTAAATTGAGGGTAACTACTTGTAACAAGTAACCAAGTCTTGATAGGAGTGTCAACCAAGACAAGAGACATCACTTGTCAGATTATACTGGTTGTAAGGCGGAATATTGGACTAAGGAGAGCAGAGAGCGGTTGCAGCTCAGGTGTGGATCACAAGAAGAGCCAACAGAGACATCCAGGGACTCCATAGGAAAAAACTGAAGCTGAGAAAAAAGAAGATAGAGAGGAGAAGACAGCAGTGTGGAACAAACATAGAAAGGCTCAGAGCCCAGTGAAAGGGTAAAGGGGTTTCCTCTCCCTGACCTACGTACCTTCAGTGAACAATGGAACACAAAACATATTGGAAGCATTTCCACCCTTCATAAGCCCAGGCAAAGTGGATAAATAGGGATAGCAGGTGTTTCAAAAGGGATACCCGTGGGAGAGTGCCATGAGAGACTGAAGTACTGGCTTTCTTACACCTAGAAACTTCGTCCTCTGCACCTCCTCTAATCATGACATCAAAGATTTTAGCTCGGGCCAGCTGGCAGCCCCAGCCCCTTCCCCCATTGCGACTGAGAGAGTATTCTGAACTGAGAAGTTCATGAATGGCTGGCTGCTTCTCTATAATGGATGCATGTTCCTGGCCAAACTCGCCCCTGAGAGCAGGGCCATCACAATTCGTTTGCTTCCTGCCTGCTGGTGCTTCACAGAATCACGCACTAGTGGCTTAGACAGGCCAGTCAGACCCAGTGCTCCCCCGAAAAGAGAGCAGTGCAGGGAGATACAGGGGAGAGGTCTTGCTCCCAGACTCAGGTGACGAGAAAGCCCTCATGAACATATCCAATGGGAGAGTGTGGCGGGGTGCTGAGGAACAGGAATCTGCGAGTGTGCCCATTCCCCACCCTCAATGGAGAACTGCCATATTGGATAAGGGTGCAGCAGTCAGAGTGAATTAGCCTAGCCCCTGGTTGCTATAACAACAAAATGCCTCAGGTGTGATGGCTGAATGAAAGCAGTGGCCCCTTCCCCCACTCATTATAATAAGAAGTGCAGCTAGAGTCAAGAAATTAAAAAGCAGCCACTTCTCCCCAATGGGAGTGTGCCCCTGGCTGAGGCCCCTGTAGATAGAGAGGCCTACCTCTCTCCCTTTGGAGTCTTGTGGTGGAACTGGAGTGCACAACTGGTGATCTTCTACCCACCAGTGTCCCGAAGAGATGAACTCTAATGGGTCAGACACAAAAAATGAGGAGTAATCTGAGAGCCAGTCTTGGGCAGTGAGGGAACTCATGCAGATTGATCTGATGGGAGAGTGCTGTGGAGTACTAGGTAGTAAATAGGGTGGGTTCTCACCCCACCATGCAGAGAAACAATGCTAGTGGACAAGGGAAGAAAGAGCCTGGCCCTTAGCATTCAAGCAATTAGGCCCCTCCCTCAGAAACAGCCTTCCCAGCTTGGAGAGATTGCCCTGAACTTCATACCAGCAACTCCCTGCAGCTGATGGATAAGCAAACTTCAAGCCCCACCAAGGCTTTGCAAAGCCTCTCGGGCTCTCACAATCTAGCCACAATCTGTCTTGCTCCCCCTACTACCTCAGAGGAAATAGGTATCAAGCAACCCCCTGGAAGTTACAGAGTCCCTTCTAAAACTTGGAGCAGTCATGTGCCCCACCTGGGTCATCAGAGCTTACCACAGGCATGAAAGAACATCTCAGCAGCAGGCTATAATATGCAAACTTCAATCAATGACAGAGGAAACAACCATGTAGCTAAGCACAGCAGCTTCCAACTCAAGCAAACAGGGGGTGGCTTATTCATACTCACAAGTACCACCCACCATCTTGGAGATTAAGCGGGGGAACTTAACTCACTACATGTTGTTGGGAAGAGGTGAAGACAGCAGGTCAGAGGGCACCAAAGAGGTTCTTAAAACCTGCTGGAACACACCATAGGCAACACAGGATCAACACTCCTCTCCCTGACACAGTCAAGAGATCTTAGAGGACCCTGAGACAGGCCCATAGCCAGGCCTAGCACACTCTGGACCCAACAGAGGCCAGATGAGAAGGAATCAGGGAAAGAACTTCAAAACGTAAAAATTCAGAGTGAAAGGACACCCACAAAAGAAAACAATAGTTGCTTACCAATGGATACCAACCAAAATGAAAAGATTGAAATGACAGATAAACAATTTTGAATATGAATTTTAAGAAAGCTCAATGAAATACAAGAGAAAATAGAAACCTAACACAAAGAAACCACAAAAATAATGCAGAAAATGAATGAAAAATCACTAAGAGCATAGAATTATTAAAAAAAATTAAACACAACTTCTGGAAATAAAAATTCTTTCAAAGAAACACAAAACCCAGTGAAAAACCTTAAGAATAGGCTAGATCAGAAAGAAGTAAGACTCTCAGAGCTTGAAGACAACACCTTTGAGTTAAACAAGTCAGCCAAAGAGAAAGAACAAAGAAATAAGAGGAAGAAACAAAGCCTACAAGAAATATGGGATTATTCAAAGTGGCCTAACATAATCACAGGCATCCCTGAGGGCAAAAAAGAAAATACGCAAGGGTTGGAAAGCCTCTTTGAGGAAATAATTGAGGAAACTTTCCCTGGCCTTCCTAGAAATATAGATATCCAGTTACCAAAAGCTCAAAGGACTCTGGGGAGATTCATAGCAGAGGCAATCACCACAACAAATAAATATCAAACTGGCCAAAGTAAACATGAAGAGGCACTCTTAAGAGTCATAAGGCAAAAGCATCAGGTAACACACAAAGGAAAAGCCATCAGGCTAACTGCAGACTTCTCAACTGAGACCTTATAAGCCAGACCTTATAAGCCATTCTCATTCTTCTTGAAAAGAATAATGCCCAACGTAGAATTTTGTATCCTGTAAAACTAAGTTTCTTAAATGAAGGAGAAATAAAGATATTCTCAGGCAAGCAAATACTGAGGAAATTTTTCAAGACCAGGCCTGCCCTGCAGGAAGCACTCAGAACTGCATTATACATGGATCAGCACAATAAACAGCCACCAGTGTAAAATCACCCAAAAGATCAGAGCACAGGTACCACTATGACTCAAGAGGTAAAACAAAACAATAAATTTCTATTCAACAGGATGAACAGAAATCCATCCCACTTATCAATTTTTTCCGTAAATGGGAACGACTTGAACTACTCACTCAAGAGACAGAGGCTGGATGAATGGATAAAAAAATACAAGTCAAGTATCTGCTGTCTCAAGGAAACACACCTAAACCAAAAGAACTCCATAAAGATATGGAAAACAATATTCCATGGAAATGAAAATCAAAAGAAAGCTGGTGTAGCCATTCTCATATAACATAACATAGATTTCACATTAGCAAAAGTAAAGAAAGACAAAGATGGCAATTATATAATGGGGAAGAGAATAACTCAACAAGAAGACATAACAATCCAAAATATTTTTATACCTAACAGAGTTTCACTGAGATTCATAAAGCAAAGTCTACTTGATATAAACAAAATGATAAACAACAGCATCAAAATAGCTAGGAACTTTACACCCCACTGACAGAACAGGACAGATCCTAAAAGTAGGAAATAAACAAAGAAAAAAATGCACTTAAAAGGGATTCTAGAACAAATAGGACTAACAGACATTCACAGAACATTCTATCCCAAACTATCAAATATACTTTCTTCTCATCCGCTCATGGAACATTCTTAAAGATTGAACACATTCTAAGCTACAAAGCATGTCTCAACCAATTTTTAAAAAAGAGAAATTATACAATGCATCTTCTCAGACCACAGTGGAATAAAATTAGAAATCAACTCCAACAGAAACACTCAATTCTACACAAAGTCCTGAGAAATTAAGCAACCTACTGCTGAACAATTATTAGGTCAAGGAGGAAATAAAGATGGAAATCAAAAGATTCTTTGAACTAAATAACAAAGGGGACACAAGTTATCAAAATCTGTGGGATTCAGCAAAAGCAAACCCAAAGCGAAAATTCATAACCTTAAATTTCTATATCCAAAAGACATAAAGATCACAAATCCACAATCTAATGAATTCTCTTAAGGAATTAGAAAACAAAGAGCAAACCAATCCCAAACCCAGCTGAAGAAAATAAATAAGGTCAGAGCAGAATGAAATGAAATTGAAAACAAAGGAATTATACAAAAGATTAATGAAAAAAAAAGTTGGTACTTTGAAAAAGTAAACAAAATTTACAGGCCTCCTGCTAGATTAACAAGAAGTAGAAAAGAAAGGCCTGTAATAAGCTCAATCAAAAATGAAAAAAGGGATATTACAACTGATACCTCAGAAATACAAAATGTTATCTCTGAATAGTATAAAAATCTCTATGCACATAACCTCAAAAACATTTATAAATAGACAAATTATTGGATATACAGAACCACCCTCTGCACAATCAGGAAGAAAGATAACTCCTGAACTGAGGAATACCAAATAACAAAATTGAAGCAGCACTACAAAAATCTTCCAACCAAAAAAAGGTCCTGGCTCAGATGGTTTCATAGTAGAATTTTACCAGACCTACAAAGAAGAACTGGTGCCTATACTGTAGAAATTATTTCATAACATTTAGAAGAAAGGAATCCTCCCCAACTCATTCTATGAAGCCAAATCACTTTGATACCAAAGGAAGGAAAAAACTCAAGGAAAAAAGAAAACTACAGACAAATATCCCTTGTGAATATAGATGCAAAAAGTCTCAATAAAGTTCTAGCAAACAAAATTCAGTAGCGCATGTAAAAAATAATCCACCACAACCAACTGGGCTTCAACACAGATGTGCAAAAAAGGTTCAACATATGCAAAACTATAAATGTGATTCACTACATAAACAGAAGCCAAAACAAAGACCACATGATCCTCTCAATAAATACAGAAAAAGCAGTTCACAAAATTCAGCACCCTTTTATGATAAGAACTCTTAACAAATTGGCATAGATGGAACATATCTCAAAATTGTAAAAGCCATATACAACAAACCCACAGCCAATATGGTACTGAAGGGGGAAAAATTGAAAGCATTGCTGCTTGAAGCTGGAACCAGAGATCCCAGTGGGAATCAGCAGTTGCCCACGGTTACACTTGAATTCAAAATAGTGCTGGAAGTCCTAGCTAGAGCAACGAAGCAAGAGACCAAATGCGAAAAGAAGAGGTCAAACTATCGCTGTTTGCTGATGATATGATCTTACATCTGGAAACTTTAAAGATTCTGCCAAGAGACTACTGTAATTGATAAATAAATTGAGCAAAGTTTCACGTTACAAAATCAATTTACACAAATCAGTAGCCTTCATGTGCACCTACAGTCAAGCAGGGAATCGAACCAAAGTCTTATTTATCTTTCCCAATGGCAACAAAGAAAATAAAATACCTAGGTATATATTTAACTAAGGAGGTGAAAGACCTCTACAAGGAGAACTTTGAAACACTGAGGAAGGAAATTACAGAAGATGTAAACAAATGGAAAAACTTATCATGCTCATGGATTTGCAGAATGAAGTTTGTTAAAATGTCTATATTACCTAAAGTGACTTACAGATTCAATGTAATCCCCATTAAAATACCAACCTGCTGTTTTGAAGATCTAATAAAAAAAATAATTCTGTGCTTTGTATGGAACCAAAAAGACCCCGAATAGCCAAAACAACCTTAATTAAAAAAAAACAATTCAGGAAGCATCTCCTTACCAGACTTCAATCTATACTACAAGATCTTAGTAACCAAAACAGCATGCTACTGGAACAAGAACAGAGACATAGACCAATGGAACAGAACTGAGAACCTAGATATAAAATCATCCTCATATTTCCATCTGATCTTTGACAAAGCAGACAAAAACATACACTGAGGAAAAGAATCCCTATTCAATAAATAGTGCTGGGAAAATTGGATAGCCACATGTAGAAGATTGAAACAGGATCTGCATCTTTTCCCACTGACAAAAATTAATTCATGATGGATAACCAACTTAAACCTAAGGCATGGCATTATCAGAATTCTAGAAGAAAGTGTTGAAAAAACTCTTATAAACATCAGCCTAGGCAAAGAATTTATGAAGAAGACCCCAAAGGCAATCACAGCAGCAACAAAAATAAATAAATGGGACCTAATTAAATTAAAAAGCTTCTGCACAGCCAAGGAAATAATCAACAGAGTGAATAGACAACCTATAGCATGGGAGAAAATACTTGTATGCTATATATCTAATAAAGGGCTAATAGCCAGAATCAACAAAAAACTGAAGCAAATCAGCAAGAAAAACTCAAACAACCCTATTAAAAAGGTGGAAAAAGGCATGAACAGAAGCTTTTCAAAACAAGATAGACAAATGGCCAATAAACATATGAAGAATTGCTCAATGTCTCTAATTTTCTTGGAATGCAAATCAAAACCACCATAAAATATCACCTAACTCCAGTGAGAATGGCTTTTATCAAAATGTCCCAAAACAATACATGTTGGCATGGATGCAGAGAGAAAATAACACTTGTACATTGTTGGTGGGACTACAAACCTGTGCGACCTCTGTGGAAAATAGTATAGAGATCCCTCAAAGAACTTGAAGTAGACCTGCCATCTGACCTAGCAATTCCGCTATTGGGTATTTACTCAAAGGAAAAAAAGTCATTTGATCAGAAAGATACTTGCACTCATATGCTTATTACAGCACCATCCACAATTGCAAAGATGTGGAATCAACCCAAGGGCCCATCAATATATGAGTAGATTAATAAAATGTGGTATATGTGTACCACAGAGTACTACTCAGTCATGAAAAAAATAGTGAACTAATACCTTTAGTAACCACCTGTATGGAACTGGGGACCATTCTGCTAAGTGAAGTTTTTCAAGAATGGTAAAACAAACACCACACATGCTGACTATTAAATTGGAGTGAATTGATCAACACTCATGTGCACATATGGATGTAAAACTCAATGGAAATCAAGCAAGTGGGAGGAGTGAGTAGGGGATGGGTTTCTTCATACCTATCAGGTACAATGTGCCCTATCTGGGTGATGGGCATACTTATAACTTTGACTCAAACTGTACAAAAGGAATTTATGTAACCAAATCATTTGTACTCCTATAATATGCTGTCCCAGCAAAACAGGCCCCAAGGCAGGATTGTCACAAGTGATTTGGAAATAATAGGAAATAGAGAAATAATCTAGATGGAGAAAAGATTAAGATGGAGATAAAGTGCGGTTTAAATGATGGGGATTTAGGGGTCTCTAGCATTCACGCGAGCTGTGAGGCAACAAGTGAAGTTCCACATCAGTATTTATTGTTACAGCAAATAGTTGTCTTTTGTTAGAGAATTACATGTACAGATCATTTTTTGAGGTTTCCAGGGGAACCTTACCTAATTCTGTCTACAAGAATAGACAGTTACAAAATTTTTCTTAGATAAGCATGTTAAGTCCTAAGTTAGAAACAGACCTAGCTGAGCATACAAATTAAAGATAAAATGTATAAAGTGAAAACACTAAGTCTGTGTACTACTCTAATGTACTTCTTCTAAATACAGAGACATGTAGTCAGGAGTGAAGCAGAAATAGCCTTGAAGTCTAGGATAGTTTCAGCTGCACATTTTCTGCTGGGCAGGCATTTTAATCAGCTTCTCTGCCACAGACCCAAACCTAATTTCTACCTTGCAAAAAAGCTCAAGGTGATGGCTGGCAGTAAAGAAGAAATGTTGCTTTGCAAACGTCCTCTGACAATGCCTCCCTTGTTGGAAGCAGCTTCTATTCTGTGAACTAACATGTCCACAGATTCCTTCAAGGTAAAGCCCTGAAAAACCCCTGAAACTTTTCACATCTCTTAGCCTATTTGCCAACAATTCTGAAATAAAAAGTAAAGTAATCAAGTCTTAGCCAATTATAGCAACTGAGCTTTTAACCAATCATAGGCTGTAAAATGCTCAGACATATTTAAAAAAGGCAAATGCTGTGCTGTAAGCAATAAGGCTATTTCTCCATATGTCATTTCCTTTCTTTTTGTTTATAAATATTGCCTACCCACATTTCTGGGTGGAGCTCACTGAACCTTTACTGGTTCAAGTTGCTACCATATTCAGGAGTCATTTCTTTGCTCCAAGAAACTCTCCTAAAGTTATTGGTCTAAAATTTTCCTTAAAAACAGAATGACATCAGAAGTATGATCCAAAGTTGACCTACATAAACCCCAGGGGCACTGAGTGAGCAAGCAAAGGTCCCATTAATCTCTTGCAGCAGGTAGGGTCATGGTCATGGTTGAGTTCTCTCTCAGATTTGAGCTCTACATATTTATGTTTTGAGCTCTATCACTTTATTTGAACAAATTTTACTGGAGTGGGTAGGGTTGGATTGGATCCAATAATTAAATGGATTGGATCCAGTTAGAAGCCTCAAGTAAGGACTTTTTGAATATAGATTTGTCCAGATCTAAAGGCCTGGAATTCTAGGAATCTGAGACTCTGGTTTCTGGGACACTAACTAAATTGATGTACAAAAATTATGAGTCCAGTATCTGTGTATTTTTGGAAAAATAGATTTACCTTATTATAGACAACTTAGAATTCCAATGGCCAGAGTGGGGAATGTTTTATATAGATAAAATTGTTCACTTGAAAAGTGTATTAGAAGATAAAAGATCCAAAATATTACTAAAGAAATTGGATGCATTCTTTAATCAGTAAGCAGATACATCTAAAATGTAAAATTAATCAATATTTGCCTTTTTGAAGTGTTCCTTATGGAATACAAATGAAAAATGTCTTAAAGTATTTTTTTAACAATTGTTATCTAAAATATTTACCCATCTGTCCAGTACATCTTGTTTCATTGGCCAGAAAAAACAAATTGGAATTGACCTAATGTTTTTATGTGCTATACCTGTGTTTACTTTAAGACCTTGATAGGGTTTGCTGAAGATGATGGTATATAGGCTGAATTAGTGAGCTTGTATTATTGTATCTGACACATGGCTAAAATTTTAAAATGAAAGCTATAACATCTGTTTCTATCTATATGTTTATGTGTGTCTTTATGCATGATATACATGTGATGTTTCTATCTCCTTGTGATAGTTCTAAATTAAATTATAGAAAAGCTCTATTTAATTGGCTTTAAGCAAATAAGTGCTTATGTAAATAAAATATTCATTCAGAAAAATAAGAACTAATCCAAATGCTTTTCAAGTTTACATGACTGTAATAATCTTTGATGAATTAGAATATTTTTGGTTTGATTAAAAGAGGTATGCCTTCAGATTTTTCAGCATTAAATGTAATATGGATGCATCACTTTTCCTACCTATATTTAAAGGGAAAAAAAGCTTTGTTATCTCTATGTTATAAAATTTCTCAGCATGTGAGCTAGGCTGATGCCATGGTACTTACCCTGGGCAACAGAGTGAGACTCTGTCTCAAAAAAATAAAAATCAAATCAAATCAAATTTCTCAGCAAGAAAAATAATTTAAGATGATAGGTAGCTATTTAATATCTCATTTTTATAAGAATCTAAGCATAATAATTAAAATTAAGTGAATTAAATAGATATTAATAAGATAAAATTTTCCTGTAAAAGGTCTCCTTTCTATACCAGAAGGTTTTAGCATTCTTATCCTCAAGAATGGAAAGGTGAGGATGAGGAAAATCTGTCCAAACAACAATTTAATTTTCAGGCCCGGCAAAAACAAACAAACAAAAACTTACAATAGGGATAAAATTTTGACTGCTCTAGAGTTTCTTATTACAGAGAAACTAAAGATATTTGAGACTGTTAATACACATGTTCTCTGCCACCTTGACAAATTGTATTATCAGAAAGCACATGCTCTTACAAATTATGATATTATGATTCATAGATTTGCCAAGCTACAGGTTGTTGGTGTGATAGAGAGTTCACAATTGTTTGCTTCCCCAGTATTCACTGGAAAGAAGGTTACTGAGAGTTAATAATTTCAATTAATATATATAACTAAAATTACTGGAAATAATAAGGGAAACAATTCTATATGCAAATATACAAGGAAGGTAATATGTGCTTTTGGTAAGAGAAACTGTAGGGTATGAAGATGTTTCATTTCATTAAGAGAAAAAGAGTAATTTTTGTTTTAAATTAGAATGATTGGTTGCCACAAAATGAGAAAAGCAAAAATACAGGACAAAAACAAAATGGAAGAAAAAGTTGTAGAAGTTTTGTGGAAGACAAACCTTATGAAAGGAATTTTGTGTGCTTTCAAACTAGCTAAGATTAGAAAAGAATTGCTAGTTGCTAAAAACTCAACATTATTATAAAAGTGCACTGATAGAAAACTGGAATTTTGGTTCTCTCTGTTATAACAATAGGCTTTCTTGGAGTATAGGTGTGCTTTTAATAGAAAATTGTGAAAAGTTTTTGTTTTTTTTTGTTTTGTTTACTTTTTAAGTAATTGGCCTAGGAAACAGAGTTCTATATTTTACCAAGATAACTTCTTGTGTTACATGTCATTTTTAATAAGTTTTTGATCACTTAAGAAAACTGAGTTCTTTCTAATAAAAAGGGCCAAGGTTCTTCTACAACTATATACATTTTTGTATTTGAAGTATTTTAATTATCATTTTGGTTAAATGAATGACTATTGTTCACAATAACTCGTGATCTTATTTTGACCAAGAGTTTTAAACCTTTGATATTATTTATGAACTTCCAAAAATAAAATTCCAAATTAAGTCTTTTTTTTTAAACTTGAATTAACTTTTGGTTTCCCAGATAGGTCCTTGGAAAATATCAAAGGGCTATCTCTTTCTATAAAAAGAGACATTAAACTAATTAGACTTATATGATGTATTATATTTCATTGGAAGCACTGTCAAATAAGTAATGGCTAAGTCTTGTTTAATTTATATTTGTTATATATATA
>NW_012140525.1:711235-712977 GCF_000956105.1 Propithecus coquereli | reverse complement strand
ACAACAAAATACGTCACGTGTATTTCATGGTTGCAAGCTAGCTTGTCGTATTTGTCAATGATTTTATTTTTACATTTCAGCAACCAGAACTACAAAGGCAAACAAACCTACCAGAGTCTTTCAAACTATCCTGCAAGCAGAACACTTTTAAACCTCTTAGTACATATTTCTTATCTTGGGTACAGAAAACCTAGTGTTTCTCACTGAAAAGCTACACTATACGTTTTTGAGATAGATGTAAATTCTCAAGAAAAGAATGCATGTTAAGTTATAAAGCAAGGAAGTATTTTTGATACAATGGTGGGAGCAGCAAATTATTTGTTCTTCTTACGCTCCAGTTTTCTTGTATTAAAGCTGAGAAGATTGCACCATCTGTAATGCTTTATCCAGCTCTAATATGTATTTTAAGATTTACTACACTAGTTTCTCTTGTTATTGCTCTCTGTTTTCTTGTGATTCACCCACATTTACACAAATTGAAGTCGTACTTCCAAACTGACAGCATTTTCATTGTTAACAATAATAGTGAATCAAAGAATAGCCATAGATGTCTAGCGGAAATCTAGGCTAAAAATTAGAAATGAACAAATACAAAGTGGATAAAAATTCATAAATACAAAAAAGAGAGAAGAGGGAATGATCAGGAGAGCCACATTAAATTATTTAATAAATCTCAAGTGACATTTTATATTAGAAAAAAGAAGAAGGGAAGAGAGAAAGAGAGAGACAAAATCTACAACTGAACTACTATAATTTCATTAAGATTTTTTCAAAACTGGAAAAGTACATTTAAAATAACTATCAAACTAGGGCTATCAGACAGGAAATTTAAAGTAACTATGATAAATATATGAAGGGTACTAATGCAAAATGTAGACATCATGCAATAACAGACAAACAATGTAAGCAGAAAGATGGAAATTCTAAGAAAGTCTCAAAAGGATATCCTAGAAATCAAAATAATTGTATTAGAAATAAAGAGTGCCTCAACGGGTCCATCAGTAGACTGCACTTGGCTGGAGAAAGAATCAGTGGGATGAACACAGGTTGATAGAAACTCCCCAAACTAAAATGCAAACAGGAAAAAAATTTCAAAAAATGAAACATAACTTCAAAAATTTATGAAATAATATCCAAAGTTGACTATAGACATAAGGCAAGAAGAAGAAATAGAGAGAGAGAAAAGTAAATATTTAAAGTAAAAATATCTGAAAATTTTCCAAAATTAATGACAAACACTAAGTAACTAATAGTGGAAACTCAGGGAAGACCAAGCAATGTAAACAAACAAAACAACAAACAAAATAAAAAACAGCAAGCAAAAAAACAAAACAAAAACCTAAACCTAGGTTTACCATATTCAAATTACAGAAAACAAAATGGAAATCTTGAAGGAGGCTAGATGGAAAGAGCAAATTATCTCACCTGTACAGAAGGCGAATTACAGCATGCTGCTTGTCAGAAACTGTGTGGATAGGAAGAAATAGGAATGAAAAATTAAAAACATCCCAAGGAAAAACAACCCTAACATACAAACCTAGAATTCTATATTTGGGGATTTTATTCTTCAAAATCAAAAGAGAAAGACTCCCAGACAAATAAAGAGACAAAATTCATTGTCAATAGACCTACCTTGCAAGAAATATTAAAAGAAGTTCCTCGTGGAGAAGGAAAATTAGATAGGTCAGAAACTCAGATCTATGGAAAGAAAGACAAGAAAAAGAGAAAGACATTGCTATATT
>NW_012140525.1:709366-711185 GCF_000956105.1 Propithecus coquereli | reverse complement strand
GCATGGGCTAGAATGCCGTGGCGTCAGCCTAGCTCACAGCAACCTCAAACTCCTGGGCTCAAGCGATCCTCCTGCCTCAGCCTCCCAGGTAGCTGGAACTACAGGGAGCGGAAATATTTTAGGCATTGTAGGTCATATGTCTTTGTTGCATCTATCCACCCTGGCTGTGACAGAGGCAAAGTAGTCATAGACAATCTGTAAATGAATGAGCACAGTTTTATTCCAATAACATGTTCTTTACAAAAAGAGGTGGCACTTTGAATTTGGATCATGGAATGTAGTTTTCTAAACTTTGTCTTAGAGCATAAAACAGAAAGCCTACTTCTTCCTTGATATATAGACAATAACATGTTTTGTAGATAACAGTAAAGTGGACAGGAAACATACTAATTAAAAGACAAGAAAGAAAGAAGGTAAGATGAAATAATGTGGCATGTGTGGTTCTCTGTTGGCCTCCTGGGTGGTTATTCTAAAATACATACAAATAAAGTGGATTTTCAACATGAGTTTCCAGAGTAGAGATTTTTTTTTTTTAGACTATAGTTTTATATATAAATTCACACTCTATTATGTAATTCAGTAAGAAAAGGTATTAGTATTTTTGTAATTTAATACCTTGAATACTGAAACTTTTTTAAATGAATAGAGTCTCCTATGGTTTTAAAAGAAAAGAAATATTGTTCCAAATTATTTCAAAGAGTAGAAAACCTGGCAAAAGAAAGAAAAGGGTAGAAATTCCTTCAAAGTTGGGTAGATTTATTTCATATAGAAAAAACTGAGGTACACTCTTATTTACAGAGGCTACCTTTTTGCCCATCCGCCTACCCCTAGTGTGGTTCTTCTTTCCTCCTTCTGCATGTCAGTTGCTGATACTTCAATGAGACAAGATTCGGTTATTTTAAATGGAATTATGCACAGTAATGGAATCAGGAGCTGTTCCATTGGCTATGAAGATAGGAAATATAATGACAACACTTCTTTTTTTTTTTTTTTTAATAAACTGATTCTAGAAACTGGGTCCACCTGAGACATAAAGTGACAAAATAAAGTAACCCAGTGAAGATTCTTACAGATGAAATTTTCATGCATTGATGACTAATGAAAAAAGAATAAAATATAGGAAATAATTATGAAGAATGTGAGGCATCTGAGCTCCACACTGAGAATGGTTGTCTCACAACAAAATGAATGCAAATTCTACTTGCTATACCAGTGTTGACATCCTATGTTATAGGTTGTGTCAAAGACAATCTGCGAGGGATGCTATCTACCCGCGGAAGGTCATGGAGTTAAACTGTCCACCATGCTGACTCGGCACAGTGGCATTTATCACAGCACACAGGTTTCTTCTACAGCAAACAGAACCTCCTCAGGCATGAGAAGAAACCTGGCATTTTATGCTACCTGCAGGCTTCTGCTTTTTGAAGCCAGGAAGGACATCTGTAAAAGTTGGCTGCCTGCATGGCAGACCACGCAAAACGCCAAGAAGTGTGATTTATGTCCTATTCTTTGAGATGAAAGAGGAACTACACCCAGATTTTAGTAATGAAAGGTCAGGACAATGAAACATTTTCATTAAAATCCTTTTATAAAAAACCTAGGACAAAAGACACATAATTATTTCCACAATTTACAAATTTCCACTCATGTGGCACTTGTATCTCTAAGTCCTAAATTGTGATAGCTGTTTAAATGGAGTATCACTTTTTTTCTTTAGAGCATGAATCTCAGAGCTTCAATTGGTTTCTCAAGGGTAAAAGTGTAGAGTACATTTCTTTCCTTTAACCCATTCTAATTTTGATAAGTAAAATTTTTAATT
>NW_012140525.1:706735-709316 GCF_000956105.1 Propithecus coquereli | reverse complement strand
TTCATGGAATTATAATAGCACTGGTATAATATCTATCATAATTCTACTTATTTTCTTAAAATGTTATACATGACAGAAATAACTGAAATTTCTTCTCAGTTGTGTCATTATTATAATTAATTTTCATCAGATATTAAACTATGGCCACCTAAAGTCTTGTCATTCATTGTCAGTTAATTGTTTACTCTGGTACTTTTCTGAGCAAATCCAAGCCTAAAGTATTTTGTCTTCAAAGAGTTTCATGAAAAGTTCTCTGAGAAGTATAGGTTTCTGATAACTTTAAGATCATACCATTGTTAATTTCTCATGGGATTGGAGTTGAAAAAATCATACCACTGGAATGGATAAGAATTCCCAGAACTCTATTGAAGAAACTGCTGCTTCATAAAACTGCTAATCCAACATCAAGCGGACAAGAATTCATTAAATACCAAAGCCATGATGTGGTAGATTTTCATGCTAAGTCAGCCAGTACTGAAATTGTTAAGATATGCATTTTAGATAAATTCCATAAGCTTGATCCAAGGCAAATTACCTATGTTAACCTATTTAATAAGCAGCACTAGGCATCTAAATTGGAAAAACAAAATTGGTATTTAAGAGGATGCAAACTGAATGTTAATGTGGAGTCATGAAGAGTCTGGACAACCACCTGGTCCTTCCTGAGTCCTTAAATCTTCCACTAGTTAAACCTCTGCACTCTATGATTCATCATAGAAAAGGTAAAATGATTCAAATTATGAAAAGAAATATTGGTTGGGTGATTGTTCTAAAATTGCTGAAATAATTTATAGCCAATATTTGGTTTGTCAAACTCATAATTCTGGTAAGACATAAAACTTTTGATGATACATTAAAACTCATAAAAACTTTAGATGACACATTTCTGGCACCTGCGGGATCATTTGAACTTACAGATGGATTTCATTCAATTGTCTCCTTCAATGTGTGTTTTCTGAGTGTATAAAAGTTTCCCATGCAGGCAGTTTTATGCTTTAGCAGTAGCTAAAAGGTTATTATTATAAAAAACGTGTTTCCTTTAAGGCACGTTCTTAAAGAAATCTCTAGTGATAAAGGTACGTGTGCATTGGACAATTATAAAACAGTTGAATAGATTTTATAAACACAATTAAAGGAAAAGCTAACTGAATCAATTGGATTGACTTAGTCAAAGGTATTATCAGTTGATGACAATAAAATCCACTCCCACTAGAATACATAGACTGATACCTTTTGAAATAGTTACTGAAAGTCCTACGCCCATTGTAATAGAAACTTTTGTATCTCCCACTCTTATAAACTCTGTCATAACTCACTAGTGCAAGGCTTTAATACATTATGCCAAATCATATTTTCACCAGGTAAAACAAGTCTTTTGTGATCTACCAACTAATGATAATGATACCTTTCACAAACTAGATCAGGTGTTTTGGAAATTACGTCAGAGAAAGACTGCCCTTGAACTCCATTGGAAGAGACCATACCAAGTTATTTTCTTTGGCAAAACTTCAGAGCCTTGAGTTTTTTGAGAATCTGCATCTCTCAATTCAGAAAGTCTGCATCTCTCAACTCAGAAAGTCCCCTCCATGGTCCTGAAACTATGTACCAGTTGAAGACCTTAGGTTAAAGCTGATCAAGAAAGTTAATCCCCAGACGCAAACAGCATCCTAGACATGTATGGGTTTCCCAAGATAACATATCAAGATTTCTCTGTCATCACAAAGCCTTATGTATTTTTCCTTTTCCCCCTATTTCTCATTATTCTAATCTCTTCCTTTTCCTCACAGAAAAATCCATGAGATCATGATCTCATAGGCTTTAATAAAGGCTATTCTATCTGTTCACATCTTCTACAATTTCTTTTCTTAGTGTTTCATAGTTCTCACTGTATATGTCTCTCACATCCTTCATGAAATATATTCCTAGATATTTAATTTTCTTTGAGGCTATTGAAAAAGGTAGTGCGTTTTTTATTTGAATTTCAGCTTGACTGTTATTGGCATATATGAATGCCTCTGATTTGTGTGTATTCATTTTGTATCCTGAGACTTTACTGAATTCATTTATCAGTTCTAGGAGTCTCTTGGATGAATCCTTGGGGTTTTCTAGATATAATATCATATCATCGGCAAAGAGTGAGAATTTGATCTCATCTGCTCCTATTTGGATGCCTTTAATACCCCTCTCTTGTCTAAAATCTACCTTGCTCATGGATTGGTAGAATCAATATCGTTAAAATGTCCATACTACCTAAAGTGATCTACAGAATTATTGCAATCCCTATCAAAGTACCATCATCATTCTTTACATATCTAGAAAAAATAATTCTGCACTTTGTATGGAACCAGAAAAGTCCTCTTATAGCCAAAGCAATCTTAAGTAAAATGAACAAACCGGGAGGTATCAATCTACCAGACTTCAAGCTGTACTACAAGGCTATAATAACTCTGAAGATACACAGACTGGCAGAGTGGATAAAAATCCACAAGCCTAGTTTCTGCTGTCTACTTGTGGTAGAGAATAGAACCTTAGATCAGAGATACTGGTACTTTTTTCCATGAAAGAGCAGAAATATTTTATT
>NW_012140525.1:703537-703980 GCF_000956105.1 Propithecus coquereli | reverse complement strand
CTTGTCCTTTTAAAAAGGAACTTCTGGAGCTTTGGCAATTTTCTCAATAGTCATCTATCAAATTTAGTCATTTGAATAATTTATGTGTTTATCATTGTTCTATTTTTGCAGTTTCTGAACACATTTGCAAGAGAAAAGAATACAGAGAAGTTCTGTTATTGCGGCTTATAGTCTAATGGACAGGAGAACGCATGTATAATCACACACATGAATGCATTTTAATTCTTAAGTGGATGATCTCTAGCTAGAAGACAAGAAGAAGAAGTAAACAAAATGATATCTAAATATATTCACTAATTCAAGTAGACCCACACAAAAAATGTTTTTCCTTGAATAGGTAAGAAAAAAGCAACAGAATTGTCATGATTTGTCCTAATTCAAACAATGGAATGATCAGAATCTAATTAACTTTATTTCAGTTTAGGGGTAATATACCTATTTAT
>NW_012140525.1:697729-699177 GCF_000956105.1 Propithecus coquereli | reverse complement strand
TTAAAACAGAGGCCACCTATTAGAATGTCTAAAATCCAAATTTCTGACAATATCAAATGCTGCTAAGGATGCAAAGAAATATGAATTCTCATTCATCGCCGATGGGAATACAAAAATAAAATAAAGTGGTAATGTCACTGTGGAAGACAGTTTAGCAGTTTCTTATAAACAAACAGACTAAGGACTAAAAGAAGGCAAAGACTAAAGTCTACAGAACTATTCATAAGCACTATACTTTACTTAATAACATTGTTTCTCATAGGGGTATGGGATAACAATTCTGATGCCACAATACATTTATATGAGATTTCAATAATTAAGTAAATAAATGACATGTGGTGGAAGTCAGTGTTTTCACTTTGCAGTGGGAGGTTACAGGCAAGCAGAAAAAGGTGGCTTGAATGTTGTATTTGGTAATGGAATAGGATTTGAAACATCAGTATGAATGCATGTTTAGCTTAACGTAGATACTGATGGGTGGAGAGATATATAGATATACTATACACATATATACATATTTGTATGTGTATATACATGAGTAGTATACACAAATATATTTGCTTGCTCAGATGAGAGGGCCTAAAAGGAAGGACACTCTAGTAGCAACAGATAATCCTAGCATCCAAATCTTGACTCCAAATATCATTCCTCAATAAAAGGAACAAGGAGTTCTTGGAAAAATAATAATTCTAGTATTCAGGAAAGAAATGTACAAGATGAAGCTAAAACTTCTTGTGCTGCCAGAAAGCAGTAAGGAATTGCTAAAAACACAATGATAGGGATCTGTGTCAGGGGGACACAAAGCTGACTGAAAGAGCTCCCAGTGGCAAAAGGTGGAAAAATTTGAGCAAGAAGACAAATTAGTATTGGATTATAACATGGAGTAAAAATAAATATCCATGATTCCTTATTCCTAACTTATTTTGATAAGTTATTGAATTAATAAATGTGGAAAAGAGACAAATCTTCTATAAAGAAAAATGACAAAAAATTTACATAATCTATTCTTCAGAAATGGGACATCAAGTCCCATGCTTTACATGTTAGATGCACATAGTGCCTTCTTTTGAAAGACCATAGTATGGCCAAGGAAGGAAGAGTAACTTTACAGAGAAGAATTCTGACAAATACTGTATCTGTCGTGTGTTCAAGTTTCACATGAACAATGAAGTCATGGTGATAGTATGTTCCTTTCAGGGGATGTGATAAAATTGGCATTTTGCCTATGTGTTATCCCTCCCCAAATCCCATAACACCAGTCACATTACAAACCACCCACAAATTCTAATTGAGGGACATTCTACAAATTACCTAACCAGTACTTTTCAAACTCTTAACATCATCTACGACAGTTTCTCAAATTGACACAGCTGAGAAGAACCTAAGGTGACATGACAAGTAATCATAATGTGTTAGCCTGGATAATACCACGGAAGACAAAAAAAAAA
>NW_012140525.1:696560-697679 GCF_000956105.1 Propithecus coquereli | reverse complement strand
TAATTGACAGATGAAGCAGTCTAATAATTATGAATGTTGTTGAAATAAATAGCACCATATATCAACTGTGTCTAACTGACATTTACAGAATACTTCATTCAACAACAACAGAATATGCATTCTTCTAAAGCTCCTATTGAACATTCAACAATATAGACCATATGCTTGGCCATAAAACACACCTTCTCAAACTTAAAATAACAGAAACCATGTAAAGTACACTCTCACACTATAATGAATTATAAATCAATAACAGAAGGCAAAAGATTCCAAAATATTTAAAGATCAAATGACATACTTCAAGTAACACAGAGGACAAGTAAGTAGTCTCAGGAAAAATTAAACAAAAATATTTTTAGTTAAAGGAAAACAAAAATACACATATCAACATTTGTGAGATGCAACAAAAGCTGTGTTTAGAGGAAATTTTGTATCATTGAAAGCATATATTAGAAAAGAAGAAAGTTCTAAAATCAATAATCTAAGCTTCAGCCTTAGCAAACTAAAGAAAGAAAAACAAGATAAGCCTAAAGCAAGAAGAAAAGAAATAAAAATTAGAGTAAAAATCAATGAAATTGCAAATAGAAAATCAATAAAGGAAAATCAAAAGGTGGTTTTTTGGAAAGAGCAATAAAATTGATAAACCTCTAGTCAGGATAACCTATTTTAATATACAAAATTCAACTGCTTTATTATATACTGGCATTGAATAGATTAAATCTGAAATTAAAAATAAATAATACTTAGGCATATATCTAAAAATATGTATTTGTCCTATATTAAGAAACTATAAAACTCTAATGAAAGAAATAAAAAGGATCTAAATATGCAGAGATAGCCAACATTCTTAGTTAGAAAGTTTTAATATTAAAAAGTCAATTCTTTTCAACATAATCTAGAGTCAGTACAATCCCAATCAAAATATTAGCATGTCCTTTTGTGGATATCAATAAACAGATTTTAATGTTTATATACAAAGTTGTTATGAACTGATCTGTATTCCTTCAAAATGCATATGATGAAGCCCTATCCCCCAGTGTGACTGAATTTAGAAATAGGGCCTTAAAAGAGATAATTAAGGAAAAAGGAGGTCATAAAACTGGGGCATTAATCCAATGG
>NW_012140525.1:682039-684837 GCF_000956105.1 Propithecus coquereli | reverse complement strand
AATGAGTCAATTTTCATTTAGGTTTCAATCCTTTGAAGATACTCTGTCATTTGTTCCTGGCTACTTCTAAAATTGTCTCTTTGTATTTTATTATAGTCATTTTGCCAGACTATGACAAATTGCATATTTCTTTCTATATATCTTACTTATTAGTTTTGACACCTTGCGAATGTCTCTAATCTACTTTGGAAAATTCTTAGTCTTATCTCTTCAAATATTGCTTCTGAATCTTCCTTCCTTCACCTTTATCTGGCATTCAAAGGACACAATATTCAAATCCTATAGGACTGTTACCCTTTCTTCTCTACCTGCTATCCATTCGCGTATCTCTGTTTCATTTTGCGTATTTTCTTCTGATTTATGTTCTCTTCAGCTGTGTCTACTATGCTGCAAGCTGTATTCATTGAGTTCTTAATTTCTATTTATTTTCAGTACTAGTGATTCAGTATTTCTTTCACCCAATATCAGAGACTTGAGATTATGGGGAGCTGGATCTCATCACTGATAGCTGATATGTTTGAATTCACCCTTATTTCTTGGGTGAGCCTAGAAGGGTCTTGGTCTGCAATCCCTGAGAATCTGTCTGAAGTGTGACACAACCGTTCAACTTCCTGAACAATCAGCCAATGGTTTTAGGAGGAAAGGGCCCCAAAACTCCAGGATCACCTACCTTGGCTTCTGCAGCAGTTTTAAGACATTGTCTCAAATTTTTTCATGCTCATCCTACTAAAACATGGAGTATTTGTCTCTTTCCCTTGAATCTGAGCAGAATCATAATGACTTCATTCAATAAAGTATAAAGCAAAGTGAAGCTGTGTAACTTCTGAGGCCAGTTCGTAAAATGCCACGTCATCCTGCCTTGTCAGCTGACACATTCACTTTTGGAGTCCTGAGCTACTTTGTAAAATTATTATAACCCAAGGCCATCATGCAAGAGAGACTACATTAGACACACCACTCAATAGTCTCAGCAGCTCCCAGCCTTCCAGTCATCCCACTGGGGCACCCGACAAGTGAAGGAAGATGATTTTTTTGGATTCTTAAAAGCAGCCCATCAACCTGCTTAAAGGTCACCAAGTGACCTCTGCCATGGCCAGGTGAAACTAATCACCCAGCCATATTGCTGTTTCATGCCACATGAAACAGAAGAATTATGGCGCTACACTTCCTGATTCACATAATTGAGAGACTTAATAAAATGGTTTTTGTTTTAATCCACTAAGGTTGGGGTAGCTCATCATGAAGCAAAAGGTAACTGAACATCTCTATCTTTCCATGGATTCTGGTCCAGTAATTCTTGACTATCCTCTTAGTTTTCTAATGTCTTCAAGATTTTGACTGATATCATTTCTAGATATGCAGATATTTTCTATTAGAGAATTGATCCAAATTAGCTAGTTTGCAAGAAGAAATATTTTATGCATACTTAAGTTGTATCCAGTTTTCATTCCCACAGAGAACACTTTCCCTGTGAGTTCTACAACTAAAAATATTATCTTCAAATGTTTTCTAATTACTGCTTTGTTTTCTTTTGTCTTGTTTATTTTTTAAAATGTTTTTCAATAGTCATAGCATCTAAATAAATATGAGGAGGAGTTTTCTGTTACCAAACAAACACTAGGAAACAATCATTAGAATTTGTCTTACAGGACCATTTTAAATTTGAAGCACTCCACTTGTAGAGTATAAAATAAACAGTGATGATTAACTTAAATTGATGATGTTTCCAACTTTCAAAATATGCTTTAATTCTAAAGTGGAGAATAAAGGAAACTAGTGAGTTTCAATAAAGTAAGTGAGGAACCGAATGACAATAATAGAATTGTGAGGCAGAAAAAGACAGGGTGGAAAACACAATGAGTCAAATAAACACTTGGAAGTTGTTTATTTGGGGAAATTATTCTTGGCTAAGCTATGGGCTGAGTGTCATCCCTTAACTTTGCAATGACAATTGTTTGAATAGTTAGTATTTATAGTTGGTCAACACATCTTTCTTTTTAAACTTTCAAAAACTTTATTCTGAAAAGTGTGTACTACAGGGCCTAGTCAGGGTTAAATTTTGAAAAGTGTAATGTAAAAAGACTAGAGCAATATTACCCTTAATGCAGAATAATTGAAATCAAAACAATAGTTCATTAATGTAGTAGGAAATCCTTCTTTCTAAAGTAAATACTTCCTTAACAGCAATGAGACACTGTTATTATTCAAGAAAAGGAAAAAAAACATTATTTTATGTGTATATTTTATGTAATCTAATTCTGAAAATGCAAATCCACACACACACACACACACACACACACTCCCCCAACCCCATCTTGCAGATAAGTGTTATATCACAGTGTTTGGTTCAAGCAATATATAATGTTTATATTATTTTTGAATATTACAATATTGCCTCTTTTAAATCAATCATCTTTCAGTTTCCTTTTTGTGTTTCCCATCTGTTCTTTGTTAATTTTACTATCTTCTTCCCTTCTTTATGATTGAATCGTATTTTATTATTCAATGTTTTCTATTAGCTTTGAAGTTAAGCATTCTTCTTATGAGTACTTGTCTCCTCCTTTCCCTCCCCCTCCTCCTCCTTATTATTCTGCTTAATATTTTGACGATAAACGTTATATTTGCCATATATTTACTCTTCATTACTTTTCCTATCTTCCTTGATTCTAGCTTCCTTCTGTGATCAATATTCTTCTGCCTGAACAACTTCCTTTAGAATATACAAGTCTGATGGTAGTGAATCTCCCAGATTGTCTTTTTTTATCACGTTCCTTTATTTCTTTCACTTTTCTTTCTTT
>NW_012140525.1:670533-681989 GCF_000956105.1 Propithecus coquereli | reverse complement strand
TCCTATTGGTTAAACATAACTTTTTCTTAATAATGACTACTTCCATGTAAAGTATTCTTATTGTTATAGAATTCCATAAGACAGGATTTCAATATTGCCTGATGGAATAAATTGGAACTTTGGCCCCCAAACCAAAATTTTAGGAAGATTTTTTTCCCCCATAAATTACACAGTGGAGGAGTACCAGGAGAAGAAATAATTTGTCATATCTTCTGTGGCCGTGTGGATAACTTTTCTCACAGACAACAGTATCTTTAAATTTTTAAATTAAACATGAGAGACAAGTTAACAGACATTTTAGACAAACAGTTTTAATGTCAAACTTAATCAGTCATTTATTAGCTATGTAATCTTGAACATGTTGCTGTTGCTCTCTGGTTTTTCTCAATTTTTTGACCTATAATATGGGGATAATAAAGACTACTTGATGGGATTCTTTGAAGTTGCTGAAAGATAATGTATGCTAAGTGCCTGTAGCTCCTGACATGATCAATAAATGTAGTAGTCCTCTCTGCACATGATTAAAATATAAAAGCTCTTGTAAGGCAAGATAAAGAACCTAAAATAGTTTAGTGGATCTAGTGCCATTCCCATCTAATCTCTGACCAAATTATAATTTAATGATTAAGCTCATACTAACATAACCAGTTTGTAGCAGTTTCAATACAGCGAGGAATAAAGAAGAAACAATTGCTTCAATCCCTGCATTTTATTGTGCTTTGTAGAATCTCCATTTTTCATTGATTAATGAAATTTTGATAGATTTCATGTCTTTTCTTCTTTAGTTGTAGTAGTCCATATGTTTTAAAATGCTAAACTCAAAGTTGGTTTAAATCTCCTTTCCTCCCCAACACCTGTGTACAGACTTGTACCTTGGCTCAAGTGTGTGTTCCTATGAAATATATTCAGAAGTTATTTAGTTTTGCTTCTACTGTATTCTATTGGTTACAGAGAACTAGCCCAGATTCAATGAGGAAAGAAACTACACAGGGCATGAGAAGCAGGAGAAATGGTTCATTGAGTTTGATAGGGAGATGGAGAGGTTACATCTTTGAAATTACTACCATACCATCTTTGTCTCTCTATTCTGTCTCTCTCATGGTGTGAATGAATGAGTTCTTTGGAGTACCTTGCTTCACCAGCTCCCTATACAATTCACTGATATGGAAGATCTGGCTTTCTAAACATTTTCCTCTATTAATCATCTTTTCCCACCAATATACACCTTTGTATCTCACTTCTTATAGGATCCCATTATTGGACAGACAACCCCTTGGATGGCATGCCAGTGAGATGGCCCATAGCTATCTTCTGATTTGTCCTCTTAACCAATGGAAAACTCAAGTACCCTTTCCATACTAAATTGTGAACTACATCAATGTTAGAGCTTTTCTCTCATTCTCTCGCTCCCTCGTTCTCTCTCTCTTTCTCTCCCCTGTTGTCTACCTACTCTACTTTTATCCAATTTATTTTTTCTCTACAACCAATAACCACCCCAGCTAGACAAAAAGAAAAAACAAATATTCTACTTAAGCCAGCATTTAATGTCTAGGAATGACTTTCTTAAACGTCTCTTCATTTGGCTTCTAGTAAAGTAAAGCACCCTTCTATTTTCTCATGTAGAAAGAAAGAAATTTTCATTCGTAAAGAATATTACTCACCAGATGGATGAAGATAACAATTCTTCTGACCTCTCTATCTTCTTCTTCTCCTTGTCCCTATTCTTCTGTTTTGAATATTTTGTCCAAGGGTTGTATATAGGAGGAGGTTGGTTATTTACTATGTTTGTAGTAGAAGCAGTTCTGCCTCTTAATGAGACTTGAATGAGAATATTTGGCCCTAGTCATAGGTCGTTTTCCTTAGAATGTAGATAATTGGTTTCCTTGGTTTTCTTTCACCTGGAGGCTCTAATTGCAATTCCAGGGAAGGAAAAATCCCCACTCAATATTGTCTTAGGCAAACAATATGACCTTTTGTCTGCAGGTCCCTAATTTATAAAAATGCTCTGATTGACTAGAGTTATCATTCCTGGAAAAAGGTTTATTGAGTTTCTACCAACTATATGTTTATATAGACAGAAAGGATGGTACAAATCAATTTTGAAGGAAAAATAATAGCTAATACAACATCTAACTGGGTAAAACGACCCACTGATGGAAGCATGCTAGGAGCTGGGGTGGAGTGTGTAGGCCTCCAAAAAATGTTTTCTCCATAAATAACAAGTTATTCAAGTAATGTAAACATACAGGTGAAAATTATATAAAGAAAAAAATAAAAGTATTGCTTCCATCTTTCTTTAGACAAATATTTCTTATTTTAACTTGTTTTATTATTATGCAAATCTTTTCTTATGACAGAGTCATTTCATGCCAGGTGAAGAATTTTTCAATGGCTATCTTCAATTCTATTGGGACACAATTTCCCAGTGTTAACATAGGAAGGTTCAATTGATATTAGTTTGAATCACTGGGCAAAGAATGAACAAGCTACATGTAATGCATCTGAATTCAGTTTAAAGCTCATGGAGCACAACGCATCACTACTGTCAGAAGCTATCAGTTTTAGGATGGTTCAATTTAGAACGAAGTAATGAACTTTGGCTTAAGTAAAATGTCAAATATTAACTAACAGATGGTGAAAATATTAGTCATTTATATTACATCTATTTCTATGACAAGTGGAAACAGAACTTTGATTATAAATGGATAAAATGCTATGTTAGTTAGAATTCTTTTGTTGCAAGTGACAGAAAACCAACATGCAAATTGGTTAGATTAACATTGCCTGTGAGATAGGGAATATATAAAATAACAGTATAATAAGATAAATTTTAATTATCTTTTACAAAAACATAGGCAGTCCAAGCTTGATAGAGTGGCTCCAAAGTTGTCAGAAAACCATCCTCAACCTAATGTTTTATACCATCAAACTCAATGTCTTACTTCCATCTTCTATGTTTAGATGACTGCTTGAAACTCAAAACATTATATCCAGTAAAGTGGAAGAAGAAGGATTAATAGGACATCTTTTAAAATACAATTTCAAAAGCTGCCCATAGCTTATTGGTTAGAATTTGATCACATGGCTACAGCCAACTTTAAGGAAAGCTGGGAAATTTATCCTTTTGTCTAGTGACAGTTCTGTATACCTGCTCTACTACTAAGAAAAGAGGGAAAAATAATCATTGGGTTTTAACTAGCTAGCAGTCACTGCCATACTCAAACTAGTTTAAGTAATAATGTAAATGTTACAAAAAGGGATGGTTTACAATACCTAAGAACAGAAATGGACCTGGACTTCAGGAACAGAATGGAAATCCATACTCCAAAGATATCCAAACTTTTCATCTCTTAACTCTGTTTATCCATGTGTATCTACTTTATATATTTTTCCTCAGGCTTTCTAGTCCATGTTATATCAAAAGTGACTACTGACAAGGCTGAGGTTTTATGACTTTCCAGGTTATTCTGTCACTCCCTTCCCATTTCAAGATTCCCTGAAGATGCTTTTCTCAGTTCAGCTTGGGTCAGTCACCAATTCTTGGACCAATCAACTGTGACCAGTGGAGCAGAGTCATAGTATATAAAATAGCCATTACCATGTTAACCATTGATGGGGAGGAACCAGTTCTCAGAATAAAGAGGAGACCGGATTAAACAAACAAACAAATAAAAAATTCTAGACTTATGTAATTTACTCATGTAAGCAATGACAGTGAAAATTATTTAAAAAGAATCCTTTGATAGGCTCCCAGAACTATTGTGATTGCCAGTAGCCAAAGTCTTTGTTATTTGCTTTCTATTTGATACATCACAATGATAATTGACTTCCCCATTTTAGTTTTGGTCATTTATGACTTCTAATTAATGCAATATTTTGAAGTGTTTTGCATTGGACCATTTGAATATGAAACATATGGTCTTCACTCTAACGTGAAAATCGAATTCACTTGATTCTATGTGATGTAAACTAATCTGCTAATTTCTAAATTAATCCTGATTAAGTAAATAGTTTATTTTGTCAAGTAGGCTTTTCTTGCATGATTTACTCTCTCAATCAGCAAGTTAAGAGTACTACCACAAATAGCATGGCGTGTTTTATAGTATCAAAACTTATCCTCAAGTCTTTTGGAACCTGTTTCTGTGTTCTGTTGACTTTATAGCCAAGAGTTTCACTCATTAAATTTTTGGGTGAATTAGCCCAGGCGGATTAGCTTCCTGCAGTAGGTGATTTTCTTAAGGTTTTATCAAGGTTAAATTTTATATAAGTTAGTTAAAGGTACTAGCTTGGGACTTCATTCTTAAGTTCACACAAAGCAGAAAAAATTTTTTTTCTTTTTTTTCTGTATAGAAAAAAGATTTTGATTCTTCTTATTTTAATGCACTGTCTAGTGCATAATAAGAATCCCAGCAAGCAGGACAGCATACAAATCCCAGTGCGACTACCAGGAATTAATTTCTATTGCTCACTGTAGTCCACCTTTCAGTCTTGTACCCTACTTAAAAGAAGATACTATGTTCTGTAGCTATAAACAGAGGGGGCAAGCAGGGCTTCAAAAACACTTCAAAATCAGTGAAGCGAACAACTCTAATCGTTCAGACATAAAAGTATATCACATAATACTTTGGTTGATGATAAATAGATGATCTTTTTATTCCTGTGCCAGGATTCCAATAAGTGGTTTTACCAATGTTTTCACATTAACTCCTTAAGGAATATTACTCACTATATTTGTGAAAAAAAGTGATGAATTCCATTTAATTAGTATTTCCAAGGTTATGTAGATAATGAATGGCAGAGCCACACTTTGGATCATGATATAAGTTTAAGACTTTGAGCTCTAAGTTACATCATCTTACAATGCCTCTAAACTGTGTAAATTTACTAATAATACTATTCTAACTTTCCACTAAATTCAAGTGACCATGTTTCACTTTTGTGAAAATCCTGAATTTTGCATTTATACTAATAGATTTATTTTTGTCACTTTATTCAATGAATGTTTATTAAGTAACTTCTATATTCAACAACTGCCCGAGGTGGTGTGAGCATAGTAATGAATAAAACACTTTTATTGACTTTTATACCTTGTCCTCAGAGAATTTATGTGAGATACAAATAACTAATTGTATTAATTAAACATATACTTTATTAGACACTATAAATACAACGATAAACAGGACAGAAACAATTCTTGACCTCATAGGGTCTGTAATCTATGAGATCATATTGAATATTTTAATAAGCATTCTGTGACCAAGTGAATTTGAATACACGATTCACAGTTAGATGAAAAAGTCACACACATACACAAACAATAGATGATGCCAAGAATGCACAGATAAGGGGAATGGTGGGAATGTAAATTAGTACAACCTCTAGGGAAAACAGTATGAAGATTTCTCAAAGAACTAGAAATAGAACTACCATTTGATCCAGGAAGTCTACCACTGCATAGCTACACAAAGGAAAAGAAATTATTCTGTAAGAAAGATGCCTTCACTCATATGTTTATGACAGCACTATTCACAAAAGCAAAGATATGAATGGAATTCACCTACGTGCTCATCAACAGATGAGTAGAGGAAGATAATATAACACACACACACACACACACACAGACACACACACACACACACACACACACACACACCATGGAATACTATTTGGCCAAAAAAAGAAATGAAATCATGTCTTTCGTGGCAAAATCGATGGAACGGGAGGACATGATCTTAAGTGAAATAACTCACAGTCAAATATTGCGTGTTCTCATAAGTGGGGGTTAAACAATGTACCAATGGGGAACATAGAGTGTGGAATAATAGACATTGGGTGGGAGAGTGGGAGGGTGGTAAGGGGTGAGAAATCATCTGATGGGTACAATGTGCACTATTTGGGTGATGGTTGCAAAAAAAAGGCCAGACTTCACCACTAGGCAGTATATCCATGTAACAAAACTGCATTTGTACCCCCTACCTCTGTAAAAATAAAAAGTTTTAAAAAGTGCAGGCCCTGAGGCAAGAGTAGAACTACATTTAGAGTGGGGTGAGCTATTTTGGATATTGCTGGGTGGCAAGGTCAGAGAGACAAGCAGGAATGGATTGTATAGTGGGCCTTGTAAAAGGAGAGAATTTGGTTATTGTTCTGAGTAAGTTATAAAAAAAATAAAATGATGATGGCAGTGTTCTGGATTTTGGCTATTCTAATAGATGTGTAGTGATATCTCACTTCTATTTTAATTTTCTTTTCCCTGGTAACACATATGGAACATATTTTCATATCGTTGCTCCAAATGATAGCAAAGATCTGGATCAACAGGAACTCTCATTCATTATCGGTGGGAATGCAAAAATGGTACGAACACTTGGGGAGACAGTTTGGCAGTGTCTTATAAAACTGAACGTACTCTTACCATAAGATCTAGCAATAGTGCTTGTTGGTATTTACCCAAAGGGGTTGAGAATCTGTTGACACAAAAACCTGCACATGAATGTTTATAGCAGCTTTAGTTATATTTGCTGAAACTTAGAAGCAACCAAGATGTGCTTCAGTAAATGAATGGATAAATAAACTGTGGTACATCCAGACAATGGTATATTATTCAGCTCTAAAAAGAAATGATCAGTCAAGTCATGAAAAGACATGGAGAAGCCTTAAATGCATGTTACTAAGTGAAAGCAGCTAACTTGAAAAGAGTACACACTATATGATTCCAAGTACATGACATTCTGGAAAAGGAAAAACTATGGAAAAAGTAAAAAATCAGTGGTTGCTAGGGTCTGGGGTTAAATAGGCAGAACAGAGAGGGTTTTTAGGATGGCGGAACTACTCTGTATGATATGACAATGGTGGATACATGTCATTTTACATTTGTCCAAACCCATACAATGTGCATCATTAAGAATAAACCCTAGTGTAAACTATGGTGTTTGAGTAATTACAATGTGTCACTGTAGGTTAATCAATTGTAACAAATGTACCACCCTGGTGGGGATGTTAATAATTGTGGAGCCAATGCATGTGTCAAGGTTAGAGGCGTATGGGAAATTTCTGTACCTTCCTTCCTCTCTATTTTCTTTGAACCTAAAACTACTCTAAAACATAAAGTCTTTAAAAATCAATCGATCAACCTATGGAAATGTAATAAGGATCAATAATTTTGCTAAAATTATAATCAGTCTTCTTTCTTGCTTGTTTTTCTACTTTCTTCGTTTCTTACTTTCTCCCTCTCTTTTTGTTTCCTTGGTTTTTCATCCAATAAAGAAGTCAGGAGCACTTCGTAGCTTTCAGAAATTCAATATCCGCTTGTTATAAGTTGCCAGTAAGGTAATTCTTTTAAAATGTAAAACACATAGGCTGTGTAATCAACTTCAATTAGTATTAATCAATCATTTACCTGGGAGAAACAACTTATGAAATAGTAATCTTTGCAATAACAGGAGTCACTTTTGTAATAAAAATAATATTTCACTAATATAATAATTTTCTTCAAAGGTGGCATACATGAGATTTCATAAAATAGCCAACTTCATTTTTTTCCCCTCTGTTGAAATGTCTTATCTTTGCAAGGCTTTAACTAGGGTACTTCTCCAAAATAAGGTTCCTGGTACACAGAATTCATACCCTTTCTTTTGCTTACACCTCACTATTTAATCCCAAAGAGGCATGAGCTCTTAATTAAAAACAATGATGGATATGCCTTGGTGCAAAAGTTGTTTTCATTTCTGAATGAGCACACTTGTGAAACTGATTTCCTCAATAGCACGGCCAGGTGGAGAGATGGAGGTCACCTCTGTGTAGCAGCATGCTCCTCCCAGATCGATAGGAAGCCGGCAATGCTGTCTTCCTCAGTGACCAGATGGGCCAAGTCCTGCAGAATTGTCCACAGCCATTATTCTGTGCATCAGGCTGTGCAATTGATTTCAAGATAACAGACAAGAGGGAAAGGGCTGTCAGGCTTGACTGCCTCCTGTCAATGCAGGAGCACTGGAACAGTGTAATTCAGAAATTTTTTGTCAATTTGGGTGAGCTACGGTGGAATCCTGACAGGGTGATTCTTTACTTGTCATGCAGTTTGAAGGTGCAGAGGGGATTCTGCTCTTTGGTACCTGGGCAGTGACCGGCCTGGCCAGAACAGTACCTTATGATGCATGGCTCAATTTTGCTGGCAACTCCCACGGAGGATTTTGTTTACTGAGCAAGAAATAATAAAAAAGGTGGAAGTGAAGGGTAGAGTTTATTTTTCAAAACTTATCTAATATATTCCATTTCTCTCAGAATTCTTGCTTTGTCTTTTGTATTATAAACTTATTTACCTATCAGTTTCTAAATTTCAGTTATCTACAGAATATAAAATTCCCTCTCTGCTTCTAATCTAATCATTAATGGAGGAAATGAAGAAACTAATGTCTCAGGAATAAGAAAGCATGCTTTGTAAACATCACCAGAGTTGTATTTTCACTTGGATTGGGTAAATCAGGTTACAATAATTGTGTCATGTACAGATGGATTTAAAATCGTGCATCAGGCTGTGCTAAATCATGTGAAAAGTGTCTGAATGAAAACCTTAATTACATCTCATAAGTAAACATCAAAGAGACTAGACAAGTCATGCTTTTGTTTTGTTTAATACTGGAAATATCAGAGCTACTTGACTACAAATTCCCCGGGGCCCCTTTGTTTTGTCATATTTCATCTGCTGTACAACTTCGTGAACACTTAGGTTGTTGCTCTATGATTTAAAAATAATGATGATGTCAAAGTGGCTTTTTCCAAAGCTCTTACTAAAACTTTAAAATAGGAACTTAGGGGCCTATTGGAATGAAAGGTAACATTCTGTTCAATATATATTGAGTGCTCAGGTGCCTATTGGGTAAAGTAAATCCAAGGAATAAAAGATAAGCTAGTCACAAGTCATAATCTGTTAAACAATAGAAGACACTAGTGAAGTTTCTGAAATAAAAGGGATTTTCTATTTGGAACACACACACAAACACACACAAACACACACACACACACACACACACACACGATGAAACCAAATCAAAACAAATCAAAACAAACAAATTCAATGGTGTCATGTGGCTTCAGATTAGATGTAGCTTTAAAATATTAATAGTTTAGCAGTATGTTGTTTTATCTTTAGATAGGAGGATGTAAAAGACACAACACTTGTCTTCAAGGAGTTTATATTCTAGTGGAAGCATTCATTTAACAAATATTCGAGCTTCTAATAGAGGGAGATGTTGAGCTGGTACTTTATTGGTATTTCTGAAAATTATTTTAAATGTGAAATAAGATTTATCTTTATTTGTGATATTTGGTTATATATAATAAGTAGCTTAATTGTCTCTTTTGTCTTAAAATATATACATTCATAATTTTATTTGGTTAAAATATTTACTGTTGTTTACCATAAACTGCTACAAAAATAATCATGAATGGTTCATAATTTTAGTATATTTTAAATCATAATTGTAAGCAATTACTATTTTAGAGAAAATAAGTAACATAGCACAGGCTCAAAAGAAACTTGATTTGAGATTCACTAAAAGTCAATTTTGAAAATAATGAGAAAATTTCCATTATAATAAAAGAAATCTTAACAAATTGATTTACATTACATCTGCTTATTTGTAATTAGGCCAATAAAGTTTGCATGTCCTTCTCTTGCTAGTTTGTTAAATTTGGCATTTATCAAGGTAGAATATTCAGTTTGGTGAAATGTTTTTCTGCATTTACTGAAACAATCATTTGGCTTAGTCAGGATGTATAATCTTTTTATATATTGTTGGATTAGATTTGCTATATTTCATTAAGGATATTTGCATCTCTCCATGAGAAATATTGACCTAGCACTCTCTTTTCTTTTAGTATCTATATCTGGTTTGGCTATCAACTTAATCTTGTATTCATAAAATGAACTGGAAAGTGGTTCCTTCTCTGTTTTTTGGAAGATTTTATGTAGGTTTGGCATTATTTCCTTTTTCATGTTGATAGACTTCAATACAGAAGCCATCTAGGCTCATAGTGTTCTTTGCAAGACTGTTCTAAATTTCACACTCAAGTTTTATAAAACGCATAAGGTAATTCAGCTTTTCTATTTATCCCCTGACAATTTTGACAACTTTTGGTTTCCGAGAAATTTGCACTTTTCATCTATGTAGTTGAATTTATTACCACAAAGTTATTCACAATATAACCTTTTTACACTGTAATGTCTGAAGGATCTGCAGTGATGGCTTCTTTTTTTTTTTTTTCTTTCCTCAATCTTTCTTTCTTTTTTTTTATTTCAGCATATTATGGGGGTACAGATGTTTAGGTTACGTATGTTGCTCTTCTCCCCAAGTCAGAGCTTCAAGCGTGTCCATCCCTCAGATGGTGCGCATCGCACTCATTATGTATGCATATACCCATCCCCTCCTCCCCCCGCCACCTGCCCGACACCCAATAAATGTTATTCTCATATGTGCACTTAGGTGTTGATCAGTGAAACCAATTTGCTGGTGAGTACATGTGGTGCTTATTTTTCCATTCTTGGGATACTTCACTTAGTAGAATCGGTTCCAGCTCTTTCCAGGAGAATACAAGAGGTGCTATATCACCATTGTTTCTTATAGCTGAATAGTGCTCCATGGTATACATATACCACATTTAATGTGCAACCTCTGTGGAAAGCAATAGGGAGATACCTTAAAGAGATACAAGTAGAACTACCATTTGATCCAGCAATCCATTACTGGGCATCTACAACAAAAGAACAAAAGACACTCTATAAAAAAGACATCTGCATTGGAATGTTTATAGCAGCACAATTCACAATTGCAAAGATGGCTTCTCTTAAACTTTTGATGTTGTCCTTTATATTTTGCTTTTTATCAGTCTAGCTGCAATGCCATAAATTTTGTTGCTTTTTAACTATGAACCAGGGTTTGGTTTCACTTTTTTTTTTTCTCTATTGCTTTTCTGTTTTCCATTTTGCTGATTTATGCTCTTGAGTTTATTATTTTCTTCTTTCTACTTGCTTTGGGTTTGGTTTGATCATCTTATTATGGAATATCATAGTGAAAGCCAAGAACATTGATTTTAGACATTTCTTCTTTTCACACATAAATATTTAAAGCTGTAAATTATCTTCTAAGAACTGTTTAGCTGCGTCACATAAATGGGCTATCTTATGACTGTATTTAACTTAGTGCAAAATGTTTTCTAATATCTCTTATGATTTTCCTTTATGAAATTTATATTGAAAAATGTTACTTAATTGCAAATATTTATGGATGATCTAGACATGTTTTTGTTTCTGATCTTTAATTTATATTCATTGTGATTAGACAGCATGCTCTATATTATTTCACATTTTTAAATGTGTCATTATCTGACCCAGAATAGAGTATATCTTTGTAAATGTTCCATGTGAAATTATTTGTTTGTTTGTTTGTATATTTATTAATATA
>NW_012140525.1:667340-669181 GCF_000956105.1 Propithecus coquereli | reverse complement strand
TGACACTTAGATTTGCCCATGTGAGGCTATTTTCTAGATCTTGTAGGCACACTTCATTCTTTTTTGTTCTTTTTTTCTTCTGTCTGTGTTTTTTCAAATAATCTGTCTTCAAGCTCACTAATTCTTTCTTTTGCTTGGTTAATTCTACTGTCGAGAGGCTCTAATGCATCACTCAGTTTGTCAATTGAATTCTTAAGCTCCAGAATTTCTGCTTGATTTTTAAAAATAATTTCAATCTTTTTGTTAAATTTCTCTGGTAAGTTTCTGAATTCCTTCTCTGTGCTATCTTGAAGATCACTGAGCTTCTTCAGGATAGTATTTTGAATTCTTTGTCTGAAAGGTAACATATCTCCATCATTTCAAGGTTGGTCACTGGTACCTTATTTAGTTCATTTGGTATTGTCATGTTTTCCTGGATATTGTTAATGCTTGTGGGTGTTAGTCAATGTCTGGACATTGAAAGCTTACTTATTTATTTTAATCTTTGAATTCTGTGCTTATTTGAACTCATCCTTCTTGAGAAGGCTTTTCAGATATTCAAAAGGAATTGAGTTTTGTGCTCTAAATCTTTGGTCTCTACAGCTATATCAGCTCTCAGAGTGTTCCAAGCCCAGTATTGCTGTGACTCTTGTAGACTAGCTTGGTAGACTTGGGTAAGATGTGAGAGAATTCCTTGAATTACCAGGCAAAATCTCTTACTGTCTTTCCTTAATCTCTGTGCTGGGCAGCTAGAGTTGTGGGAGGAGGGACGTGGGCACTCTCTTATGGCCAGGCAGTGCCAAGTAACATCTGAAGCCAGCCCAATCTCACTCAAAGCCCATGGTGACTGTTGCTTGGCTACCCCTGCTGTTTATTCAAAGCCTAAGGGCTCCTTAGTCAGTCATGAATGCTTCCCAGACTGGATTTCTGGTCCAACGTTGATCCAGAAATGCTGACTCAGGGGCTTCAGAAATCTGCTTGGTACTTTATTTTACCATGGCGGAGCTGGTATCCAAGTTGCAAGACAAAATTCTCTGAACTCTCCCCTTTCCTTTCCCCAAATGGAAGAAGACTCCCTGACCTGCATTGCTGCATTGCTCGTAGTTGGGAGAGGGGTGACAAAGGCACTGGTTTAGCTGCCACTTCTGCTGTCTCACTGAATCATGTGCACCCCAAATCAACTGGTTCATAGCCAGCACAGCCACAGTAATTGCCCAAGGAGTACAGCTATTGTGGTCCATCGGCCTCACGAATTTAATCCACACCTCAGGCTGCTTTTTATCAGTGGGGGTGGGAGGGCAGGGCTAGCCTGAATTCGGGTTTCAGGGCAGAGGATTTCCTTCTGGCCAGCTAGTCTATATGCTCCCTCTGTGGGCACCGGTAGAATTCTTCCCTACGCTATGTTCTGTCGTGCCAGGGTGGCCTTTAGTTTTATTTCATCATCTAAAAATCACTTCACTCTCCCTTCCCCAGACACACATATTCTCTCTCCACTTGGTGTGCTGATGCAGCACTGCTGGGTAATGGGGGAGGGGTGGTGTAGGCAATTCAAGATTATCTTTTCTGCCCTCTTCAGTGCCTCTTTCCTTGATATAATGTTAATACCATGTAGTATAATTGCTCACCTGACTTTTGGTTCTTCTGAAGTTGCTTGCTCCTATGGATAGTTGTTAAATTTGTTGTTCATGTGGAGGGATGATTGCTGGAGGTTTTTATTCGGCCATCTTTCTCTGTCCTTCCTATCTATCTGTTTTTTTAATGATGAGAGGGCAAGTCCCCTACCAGCTACTTTAGCATGGCATGGTAGAAATCTTGTGTTTTATTTTTAAATTACTTGGAAAAATATATAATATATTTTTGGT
>NW_012140525.1:664360-666205 GCF_000956105.1 Propithecus coquereli | reverse complement strand
TGAAGACTAATCCAGTAACAATATACAAAAATGAACAGTGAAGGGAACAAGGGAAGAAGGACAGGTAGGAGACTATTGCAATTACATAAATATAGGACACTAAATCTGGGAGGATGGCTAAAAAATGAATCAGATGGCTGGTTTGAATTTAAATAACAATTCTATATTAAAGTCAAGATTTTGTATTCCTCCTTGAAATTTTTTATGAATAAAAATATCTTATAGGATTCTATAACCAAATAACTTTTTGAATATTTAGAGGAGGATAGCAAATTGATTTTAATCTTTTAATTGTCCCTAAAATTAAATTGTACTTTATCCTGCTGTTTCTTTCATATATTAAGCATAAAAATGTTTTGTTAGCCTAACCCGGGCTACCGTCATTTGTTGCTCCATAAATTAACATAATTATATTGGAGACAGAAACGTCTCAGGAGTTTTGCAGAGCTTTGCCCATAAATTAATAGTCATTTATCTTAGATAGCCCTGATTTTTCCACCTCTTGTAAGGCTTGAGGTATCAAGGAGAGATTTGGTAGGCCCATAGCCTTCTGGATGTGTCTACTCTTTCCACCTCTGTTTTGCCCTGATGTTTCAGCAATTGTCAAGAGTATATCTGTCATTAAAATCAAGTTTATGTGTGGTTGGTACTTAAATGCTTCAATTAAAATGAATTGAAATAAAGTCTTAACTAATATGGTGATCATATCAGCATTTTTCCTCTATGACAATTGTTAGTTTTCCCAACCAAAAATTTAGTGGCTTAAAATAACAATGTATTATTTATGACAATTCTTTTGGAGTGACTAGTCAGTTCTACTGCTTTGCTGCTTCATTTCTGCTTAGGCTGTGGCATGACTGGGAGTTTAAAATGCACTCACTCATATGACTGACAGTTGACCCTGGTCTCTGGCTGAGAGCTCAATTCATTATGAGTGAAAAGGGCTTCAGTTTTTCTCCGTTTATGAATCTCTATGCAGCTGCTTGAGCATCCTCACAACATGGTGATCTCAGGGTCATCAAACATCTTATAAGGTGGCTGGCTTCCAAGACTTCACAAGCAGAACCTGCTAGGCCTTCTTAAGTTTTTGGTCTGGAACTGAAAGAATATCAATGTTGCTGCATTCTATTGGTAAAAGTGGGTCATAGGAGCTGCCCAAAGTGAAAAAGAATGTTTATCAGTATGTGAATACCAGGATGTGGTTTAACGGGGGCAATTGAAAGTACTGTCTAGGCCTAGTGCAATGACTCCTGCTTGTAAACTCAGCACTTTGGAAAATTGAGGCAGGAGGATTGCTTTAGGCCAGGAGTTCAAGATAAGCCTGGGCAATAGTGATACCCTGTCTTTACAAAATATTAAAAAAACTAGCAGGGTGTGGTGTCACACCTGCAGTATCAGGTACTTGAGAGGCTAAGATATGAGGATCCCTAAAGCCCAGAAGTTTGAGACTGTACTGAGCTATGATGATGCCAATGCACACCAGCCTGGGTGATAGAGTGAGACTCTGTTTCATTTAAAAAAAAAAAAAAAGATACCATCCAATGTTTTATCAAAAATGGCTCATTACTGTTGTCTTTCTTCAATGAATTTTCTAGCTTTGTGTTACAATCCTAAAAGTTAATACTTGTTTTTATTTTGTTATCAATGCCAATATCATAAGTTGGCTAAGCCTAATTGTTCAGGTGAAAAGTTTTTTCTAGAGATTTCGAATTCCTAAAGTATCACATAGGTAAGAGATTCTCAATATAAAGAAATTAATCTTTCTTACATGAATATAAAATATTTTTTAAAAATATTGAAACCACTTTTCTTTAAACATTGTTTTTTCATAATTTCCCTAAAAAC
>NW_012140525.1:656998-659610 GCF_000956105.1 Propithecus coquereli | reverse complement strand
AAACTACAAAAAAAAGTTAAAAAAAAATTCGTCATTTAGAAACTGGAAATGTCAAATAAAATTAAACACGAAGTAAATAGAAAGAAGCAAATGATAAATATGAATGCAGAAATAAATGAAATAGAAGGTTAAAAATAGAAAAATAGGGAGAGCTGAAGGAATGGTCTTGCCTGCAGCTAACAAGAAAATAGATTTCTAACTGGTAGAAACTTAGAGTAGCATAAACCCTGCCTCTAAGATTAGTAACATGAATATCTCTCCTACAGAGATGTTTACCTAGCTGAGCAAACAAAATAGTGTTAATCCTCATTAACATTCGCCACAGCCGGTCAATCCACATTCTAAAAGGGAAAAGAGTTTCCAGGAGAGGGTAGGAAAGGGTAGACCATCTGATGGATTGTCATCAAAAATTCACTGCTTGTAAAAAGGTTTTTTTGAGTATTGTTTAAACAGCCTTGAAAAAGTTCCTGAGCAGAAAGTGGGAATGCAAACTCCTCCTCGATTCCTCAAGGAGAGAGGGCACTGGACGCCTCCAGCTATCAAGAAGAAAGAAGAAACTAATTTCTCTTATCAATCTGCTATATGAGAAACAGAAAAAGCCAACACAGCAGTTTCTCAGCTGTCTTCCGCTAATTGGGCTACCGTCCTAAGTCCCCCCACCTCCCCTCCTCAGCCTGGCCTAATAAAGACAGTCACTGGCCTCAGGGCCAGAGACTCTATTTTAGGAGCTGTGCCCTCTCTCTCTTCAGAGAGTGAATAAACTTTGTATTTTTATTGATCCTAAACTTTGAGAAATCTTTCTCACCTGTGTATGGACTTCACACCCTAACAAGAGCCAAACATTTTTTCATTGAATAAGTTATTAAATATTATAAATCCCTAGCATGTGCATGCATATTTATCTCAGAGAAAGAGGCAGGGGATGGGGGGAGAGCAAGAGAATGAATGTGTGAAGGTATGAGAAAGAAAGAATGAAAATACATATTTTACGATTATCAAGAATAAAGGTTTCACACAGACCATACATACTAAAGGCCTATTGTGATTACTGTGAACAACTTGATGCCCATAATTTAAATGAAATGCAAAAAAAAGCCCAAATCTTTAAAAACTCAAATCGATAAAATTGGTAAAAGAAAAAATTGAAGATCTGAATAAATCTGTCCATTAAAGAAACTACATTTATAATACAAAACTCAAAAGGGTATCTCCATTTCCAGATTCTTTCAGTGTTAAATTCTATGAAATATTTAAAAATGAACTATAATGCCAATAATACACAAACTCATTTAGAAATCTTAGCAAAAAGATGTCAGCATAACAAAAAGTGATTAAGATATTAAGTGTAAAAAATACATATCAATATCCCCCATAAACATAGATTCAAAACATTTATCACAAAACTACTAGATCTAGGAGATGTGAGAGCTTCTTGATTTTGAAACTTCCCACAAAATCTCCCCAAATAATCACAAAATCAACAGCATTGCTAGAGGGCAGATTTAACATTATCTTCAACATATTATAGCATACCCAGAAATGAAGAGACAAACCAAATTTAGAAAAATAAAAATAAGCTATCACCCATGCTGCTATAAACCTGGTGGTGAAAAAGGAGAGAGATTAAGAGACTGTGTACAAGACTATAAGGGCACAGATGACTTAGATACAGCAGGTAAATCTGAGAAAAAGAGAAAGTCTGAATTAAATGTCTCATGCTGAAGAAAAGATGGGGCTTGGTCACAGGGAAGAGGTTTAAAAGTGCATAAGACTAAATGACACAACCGTTTAGGCAGGCATTTCTTCCTGGGGAGAATTGGATATATGGAGAAGGGATGTTATGTTTCAGAGAAGTGTCAATAGAAGGAAAGAAGGAAATAAAAGGAAAATTTAAGACTTTTAAAAAATTAAAGAGAATCCAGAACATTAAATCTCTCCCTCTCCAACTTTCCCATCAACATCATACATAAAATAAAAAATTGCACATAAGAGGGCACAGCTGAAAGAAGTGGGTGTTGTCGGTCTCAGGTAGTGCTTATAAAATACTTAGGGATTAAATCAAAAAAATCAGACTATACAAAAAATGCCAAGACAAGCATTTAGGCAGATAAATATATTCTCGAAAGAACGACCAGAAAGCTGAGCAAAATTGTTACGTCTAAATTGAATTGAATTTTCCCAAATGTCCAAAAGCATGGGGGCATATTTTAAAAAATCAATCTGAAACAAACAAATGAAAACCAAAAAAGAGTAGAAATACTCAAAAAATTGAAAATTAAATTAATAAGCCAATAGCATAAAAAATTTATATAAAATATAAACTCCCACAGTACAAAAACAAATAGACAAAATTGTTATGGGTAAAAACACCTTTGGCTCTTATGAGAGATATTAGACATTAAGTACACATTAAAAATAACTAAATTGTACCAAAATAAATAAATATACACCCTTATTCAACAAAACTTAAATGCCCAGAAATGTTCAACTTAGCATCATTACTAATACTAAATTTGAAAACAGCCCAATGTCCAACAACAGAAAACTTATGGAAAGCTAAATTATTATAGCTGATTTTCTTAGTTGACTACCATGTAGATTTTCAATATAAT
>NW_012140525.1:656282-656948 GCF_000956105.1 Propithecus coquereli | reverse complement strand
AAGTTTTTGTTGTCAAGGATAAAATTCAAGCCTCCAAGTGAAAACTGGAATTTTGGAAAACTTGTATCTACCACTGTGAGCTTGATACCTTTCCTTTACTCAAAGACTTTTCTGATGAGATCAGTGGGGATATTAATAAATATATATTTTCCAGATACTCTAGATAAAATAGAGATTGTCAGACAGTATATAAAAATAAGTCCTAATTTTATGCTACCTACAAGGGACACATTTTAAACACAAATAAATAGCTTAGAGTCAAAAAAATGAAAAAACACAGCATGGAAAATATGTATAACAAATCTACCCTAATGTATTAATAAAAGGAGAAAAACTAGATGTCAATAGTAGTATTATCAGAGATTTACAGTAACATCATATAATAACAAAAAGTTTAATTCATAAAAAATTAACAATCTGAAACAATCCAAACGTTCATTCACCTAATAATAGGACTTCAAAATGTATGATGCAAAAAACAACGGTGCTATTGAAAGAAGTAGGAAAATAAATATTCATACTTGAAGATTTTTATATCTCTCTTTCAGTAATGTATAAAATAAGTAAACAAAAATCTATAGATTTAGAGTATTAGAATTATAATATAACACAAATTGACTAAATTAACATTTATAAAAGCCTATTGCCAATAACTGCAGAATACAC
>NW_012140525.1:646457-652807 GCF_000956105.1 Propithecus coquereli | reverse complement strand
TTAAAATTGTATTTCTTGAAATCTTGCTTTCGAATTTTCCCATTTTTCCCCTTTTAAAATTTGTATATCTAAAGCTATTTTTAATTCCGTTTAAATTAAATTCTATCTGAAAATTTCAAGACAATTTGTTTCATAAATGGGATGGAGGAGAGCATGAAGTGTCATTGCCTATGGGAAGCACAGAAGTAAAAGCTTTGACTTCAAGATATAGTCAAGATTGCTCCTAATTAGAGCCCTAAAATGTATTATTGAGCCAGCTTAGGGTAGCTGATGGGAGCAATGAAACTTCTGTCCCATTCCTTGGAGAGGAGCTCTGCCACTAACGCTTTGCCAAATAAAAGTGAGCACCTTGTAAATGCTTAGTTTACCTACACATAGTTGCATAGGTAGATACTTCCTTTTTGCAGTCTGAAAATTTGATAATTAAATAGTTAATTTTATTAGATAAGTAATAAGGATACCCGGGTTGTTGGGGTCAAAGGTATGGATAAAGGGAAGTTTTGGTACACTGACCTCATATAGATTACTTAGCAAGTCAATAATAAAAAATTATTTGAGAATATGTTCTTTTCCATGTATTTTAGATGAGTCTCTTGCTGTCTCTCTGTCTCTGTCTCTGTCTCTGTCTCTCTCTCTTTCATATTAGGGTCACTGTGGGGCAGAGACATAGGCGTACCTGGCTGCTTCCTCCTTCTGCGTAATTTTTCACTTAACCGCTATACTTTTAGAAACCTAGTATTACACAGAAATCCAGATCCACAGTACATAAGGAACTTTCCTCTTTCTCTTTGTTTGTTCCCAGGTTTGCTCTGAGTAAGTAATTTGGAAGAGGACAAGAATTTAATTTGAGGGATTTGGTCTGACAGGTAAGATAGAGAAAAAGTCTCTTGGGTAAAGACACAGTGTTGTTGATTAATATTTTGTATCAAACAAGATATTGCTTCTAATATATTTATTTTATCAATTCATAGAAATGCACTCATTTTTTAAATTTTAAATTTTTTATTCATGCATAGAGTTACTTGTTGTAACTCTATGCAATTATTTAAACTGTTAATATAACCAAAGGTATATAGAATATTAACTGAGTTTTCAGGAACTTGTAATAATAAGTTTAAGGGTCTGTTAATTTATTTTTATATCACCCATTTACAAGGCACTTCATATAAACCAACAGTACACTGGTTGATACAGAGACAAGGTTGAACATTTGTGTTCTCAAAAGCTTATTAAAAAGAAAAAATTGTAAACCAATGATTACATTATTAGATGTTTTCCCTAGAATCCTGTGTTAAGGCAGAGAAAGGAAGAGATCATCTTTGCTTAAGTAGATTAGAGATGGCTTCACAAGGACATGCTTAAGCTGAGTTATGGGGATATGAAGGGTATATCCATCAGACAATGAAGGAAGGGCAGTGTAGGCAGAAGATGTAATACACGAAAGCTTTGAATCATGAAATTACATGGCAAATTCAAGAAAGTGAAAGTGATTCCATATGGTTGAGGATAAAAGAGTAGTCATGAGTCAGAGGAATGGATCCAGAGAGGTAGTTAAGAATCAGATTTCGGAGGACTTTACGCCATAATAAGAAACATGGTCTCATTCAGAAAGAAAATATGAAGTAATATTTATGATTTGAATAATAATAATAATAGAGTATGTAACATTTACTTCTCATTTAGTATTCAACACTGCTGAGCACTTTTATTCCTGCGGTATCAATTGTCACAACAATTTTGCAGTAAGGAGATAGCAAGAGAATATATCAGTTTTTATTTTAAAAAATTACTTTAGCACTAGCATAGGAAACAATGTGAAGAGAAGCAGACCTGGAAGCAAAAATAATGACTTAAATATTTTACTTAGAGCACTATTGCCATTTTCTAGGAATACAGAATGAAGAAGTGGTGGGTTTGACAAGGAAGGCAAGAAATCCAGTTCTGATCCAGATTTCGTGGTGCTGGCCATTTTTACCTCTCTAGGTCTTGAATTTCTCATTAGTAAAGAAGGGAAATTGAACTGTAAGGTCTTCAAAGGACTCTATTATTTAGTTGAATTTCTCCCGAAAGCAGACCCTGAGGCAATGGTTTAGGTGCAGGTAATTTATTTGGAAAGTGATTCTAGTGGGAAAAATGAAAGCAGGAATTAAAATTGTCAACAAAGTATACATTAATGAATAGGTTTCTGCTGGGGACAACTAGGATTTAGTTCCAGGAGAGGCAGAGTGCGCTTCTGAGGAATATTTTCACACCCACTTCAAAATTATCCTAATGCAGAAAAGGAAACAGGGATATTTGTCTACTAAATTCTGTAGTTCACTATTTAATTATTTCCCCTGAGGACATTAACTATCCTGCACTTGTGAGTTGCCCTACCATTGGGTTTACTAAGCTACCATGACACTGGGGAGAACCTTCAGGAAGAGAAGTGGAAAGACATCTGTATTTGAGGTGGAAAAAAACTGTTTTAACTGGGAACTGTTCCGTGCAGCTGGGGAGGGAAGGGGGCTTCAGAAGTATTCCAAGAAGAAACAAGAACACCTGCTCCTCTTTCTTTTTTTCCATGCAGCACTATATTCACCACACCTGATGCTCTTGTCAGGTAGTGAGGGATTCCGAGTCTCCTAGGGATGAAAGTGGATGCTGCTGCCCCCATCTGGGTCCTGCCCCACCCTAATTCTCCACAGCTGGGGGAGGAGGGAATACCCTACCAATCTGTCAATCAGAACTTGGCGAGCCAGCCGCAAAATAATGTAGAGGACTCTCTAGCCCACTGCCGAGTAGCGTAGGTACCATAGAGTCCGGACCGTGCCCTAGAACTCACATGCGTAGTTAAGGCTCAGGTCATGTGACCCCCAACTGTCCAATGAAAGTGGTTCCATGGTGACCTCTGAACCAAGAGGGTGGTCCCTATCCAGGCACTATAAAATAAGACGGCAGCCCATAACCAGGCTCTCCTTTTGCCCTTCTTTTTGGTTGTCTTGCTGCAGCAATGGGTCCGGTTGTCATCTGTGGTGTATGTATCATGCTCTGTAAACCTATATTTTACTCTTGCCCTATAATCTTATCTTTTTCTCCTCAATAAACCGCATTGTCATGCTTGCCTAACTTTGGCGTGTCTGGTCATTCTTCAGCCATGAGCACTCCAAGAACCGACAGTTTCAGACTAAAACCTGACACTCTGTTCTTCCAGTGTTTGACCTTTCCATCTTCAGTATGGCTTTTAGGTAGCCCACAGTGTCAGCCACAACACTCAGCAATTACTCTCTGTTCCTGAGAAGGCAATAGTACTGTTAAATTAAACTTAGCCTAAAGCTGTCTTCTTACGTATTTTAAGTTCAGCCTAAAGTTTCAAAGTTTACATAGTGAAATGTAAGCTAACTAAATGTGTAAACACGCTGTAACCTACTTTTGTATCAGTCCCCTAGTTTCAACCAATCAAACCATGTTCAAACAAGGCAAATGCCAAGCTGTAACCAACCTGGATGTTTCTGTACCTCATTTTCATTTTCGGTACATCGCTTTTCTTTATCTGTCCATATATGCTCTCTGACCATGCAGAATCTCTCTAAACGTATTCTGGTTCAGGGGATTCCCCAATTGACGAATCTTTCTTTGCTCAATTCAACTCTGTTACATTTAATTTGTCCAAATTTTTTTCTTTTAACAGATGGTGTCGGAAATGGGATGCGAAGAAGAGCTTCTAGCGACCCCTGGGACCATTGAGTGACCAGGCAAGATACCTGCTAGACTCACTGTGACCATTGCTCTCTTGCAGCAAGTTGGGATTCTGGGTAAGTTCCCTCTTGGATTCCAAAGCTCCACAGATTTGTGTTTTGAGCTGAGTTCATTTGATCAAATTTTTGATCCAAACTGGGTTCAAAGTTGTGATAGAAACTGGACTGGGTCCAGGATTAGACTGGATTCGATGATTAACTGGCTTATATACAGTATAAGGCCTCAGGTGTCTGTCTCGGTCAGACAGAAGCTGTCAGTAAATAGCAATACTTCAGAGGGTGCAAACTCTGGCTTTCAGGAATTTGCAGAGATTTTTATGTTCTTTCCCCTTTGTTTCTTTTTCTTGCATACTTAGATAGAGGAAAACCATTGATTAAGTTGATTGAGGGGATCTGAGAGCCAAAACCAACGTTCAATGTAAAAATGGGATCCTAATTTCTGAAGAACTGAGTACTCCAACTTTTGGCTACCCCAACATTTATATGCTTAAGTATGAGGGCCCAGAAGTAGCAAACACTTACAGAAAGGACAAAATCTTGCTAAAGATAATTTAAAATTACAGTGGAACATTCCAAATGAACAACATTGCACTTTGAGAAGTGCGTTTAAAAATAAGGGCTCCCCCTGAATTAGTCTTATCCAGGGATTCCTAGTAATGTGCAGACACTTCTAAAAAGATTTCAATATTTTTATTCCTCTTTTAAAAAGACTCTTTCTTTATAAATGGCAAATACAAATTATATGGATTAATTGATAAGAAAAATTAACTAATCTTCTGGTTTAGTTACTATCCTGCCCCAAGGTGAAATAAAAAATCTGAGTAATGTGTTTGTAAAAGGTGGGCCCTCAAGTAAAGTAGGCTTGCTTTTTTTCAGAGCTATCCTTGCTGAGTCCAGGCATAGAGAATGCTTTATTTGCAAAATTTCTGAAATTTTGCCCTGAAGTCAGTAATCTCATCATGAAAGAAGCTAAATTAAAAAAAATAAAAAGCCACCTACCTAGCTAGATTGGTCTCCAAAACATTTTCAGGCATTGAGCTGGCTATTTTGAAACTCTTTGTTTAAAAAATTAACATCTATAAAAGAAAACTCCATTGGTAATGGAACATCCCTCTCTGCATTTAAATCACTAGAAACTTTTAAAAGAAGACATTGGTTTAAAGTTTACATAACAAACCTTACCTTTAAGATACTTACCCTGGCAATCTTGTCTTGAGTGAACCTTTTCCTTAAACCCTTCTTTTGCCTCAGTGAATAATGGTGTTTAAATCTAAATTCTGTGCCTTTGAGATGTAAATTTTTACTTAAGAAGTCATGTCTTTAGAACAAATTTCAATTTTCTAGCTAACAAATTTTCAGGACTTGATAGTCTACAAGGAAAAAAAAACTATTTGAAACTTGACAAATGAAAAACCTTATAAAATTGTAAAATCCACTTCTGTGTGTATTTCTTTTTGTTTGTATTTTTCATGTGTATGTGATATTTTACTGTCAAATATGTAAAATAATTCTAATTAATTTAAAAAATGCAATCAGTCAAATATTTTATCAAAAAAAACAAAGTAACTCAGATGCCTTTCAACTCAAAAAACTTTATTAATTTTTGGTAAATAAAAGTAGTTTAAAATTGTTGGAAAAATAAAATTTGAATGTCTTCAGAATTATCAGTGTTAAGTATAATTCAGACATTTTGCCAGTTCCTAATGGTCAAACAGGTTCAGGATGTTTCAGCTATATGTTTTAAGGTCAAAAATTGTTTCTTGTATAATATTTTTGATACTTGCTTGATTCATTTGTGAGATTATGTTTTTGGTTTTGAGCCTGTGGATTCTGGGGTCTGGGTAGGTGGCTATGGTAAGGCCTGGGGACATATCCTCAGTGTCTAGTGTCTATACTACCACATGCAAGGCAGAGTCAATCTCAATATGGCCCCTTCCTCCCTGGCCCAGATTTACCTCTCGGCCATTCTGGAAATACCTGGACCCTCCAGGCATCCTCTTCACAGCTTTGTTCTCTGTCCTGAGCTCTGTACTTGGTATGTCAATTCAGGACCTGTATGAGTCCTGCTCTTCAAAGTTGCCCTGGATGCTACATGGCTACTTGAGACCCCAAATGACTGGGAAAGACATTAGCAAGCCTACCTCTTGTCATAGTTTCAAAATTCTTTTCAGTAAATTAAAAGCTTAAAGTCGTGCTATGTTAAATTAAGTAATAGATAATTATAAAATGTCTGAGTCACTTCTAAATAAGTTAAAATGCTGAAACATTAATTATTAAACATAGTTTAATTTTACATTCTTTGGCATCTTATTTTTATATGGTATATAGAAGCTAAATATATTGAATAGTTAATAAACAAAAATTTGAAGAAATATCTTTCTAAAAAATTATGGAATGGTTTTTATCTACAAATGCTGATATAAAATAGTGCAAAATGACATTAAAGGTTTTCACTAGAAATTAGGATTTCTAAGAGTTAAAGTTGTTGTTAATATATGCAATCAAAACTACTAGACATGAGATAAATAATTCCATATGCAGAGTATATAAAGCAAAGCAAAATAAGTCTTTGGTGAGAAAAGTTATAAAGACCTGAAAATGTATGTTTATTGA
>NW_012140525.1:640996-645972 GCF_000956105.1 Propithecus coquereli | reverse complement strand
TTTCATTTTAATTAAGTGTTTTAAGCCTTTGACATATTTTCCAGGATTCCCAAAATCAAATTTAAATTCAAAATTAAGTCTTTTTGACCTCAAACTAAGGTTGGAATGCTACAGAAGGCCCCTGAAGCATCCAGCACAGAGATAAACAGGCTTATTTGATATGTTAAATTACATGGAAAGCATTGCCAAATATGAAATAATGTTTAACCTTCTTTGAGTTTTATTTTTATGGATATGTTATTAATATATGTTCCAAAATTATATTCGATTTCTAAATTTCTGATATGTCTTAGTATGTTATTAGTCATAATTATGGCTGTTATGTTAAATTATTGTAGGCCACGGAAATAACCCAATTTCCTTGTCAATTGCATCTTTAACGTGACCCTTTTAAGGCTTTTTCTTAGTTAATTTCTTAATTCTGATGCATTTCTGATAGCTCTTTACCAGTAAGTAAAATCTTAGAGTGCTGTGTCTTCAAGGAGGTTCATGGAAAGGATAAAAAGAACATTGACACACATTCTTGAATACAGGTTTCTGATCACTTTAGGAACATATCATTTGGGCCGGGTAATAATTCCTAGAATTCTAATGAAGAGATTGACTAGTTTGTAAAACGTCTAACCCAAGCAGGACACTAATTAATTTAATACTGAGAAAATACTTTGCCAGATTTTCATGCTAAATCAGCCAGTACTGAACTGGTTTATCATGTAATTTCAATAAACACCATGGTCTAGGTCAAATTATCTATGATGACCCATCTGATCCACAGCTCTATGCATCTGAATTGGAGAAACAAAATTGATATTTAAGAAGATCTAAATATAATGTTTAGTGTGGATTCATGGAGAGCCTGGACAGCTGCCTGGTTCCTCCTGAGTCTTTAAAGCTGCCATTATTGAAAGCTCTACACTCCATAACTCCTCATGGAGGATGTAAGATTATATCTATATATATAGATATGATATAGAGATAGATCTACATGCACAGTATATATGTGGTGATTGTTCTAAATTTCTAAAATAATTATAACCAAAGTTTGGAAAGACAATCAAAACTTCAGGTATATTTTTGTTACCCGATGGGCCAATCGAACATTAAAAAAGGGATTTCATTGAACTGTCATTTCAATGCATGGTTTTTAGTTGTATAGAAGCTTTCCCATGTAAGAAGGCTAATGCTATAACAGTTGCTAATAGGTTATCAGGAAATGTTTCCCTCATGGGGCATTCCTAGAGATATCTTCAGTGATAAATGTCCTTGTTTCACTGGACAAATTGTGAAACAGTTAAGTAAGGTATCACAGACAGAATAGCATTAGACAAAGCTAACTGAATTGATTGTATTGACTTGGTCAAAGTATTACAGATTATTGACAATCAGATCTACTTTCAATGGAAAACATTTAAGTTGACACCCTGTAAAATAAACACTGGAAGGTCTATGTTCCTAATGATAGAACCTCATATATCTTCTGCTCCTAAACTCAGATGTTACTAAATGCTGCAAGTCTTTAATGGAGTATGCCAAAGTGTATTTTCACCAGGTAAAGGAAGCTTATCATGATCCACTGACTGAGGACAATCAAACCCTTCACAATCTAAAATCTGGAGATTGGGTCTTCTGGAAACTACATCAGGGAAAGTCTGCACTTGCCTCTCACACTGCAGCAAAATTTTACCACCTTGAAACTTGGGTCCCTAATTTCAAAACTCAGAAGGGCCCCTCCAGACTCTTGGAAGTGTATACCCACTGGGGAGCATAAGGTAAAGCTAACCGTAGAAAGTTTCTCTCTAGAAGCAGGAAACATCCTAGATGTGTTCAGCTTTCCCAAGATCATGGAGCAAGACTTCTCTGCTATCATGTGAATGTTTCCTCTTAACTTTTTTCCTTGCTTATGCCTTTCTGAACAACAGAATTGAAAAAGGGTTCCTGTGTGCACTCATGGGGTATATTTTTCTGTGTGAAGGATTTCTCAGTCCGCCTTACACATGGACAGTCTTATGCCATGATAGATGGAAGATGAAGGTTCAACATAGGCAAGAAATGTTAATGGTACCTTTATTGCTTCATAATCAGTTAGAAAATAGATCATTGGTCCGTTCCTTTTAACCTACATTATAGGTTAAAGAGAACATTGCAAGGAGCCCTTTGTTCTTGATGGGCATCATTTGTTAGGTCTCCTTTTCCATGATTTGGAGTAAATAAGGCAATGATTAGAAATGTGTCCCTCATAATAGGCTCTATAGCAGATTCTACTGCAAAGGCTATGATTGCAGAACAAGCTTCTTTAAATTCTCTTGCTAAAGTGGTGCTAGATAATAGAATTGTTCTAGATTACTTACTGGCTGAACAGAGAAGAATCTGTATAGTTGCTAACACTGGCTGCACATGGATGAATACCTCGAGTATTATAGAGATTCAGTTGCAAGTGATTAATGAACAAACTCTTTATCTACCTCATTCTTTCATCTATTTTATTTTAGTTGGTTTGGTTCATGGGGACCCTCACTAAAAAGCATATTCTAAACTCTGGATATTATCCTCCTGATAGTCATAATAGCAGTCTCCCAGGTACACTATTCTCTCAAAGCTTTAAAAGTTTTCATGTAGCCTTCTGTAAAATATCAGATGGTCTCTCTTCGATTGGAATGACAAAAACTCAAAGAAATGCATGATGATTGTGGAAACAGCATAATCTACGAATGACAGACATACTGAGACCAGAAACTCAAAAATCATGGCAACTAAAAATGGTGCTAAAGCCCTAAGTTTTGGTCACACTCTCACCTAAGTGACAACCTGGCCAAAAGGGGGGAATTATTAAACAAAATGTCAACAAGGTTCATAAATTTGGAAAGGAGAGCTTTATTTCTCATAAAGTGTTATAGCCACTGGCTGGCTATTTTGCGGACTAAGGCAGAAACTGAGAGTGAGCACTTCAAGGGAAGGGTAAAGGGAATAGGAATTTATTTTGAATGGGGTGACCCAATATATATATTCAATGAGCTATCGGAGGAGTCACGAATATTTATGGAAGGAAAAACAGACACATGTGCCATTGATTTTCATGCCTCTTCATGGGTCCCTTGTTCCAAAAAATAGTTACATTAGCATGATCTGAGGATGGAGTTTTTAGCCCTCTTATGTCAAAAGTGAAGAAGGGCACAAGGACCCTCTGTGCACAGCCTCTGTAAATTGGCCAGAACCACTCTTTGGGGTCAGTGGTCTCTTAAAAGGAAGAAATGCTGATCAGTTATGTTGAAACCACAAAAGGAAGGAGGAAATCACTAGTTTGGTTGAAATCAGCAGTGGAGCAAGTCTTTTGAAAGGGGTGGTTTCTGTTTAACCCTTAGGGAAGAAAGACCAATGATTGTTAACAAGGGTGGGGGACTGACTGATTTGGCATCCTGTCAAGGCCTGGATTTCAGTTTTTATGATTTCTCTGGAATCCCCTGGCCAAGAGAGTTTCAATCAGCCTGTTGGAAGCTTAGATTTAATTTTTATTTCTCAAAAATTATGTGAGGACATTGTTTTGGACTGAGCTTGTGTACGAGGCCTCAAGAGAACAGAGCAAACCAAAACAAAGTCACTCATGCTAAATGTGACATACTCTAATTTAAACATTAAGGAAGCACAGATATCCCAAAACAGATCATTTTTTCCTTCTGAAAACGAGATTTCAGCATAATAAGGAAGTCCCCTTTGCTCTAACACTTACAAAAAAGTAACCTAAAGTCTTCTGTTCCCACCTTATAAAACTCAGTTCTGCTATTTCCCAGTGGGATTTGAGACAAAATAAGTACATTTACAAAGGTGACACAGTGGCATCAATGCCTAAAGTTTTGAGAGGTTGACCTCAATTTTGGGAGATCGACCAAAAGGGGAGAATTGTTAAATTAAGTTTAGCCTAGAGCTTCCTCCTTAAATATTTTAAGTTCGGTCTAAAGGTTTCTCATACATAGTGACCTGTAAGCTGAATTGATATGTAAACAGATTGTAACCTACTCTTGTACCAGTCACTGAGTTTCAGCCATCTAATGGTAGCCAACGGTTCAAACCATGTTCAAACAAGGCAAATGCCAAGCTGTAATGGATCTGTCTGTTTCTGTACCCTACTTTCATTTTAAGTACACCACTTTCCTTTTCTGTCCACAAATCCTCTCAGACTACATAGCAGTGGTGGAGTCTTTCTGAATCTACTCTTGTTTGGGGGGCTATCTAATTTGTGAGTCATGCTTTGCTCCATTAGACTCTGTTAAATTTAATTTGTCTAACGTTTTTCTCTTTTAACAGTACTCAGTGGTTTTAGGAGCATAATATCTCACCACATTCTATGTCCAAGTTACTTAAGGAACACAGATTTTCATGGTGAGGCCAGGAGAGTAAGACGTGACACTTGGCTAAGCTCATTAGCACTTTGCCAACACAATTCACTGAGTGGGCACAAGAAAGAATTAAGTTCTCTGCTATGTCTGAAATTGTCCCTCCAAATTCATATTTTGGGTGATTAAGTCAGGAGTGTAGGGAGCCTCATTGATAGGATTAGAGCCCATCGATGAGAGTTTCTACCCTTTATAAAAGAAAGCTTGAGGAAGTGGGTTCCTTCCCTTCCATCTCATCTGCCTTGTGAGGAGACAGCAAAGTGTTGCCATCTTGGAAGTGGGGAACAGGCCCTCATGAAGCACCCAACCTGCTTGCACCTTGGCCTTGGACTTCCCAGCTCCAGAACTGTAAGAAAATAAATTTCTTTTCTGTATACATTACCCAATCTGTGGTATTTTGTTATAGCACCACCAGTGGACTAAGACAACCATCCTAAGGAGAGTGAATTCTCAGAATTTTGCTTGGACTAATAAGGCAAAATTGATTTTTTTTAAATTCTGGATTTTATAGCAGAATTATCTTACCCTGAGAATTGCTTGCTACTATCTTGCAAATGTGAATAAGAAATTATCAATGTTTGCAGCCAT
>NW_012140525.1:629012-630177 GCF_000956105.1 Propithecus coquereli | reverse complement strand
TAGTGTATGTCAGAATTTTTCAGAATTATTCTTTCTAACATCTTAACAGAGATGTCTTGAAACTGAATGGGTGAGATTTTAAATGAGGATTAACTTTTATTGGATATTTTAATATTGGCCTGGAAAACGTATTGTTTCGACAGCAAAAACTTCTCCATAATTGGGTAGATACCATTTTAATACTTTTGAGTAGATCATTTATCCTAGTGTATGTCAGAATTTTTCAGAATTATTCTTTCTTAGAAACTAAAATGAATAAACATCAATTTATTTTTCTATTTTTAAGAGCTATGCCTTCAAATCATAGTCTCATGAACATGTTTATTCATGGAATATTACCTGATACTGTAGGGCTTTAATTTCTATGAATACATTTGCTCAGATGGTCTGATTGTGATACATAGCAAAAATAATCATTGCCTAATGATTACAGGCTGTATGAGTGATATAAGAATATAAGAATATGTGTGGTTTTGGAAACATATTTCAAAAAATAGAATGAATTGCTAAAATGTGAAAGGAAATTAAAGTTATTCAGTTAAATCTAATGACAATGTGTCATTTCAATAGCATAAAAACTTGAAAAATTTCTCAACAGTAACAAATTTTCCTATCCAAAAAAAAATAAAAGACTGGATTTGGGTTTAAGTAAACATAAAGTACAGACTATATTTGATAAAATGCCTTGTGTACATTTGAAAACTTTGTGGGATTTCTCAAGGACATAAGGAACAATTCTGAACAGGCTTGTCTTATTTGTTGCTTGGAATGTTTGCAACTATTTTAACATGATGGGCATTTTAGGATTCTGACAACTTTCCTGTATTTTGTGATAGTTACCCAGTTTTTGCAGGAGGGAGTGGGGATGACTTGCGTGCCTCTTCTGGTTGATTTCCCTGATAGATCCCACAATACCTTTGAGGATCTGGAAAGCATTAAGTTTGCTGGTAATAGTTGCAATATATGCAGCTATAAAGAAGACAGGTGGGCCACTACCTTTACCTGAGCAATACCACCATAGAAACCAGGGTGCCATTTCTGTACCTATGGCAGCTGAACCAACACTCCTCTCCCTAGGGATCACTGAAAACATATGGGCAAACCAGGTTCCTGTCTCAAATAATAATAAAGTTATCAGGCCATGAGTATGTAGAAAATATTTTTT
>NW_012140525.1:614630-616932 GCF_000956105.1 Propithecus coquereli | reverse complement strand
AACTGAAGATATAACTCCCAAATATCAATCAATGTTTTTTTGGTGGAATTGTTTTTCCTAAGCCAAATAAACAATAGATTTGACTAATATAATTTAAAGCAAATTAGATTTAGTCTCTATGCCCACAAGGTCAGCCATTTCTTTGCAGTTTATATAATTTATCAATATTGCCTGAACTATGAAGAATAATATATTAAGATCTCTTAAAATTGGTATGTGCCAAAAAATAATTTGTGTTAGCTCTCCAATGATAAATATTAGCATCTTTTACTTGACTGAGATGATTCTATAGTGCTCAAACTAAATTAACTGAACATAGATATTGAATATAAAGATCATCCCAAATTTGCAATTTTCTATGCTCTAATATTTAGCACCTTAATATATATGAAATTCCAAAAATCTATTAATTCTCCACTTTGGCCATAATGGTTAAATGTACAGCCTAACTTTGTCATGAAGCTACTAGTCTGAATAATTTTAAATCCAAACACCTGATTTTATACTGCCAATACAGTTAGTAGCCAACTGTAAATTGTTAGCATAAGTATAAATATATTGTAACCTTTAGTTATTAACATACAGCAAGTCAAAAATAATTTAACTATGTTTATTTAGATATTACAGTATGCAGACTTAGATTATTTTGGAGATGGAAAGTGCTACTTACCTCTCAAAATGTAATTATAAAAATCCTTTGCCAATTTTCTCAGGAGAATGAAATAGTAGGAAGAATTTTATTGAATCTGAGTTTTTTTTCACGAATTTACTTTTAAGTTTTTGACTGAAAAAAATATATATTTATTGGTAAAATTTTGGAGAATTATATACCACTATGTATCCAAATTTTAAATGCATGCGCTTAGATATAATAATTATAATTCAAGCAATCTTAACTTTATGTTTTCACATGGGCATAGTTATATGTGTGTGGGTGTTTGTACATGTGTATGTGTAAAGATATTCATGGTAACATTGCTTGTTATAGTAAAAAAAATAGAAATTATCTAAATGGTTATCAATGGAGGATAGGTTAATAAAGCTAATTACATAATTTGGTTATATCTCTTGTTTAAAAAACAAGGTAGATTTCTTTGTAATGTTAAAAGACAATCATTAAGATACAGTATTGAGCAAAAAATGTACATTTTCTATAGTATATGTTATTTATGTAAGTGTTAAATCTAAATCTACAGATTTATATATATCTCATGTATATATCTCAGATATACACATATCTCATTTGTATAAGTGCTAAATCTATCTACAGATTTATATACTTATATATGTATAATGGTGTCTCTAGGGATGGAAATAAACTGGGGATATTGTTTCCTTGTTTAGATACGAATGTGTTTATATACTATTAGGGCAATTATGATAGATGTTTTTTAAACTTTGAATTTAAAAACATAAGCTCATTTGCCATTTTAATTCCTTTTCTCATTTACTCATTAACTCAATATTTCCTCTATAGTTACCATGTCAAAAACACTATGCTAGAGGTGAAGACTGTGGCCTGCAGCATCATGAAGTATGAGTAAGGTGATAGGTAATAAGCATGTGCGTTAAAGAAAAATAATAGAAAAGTAGATGAAAGTATTAGAAACTTGCTGGCATAAAGAGAGAATGATTAATGCTGCTTAGACAAATTAAGGAAAGCTTTCCAGAAGAATAAATAGAATTATTAGACAAGTCTTGATGGATGCATAGAAATTACGCCAGGCAGTCAGTCAGATGGGATAGTTAGATAGAGGGACAATGAAAAAAAGAAAAAAAATAACCTAGCTAAATCACTTTGAGGGGAAAAACACCAAAATATGATTTGGCTTTGAGTGCTGAGATTAGTGAAAAGGCCCAGGGATTAAGTTTGAGAAGTCAGGAGAGCCAGATTATAAAGATCCTGGTAGGCCATGCCAGGGAGTTACCTCATCTTGCTACCCCATGAACGAAGCAGTCCCATTAGAAATTTCAAAACCTAAACATAAGAATCAAGTATGTGCTATTAGAAAGACAGCTATCTGGACAGTTTGAAAAATAGACTAGATTAGAATAGATAACAATACATAAGAAAACTGCTAGCAAGGGTAATATTTAGGAGGATATTTCAATAGTCATTGTGCAGTAATTTAGGCTAGTGCCTGAGTTAGGTGGTGGTGGTGGTAGTGGTCTTTAACAATTTTTAAGCAGCAATAAAACAATATGTATCTTTCTGTTTGTTTTTACAGATAATGATTTTACATAGTTTATACATTTCTCTGTATATATATGTCTTCATTAATTTTATGGTTTATAATTATAA
>NW_012140525.1:598357-614405 GCF_000956105.1 Propithecus coquereli | reverse complement strand
GAAAAAGACATTAAAAATGTTTAGAGAAAGAGGAAAAGAGTAAGAATAGCCCTTGTAAATTGTATAAGATGAGAAAAAAATAAAATAACATTAAAAACCAAATATTGGATGTCTTTCAAATCATGTAAAAGTAGATTGATAACTGGCAAATGAAAAACTGAACTCAAAGTCTCTGTATAAAGTTGTACATTACTTAAAAATTTACCTAATACCTGGTATCTGATTGCTCAGACAAGATTGTTTCTTAGCTTTTCTTTTGACTATACCAGTGACTTAATAATGTTGTATGATTTGTCCTTTTCTATCCACTGTTAAAGGTAATCTTGACAAAATTTGCTGTCATTTACTTAGAATCTCATTATGTCAGGCAGCCACGGTTGTAAGGACTATGAGGGTAAATACTATTATTTCTATCCTACAGATGAGGAAACCAAAACTTAGAAAGATAAAGAAATGAGCCAAAAGTTACAGACTACTGGTGACCAAGCCAGGATTTAAATCAATATTAACCTTATTCCAGACCAATGTTCTTTCTACTATAACATGTTAAGTGGTTTAAAGCAAATTGGTGTGTGTGTATATGTGTGTGTGTGTGTGTGTATATATATATATATATACTCACAAATACGGTAACTTCTTTCAAAACGGTACTAAAAGTTTTGTATTTTAAAAAGCTATAAATGCATGTTGTGGTAGACAGAATGATGGTCCCCCAAAGATGCTCATGTCCTAATCCCCAGAATCTGACTATGTTAACTACCTGGCAAAAAGGAACTTGCAGATGTGGTTAAATTAAGGATATTGAAATGACAAGATTATCCAGCTGGGTCCAATGTAATAACAAGGGTCCTTGTAAGAAAAAGAAAACAAAAAAAACAGGAAGGTCAGAGTCACAGAGGTAGATGTGATAACAATAACAGAGGTGAGAGAAAGGAGTAGAAGAGGAGAGAGAGAGAGAGAGCGATTTAAAGGTGATACACTTCTAGCTCTGACGATGAAGAAAGAAGGCAGGAGCCAAAGAATGCAGTTATCCTCTAATCTGGAAAAGACAAGTCTCTCTCTGCTAAAGACTCCCAAAGGAAAGCAGCCCTGCCAACATCTTGTGTTTAGGACTTCTGACCCCTATAATGGAAAGATAATGAATATGCATTGTTTTAAGTTGCTATGGGTGTGATAACCTGTCACGGCAGCAATAGAAAGCTAAAATACATATATGTCACTATGCACATAGTATGCATTAATAAGCACTTGGATACAGTAGGAAAGGAAAGAAGAGTAGGAAGGAGAGGGAAGAGAGGATGAAAGGAAGGAAAGAAAAATTAGACAAAGATGGATTACTAATGAGTCAACATCACTTGGGAGGTCTAAGAGAAAAAAAATACTTATTTAACAGTAAATTCTAACCTAGAGAGTTGGACAGAGGAAAACAAAATGTGTTTTATTGTACTGAAAAAGATAGCTAGCTATATGTTGAAATACAGGATTTGAATTTTAACAATATTATGGCTAATTAGCAAACTAAGAGAAAACAAATTGCTAACAAACAATTTAACAACGTGAAAAATGAATAAACTGGAAAAACAAAATGAAAGCAGTTAATTTTGATGAATCCCTCATGATATCACAATAGGTATCAATTTTATATAAACTAATTTTTCAAAGTACATTTAGCTCACTAAGTAAATTATTTAATGGCATGCGGGAAGAGGTATATGAAATATCTTTATTCCTTTCTGACACTATTTCTACCATCTACCCTACAAGGTTATAATGAAAACCATGTGATCTCTGTGATTTTTTATCAATTTGTGAACATAATCAGCTAAAATTATGCTGACTGATATAGTAGCCACTAGCCACATATAGGTATTTAAATATGAATTTACATTAGTTAAAAGTAAATAAAATTAAAAATTTATTCTCTCAGTGGCACTAACGACATCCCAAATACCCAGTGGGCACATGTGGCTATTGGAGACCATATTGGACAGTATAGTGGGGCATGTTCTTCATCATGCAGTCAATTTCCATATAAGATGGTACTGGTCTAAAGGCTGGATTAGGTATTAAAGGTATATGGAAGAAGCCACTTTATGTTTATTAGAAATATAAAAAATCTCAAGTATAAAATCTTATGCAGAAAGGGGATACCTGTCTTGAAGAGTCATAGATTTTTAGAAGCAGAATGATAATAAATTCAGTTGGTTAATGGGATGGATTTATTTAAGTTACTAATTAATGAAATTTTAGATTAAAGAAATTAAATCTCCCATAAATGTATTTGAAAACATTGACTTATAATAAAATGTATTTTCATGTAGTAATGGTATGTTCACTCCTAAAAATTGTTTAAAGCTAGGTTATACATCTTTGAATGAAGTGCATGGGATAAATTACCTCTTAAAGGCCTTCACTTTCCATAACAGAAGATTGAGACGACTTCTACAAAGTGTGTGTGTGTGTGTGTGTGTGTGTGTGTGTGTGTGTGTGTGTGTAGATGAATGAAAGTCAATGTGGAAAATCAAAAAGTATAAGAAAAGTTCTAAAACAAAGAGGAATAACATATTTCTATTAACATATTAAAAATTGGACTGCTTCATTTCAGGTATATGCACTTAGGTTGGAAATACTTCTTTCATAAGAGAAACATAATTAAATAGTTATCTCCTGTCTTAGAGCAGAAAACAGCTTTATTTAAATACCTTCAAATGAAAACAAATTGGTAAATATTGCATAGTGTAATTTCAATGTACAAAAATTCTTCTTCCTCTTCCTTATTAATTGCAGTATAGTTATTGCAGTGAAACTGCACTTTCAGTCTGTCTTAAACACCAGAAAATAGAGGAATTTATCCTATAGTCATAGTTAAATTAGTTATTTATATCAACATATTGGTTAATTAGTACTTTAGTATCTTAAATATGTATTATGATATTAATGTAAGTGACTTTGTTTTCTGAAAAGTAGATTTTGAAGTGAATGATGAAGGAGAAAGCATAAAGGAACCAAATTCCTGAAAGAATAGGATGGTTCAGAAAATAAAATGAAAATGACAAAGTTTATAGGAAGGTACTGACATTTAAGGATATGAAACAACAGCGAAAACAAACCACAAACTATTTTTGTTTGAAAAGATCAAGGTCAATAAGATAAATGATAAAAATATCTCAAGACTTGAAAGGTATAGATTCTATTATTTAATCCTGGAATTTGAAGGCACCTCTTGAAACTTGAAAGAGATTGCTTTAATTTCCAACAAAGTACAGATGACCCCTGGAGAACATGGGGGTTACGAATGCTGACCACACCCCCCCATATAGTCAAAAATTTGTCTAAAACTTTTGACTCCCCCAAAACCTTACCAATAATTTAAACATTTGATTAAAACACATTTTGTATATGTATTATATATTATATTCATATAATAAAGTAGGCTAAACAAAATGTTATTAAGAAAACCATAAGGAAGAGAAGGAGCACAGAGCTTGAGCATCACCAACAATGAAGGGAGAGCTGAGGCATAGGCCTTGGAAAAGAACCAGTCAGAAAGATAGGAGGAGATCCAGGGAGGCTGGAGGAGGAGTAAATAGAATGTATTTACTATTGATTAAGTGGAATTGGGTCATCATAAAAGTCCTTATCCACATTATCTTTACATTAAATAGGCTGAGCAGGAGAAAGAGGTCTTGCTATCTCAGGAGTGACAGAGGCAGAAGAATATCCACTTATAGTGGGAAAATAAAGGACTCTACTAAGCTCAATCAGGAATGAAAAAGGAGAAATTACAACTGATACCATGGAAATACAAAATATCACCTATGCGTGCTATAAAAACCTCTATGCACATAAACTTGAAAACATGAAAGAAATGGACAGATTCTTAGAAACCCACAGCCTCCCTAGGCTCAATCAGGAAGAAATAGAATTCCTGAACAGACCAATATCAAGTACCAAAATTGAAGTACAAATAAAAAATCTTCCTAATAAGAAAAGTCCCGGACCAGATGGTTTCATACCCAAATTTTACCAGAGATAGAAAGAACCTGTGTCTATATTGGAGAAATTATTCCACAACATCGAGAAGGAAGGAATCCTCCCCGACACTTTTTATGAAGCCAACATCACCCTGATGCCAAAACCAGGAAAGAATGCAACAAAAAAAGAAAACTAAAGACCAATATCCCTTATGAATATAGATGCAAAAATTCTCAACAAAATCCTAGCAAACTAAATTCAGGCACTTATCAAAAAAATAATCCATTGCGACCAACAAGGCATCATCCCAGAGATGCCGGGATGCTTCAACATATACAAATCTATAATTTATTTTTTAATTGACAAGTAAAATTGTATAGATTATATGCAATATGTTGTTCTAAAATATGTATACATTGTGGAATGTTAAATAAGATCTTACTTGTATGTGAAATCTAAAAAAGTTGAACTCAGAGAGAGTAGAATGGTAGTTACCAAAGGCTTGGGAGGTGTTAATCAAAAGATAAAAAATTTCAGTTAGATAATAAGTTTAAGAGATCTATTACCTCTACTTTTGGATGATCCTGTACTAACCATTATTTTGCTTCTATTTTAAGAAGAATTTTGGTGTTTATAAATTCCATGAAATGAAAAAAAATCAGTGGGGTGATTCTTGGTAGGAGATTGGCTCTATCTTGGGCCATAGCTGACCTAGTTTCTCCTTCATTAACACTCCACTTTATAAACTTTGTGTATCTGATATACCTTTCATATATATTACAGATATTTCTGCATCCTAAAAATATTTTTTAAGCACCTACAATGTGCAGACATACCTCTCTTTGTTTCTTAGCATGAAGTTGCTATCGCTTTTATTTATCTCATGTGTAAGTATAAAGTATCACTAGTGTGCCCTAAAATTACATTTTTCTTCATTTACTGTTAATGTTCTATTTATTAAAATGGATTTAATGAAAATATGTCAGGTATAACTTGTTTATTCTGCTGATTCTGAACACTTTGCATCTGTTTACCAAGGTTCCTACTAATCCTTCTGAAGACTTAGTTTGAATTCCTAAAACCTGACTCAGTCACCTTATGGAACTTCATTTTGGTTATCTTATCCTTTCATCTCTATATTTTCTTCAGATAGACATTTCCATCCCTGTGGTTCTAATGTCTGTCTCTAGGTTGATGACTCTCAAATCGATGTCTCCCGCTGGAATTACCTCCTTAATTCCATATACTTACTAGGTACTTCTACTTGAGTGATGTCTAGGAACCACATGTTCTACATATGCTTCACTGGACCCAGAGTGTTCCTCTCATGACCAACTATATTCCTAAGGGTAATTTACAGTGCAGTTAACTAACAGGGCAAGCCTGAAGCCTGGGTGTCATTCTCTTCTCTAATCACTTTCCACTTCAGAGATGATTTTTATAAAATACTTTCATTTTATCTTTTTTTAAAATTTCAAAATATTATGAGGTTATAAACGTTTTGACTACATGAATCGCTTTTGTACAGTTCGAATCAAAGTTTTAAGTGTATCTATCACCCACATAGTGTTCATTGTACGTGTTATGTGTGAATTTACCCATTCCCTCCTCCCCCTCCCACCTGCTTGATTACCATTGAATTTTACTACCATATGTGCACATGCATCTTATTCTATAAGTTTCAATTTAGTAGTGAGTACATACCATTTTTGTTCTTCCATTCTTATCATACTTCACTTAAACAGATGGTCACCAGTTCCATCCAGGTTGTTACAAAAGGTATTAGTTCACTTTTTTATGGCTGAGTAGTACTCCATGGTATACATATACCACATTTTATTAATCTACTCATGTATTGATGGGCACTTGGGTTGTTTCCACATCTTTGCAACTATGAATTGTGCTGCTATAAACATTCTAGTGCAAGTGTCTTTTTTATAAAATGTCTTTTTTTCATTTGGAGAAATACCCAGTGTTATTTCTGGATCAAATGGTAGGTTGACTTTTAGTTATTTGAGGTTATCTCTATACTTCTTTCCGTAGAGGTTGTATTACTTTGAAGTCTCACCAACAGTGCGTAAGTGTTTCCTTCTCTCTGAATCTACTCCAGTGTCTGTTGTTTTGGGACTTTTTGATAGAAGCCATTCTCATTGCAGTTAAATGATGCTCTTTGTGGTTTTGATTTGCATTTTCCTGATCACTATTCACCATTTTTTCATATGTTTATTGGCCAGTACTCTGTCTTCTTTTGAAAAGCTTCTGTTCATATCTTTGCCCACTTTTTCATGTGGTTGTTTGGTTTTCCTTGCTGATTAGCTTGAGTTCTTTGTAGATTCTGGTTATTAGCCCTTTATCAGATATATAGCATCCATATATTTTCTCCCATTCTGTTGGTTGTCTATTCGCTCTATTGATTGTTTCTTTCTCTGTGCAGAAGCCTTTTAATTTTATCAGGTCCCATTTTTGTTGTTACTGTGATTGCTTTTGAGATCTTCTTCAAAAATTCTTTGCCTAGACTAATATCTATAAGAGTTTGTCAAGTCTCCTTTTCTAGAATTCTTATAGTTTCATGCCTTAGGTTTAAGTCCATTATCCATTGTGAATTAATTTTTGTGAGAGGTGAGAGGTGCGAATCCTGTTTCTGTCTTCTACATGTGGCTATCGAATTTTCCCGGCACCATTTATTGAATAAAGATTCTTTTCCCCAGTGTACGTTTTTCTCTGCTTTGTCAAAGATCAAATGACAATATGGTGATGGTTTTATATCTGGGTTTTCTGTTCTGATCCATTGGTCTAGATCTCTGTTCTTGTGCAAGTACTGGACCACTTCTGTTCAACATAGTGCTGGAAGTCCTAGCCAGAATAATCAGGCAAGAGAAGGAAATCAAGGGTATCCAAATGGGGAAAGAAGAGGTAAAACTATTGTTCTTTGATGACAATGTCATTTTATATCTAGAAAACCTCAAAGATTCTGCCATAAGACTACTGGAATTGGTAAATAATTCAGCAAAGTCTCAGGCTACAAAATCAATGTACACAAATCAGTAGCATTCCTATACATCAACAACAGTCAAGCTGAGAATCAAATTAAAGACTCAATACCTTTCACAATTGCAACAAAGAAAATGAAATACGTAGGAATACATTTAACCAAGGAAATGAAAGAGCTCTACAGGGAGAACTGTGAAACACTGAGGAAGGAAATCACAGAAGATATAAAGACATGAAAAAACATACCATGCTCATGCATTGACAGAATCAACCTTGTTAAAATGTGTATACTACCCAAAGTGATTTACAGATTCAATGTAATACCCATTAAAGTACCAATGTCATTTTTTTGTAGATCTAGAAAAAATAATTCTATGGTTCATATCGAAGCAGAAAAGAGCCCAAATAGCCAAAGCAACCTAAAGGAAAAGGAAAAAAATCAAGAGGCTTCACTTTACCAGATACCAAGCTATACTACAAGGCTATAGTCATCATTTTATTTCCTTAATTATCCCCACATTCATTCCTTTCACTCCCTTTTCACTGTTGTAACCTTGGTTTGGAGAATGGTAATTACTCTTAGATTTCATTGCAAAATAAACTCTACCTGGATTTTGGCCTTCAGTGCTTCCAGCGCTCCCCCAGTTTTCTTTTTTTGGTAAGTTTTTTTGTAAAACATATTTGCATGTTTCATCATTATATTCCTTTGCTAAAATATTATTCAATGATTTTTTAATTTTCTCCAGAATGCAGTCTATTCTCCTGAGTATGACAAACAAGGATTTCATGTCATATGATTGTATATAAATGTGTTATACTAAGAAAAATATTTCTCATCTCTTTTGAGATAATCCCTTCGTCACTCTGCAGCACGATTCCACACAACGTTAGCTATCATCTGCCCCAACCTTAACTAGACTTTTTGCCTAGGCCTTGCATTATCTTATATTTATGGCAAATGTACTTGAAATTCTGCTGTCAGCCTTACATGACCACCTAAAGTAGGGGCGATAACATTCTCCTTGTGCCATTTCAGAACCAAATAAGTTTAGTATTTAAGGATCATCATGATCCTTCTAAATCAAAGTTTCTCAATCTTGGCACTATTGATCAACATTTTGAATGAACAGTTCTTTGTTGTGGGGGGCCTTTACTATTCATTGTAGGATATTTAGCGGCATCCCTAGTCTACCCCAATTATTACATCCAAGCATGTCGCCAGCTATTTCAGATGTCCCTTGGGAACCTAAAATTGTCCCCAGTTGAAAACTACTGTTCTAATTATATGCCTGTCTGACTTACACCTTCCAGTATCTCTTAACACTTAATGCTGTGCCTAGCCCATGAAAAGCACAACATAGATCATTGTAGTTTGAATGAATAAAAATGAATCACCTTTTAATATCTTCTTGAATAATTTTTTCAATGAAAACCTCAGGCTGGGCCGGGCGTGGTGGCTCACGCCTATAATCCTAGCACTCTGGGAGGCCGAGGCGGGCGGATCGTTTGAGCTCAGGAGTTCGAGACCAGCCTGAGCAAGAGCGAGGCCCCGTCTCTACCAAAAAATAGAAAGAAATTAATTGGATGGCTAAAAATATATAGAAAAAATTAGCCGGGCATGGTGGCGCATGCCTGTAGTCCCAGCTACCTGGGAGGCTGAGGCAGTAGGATCGCTTGAGTCCAGGAGTTTGAGGTTGCTGTGAGCTAGGCTGACGCCATGGCACTCACTCTAGCCCAGGCAAAAGAGTGAGACTCTGTCTCAAAAAAAAAAAAAAACCTCAGGCTGCATATTATTTGCCCATCATTTTTTTTCAAAAATTGTAGAATGTATAGAATATACTGCAGCTTGCTTCAGTTATGTTAAGACAAAGTCAAGAAGAAAAGTTTTACTCACCATCAAACAGTCTCTGCATTGATTCATATGTTAATTAATCTATGAATTCACTCAGTGGGTAGGTGAGTACCTACTAGAGTCCTACACTTGATCTTGGTGCTGGAGGCACAGAAATAGAGTATTCAGGCACAGCTCACGATCTGAAGTAACTTATAGATATATGAAGAAGTAATTGCAATATAATGTAATAAGTTCTATGCTACATAAATGTGCAGAGTTCAAATACATTTTCAGCACAATCTTTCCTGGTCTTCAGGACAATTTTTTCAGCACTAAATCCTGGAATTTTTATCCAGACTGAGCTGGTTGTACATTTTATGTACTCTAAATTGACATCCCTCTTCAAAGCAAAAAATTCCTTGTCTTTATTTTCCCAGTATGATGAGAAGATGCTTTCCTGATTGAAATTACTTCACCTTGCCAGTTGCTTGAGGTCTTTATTCATAAACAGTTATAGATGCATGCTGCAGTGGAAAAAGGATGAATCTGAGAACAGAATAAGATAGATTTGGGTAAGACAAACCAGAAAATGGGCGTCAATTCTAAAGCATGTTAACAGCATATTGTCCGTATAAATGATGTTCTTGAAATTCATGTGAATAATTAATGTGTACAATGTGGACTGGGATAAAGGTGTTTTACACATCCTGTTGTTTAATGGTGGGGCCATGCATAGTTGGTGTGAGCATGTGTTTGTATGTATATATATACATGTATACAAATTTTTTATTGCATCTAGTACACAGAATATTTGATTAATTAGTCCACCTCTGTCTCTGGTCAGATAATATTACAGCAGCAAGCATTATCTTAAATGTAAAAATAACATATGTGTGAGGAAGAGTTCTAAATTAAACTAGGTATGTTACATGGATTAATGCACTACAACCTCACAAAACCACAGAATTACATTATTACAAAAATATTTGAATCTCATACAAGCAATTGGTTCAATTTAATAATTGTTTTAGTAAGTGCGTAATGCAGAATGGCACAACTGGGAAAAATGATATAAATTAAGTCAGATTTGAAAATTAGATAATAAACAAGATGTGAACACAAAAAGAAAAGAACACATCTTAATTCTCTTCAGAGGAAATTAGGAAAGGTTTCATGGAGTTCGTGGCATTTAAAATAGGCCTTGAAGGATTAAGATAACTTAAATAGATTATTAGACGGATATTCCTTGGAAGGAGGGATTTATGAGGGGAGAAAAAACTGCGGGGGAAAAAGCATGGAGATAGGTACTTAACTATTAGGCTTATTAAGTTAATACTAATCATTAAGTGATTGTTTAGGAAGTATTTCTCAAGCCATGAAATTAAATACCAAAGCAGAAAAAGAACACAGGTTATTTTAAACTGAGGAAGCTGTCATGGATTGGAATTGAGGTTGCAGTTTGGTGGCTTGGAAACCAATATATATAATTGTATGTGTATATATATATAACTTCAAAGTGCTTTAACATGTTAGCCAATTTTAAGGAAAAAAAATGTATGCGTAAGAGTTGGAAAATGCTATTGTTTCACAGGTCTGAAATGATTTAAGGCCTTTTGTGTTTGGTTGTTTGTATAACTCCAGAGTTACAAAAATAAGCAATACAAGGTTTTATGCTTGCATGAAGTTTATTGATATATTATGCTTGGTGGCCAACTCCACCTTGAATGTTAATTCAAACAGCGTCATTTTCAGGATCTGTTAGAAATAATGTAAATGTTGAATTGTTTAAATTTTATCATTAAACTGAACATGTGAAAATAAATAAAATACAAATTTCTGACATTTTGTCAAAAGAATGAGAATATCTGGAAATACTAGGCTTTATTAAATGTAAAACCAGATATAGTTTTTTGCCATCTTGGAAGCAGTCTCCCTTCCTCCTCTTTCCCCAATTGTGACTGTCAGGAAAGACCTTCTGCACCTTTAAACCACATACCACCCTAGAAATTTCTAACCCAAGGAAGGGGAGGCAGAACCCTGGGATCTGAACTCTGTCCCTTTCCTCTTCCTTCCAAGCCTTTCCATTTTCTCCTCTTTCCTAAATACAATGTAATAAAGCATCCCCTTGGGGAAAAACCTACTTGTGCTTTCTCCCAGATTTTTTACTATTGAGGGGACTGAGAGAGCTCTATTCTAAGTGACAGTACTTCTTCTCCCAAAACTTCTATGGTTTCAGTAAACCAAATGTTATTTTGCTGCTTGCTCTGAGCCTTGCAACAAACATCTTCTGTATTAAACATGGGTATCAATAATACATTTTACCAAACGCTGGAATGATGAAATTTTAAAGGATGAAGAAATTAGCAAGAGTATTAGAAGCCTTCATGTTAGGATATAATGACCTAGTCTCAAATGAAATCAACTTAAATAATCCTATCAGATACTGTATTTTACTGTTAATTTATTTCAATTGTTTATATAATTTTCCTTATATTTTACTCACATTTGCCATGATATATTATGAATTTTTCTATATAACAGAGACCACCACCATCACTGCAATGAATATATTGCTGTATAAAATGTGCATACACTAACTAGTACTAGATTCAGGAATACTAGGTAGGAGATTGCTTTGTCCTTATGCTTTTCATTTTAGAATGACAAGTGCTGCCTAAATTGTAATAATGAATAAAACTTAAAATACTGATATTTGTGGAGAAATGGACTAAATTTTCAAAAGCAAAATATTGGTTGGGGTAATTAATATGATATTGGCTGTTAGAAGGATTATAAATTATCTTTTAATTATTTAATATTAGTCTACAATATGGAACTCTCTTACATTCGTGCCCAAACATACTCAAGAATATATGATTAACTCTCTGCTACATCTCCAAGATATTCTGCTTCAAAAAATGCTGTGATTGATTACAACTCTGCAAACCAATATCCTCTCACATCAAAATTCAAGTGCATTACTGTAGCACAGAAGGGTGTTATGGCAGATGTCATCCAACTGCTTTGTAGCTGCATGATCGATGGTGCGAATGGTGATTGATGCTATTGACATGCCATGGCACCTAAAATACAGAGTGTGTATGTTTGTGTGTGTTCATATTTGGATGAATAAATGAAGGCAAAATTATAGGGCTTGAAAAATAATTGGTCTTAGAAAAAGAGTGAAGTACATCGTGAGTGCAATAGCTATGTTTGAAAAGGAAGAATATAGGACCAGCAAGAAATATGACTGCAGAGAAAAAAAGGTTTTGTTATACTAAGCAGAAAAAATGAGTGACTTTCCCTTTCCAACTATGTTTATATGTTACTTAGTTTCATTATATATGTAAGAGTTGGGGTAGAAAGTGGTGCTAAGCGTAGATCTTCTCGTGTTTAACAGAAACGACATTTTATCTTTCACACTTCACCAATGGAGGAATGAGAAAAAGGAAAGAGATATTGAAGAACTTAAGGTTAAAAGGTCAGTTGCATCTGGTGTAACAATTTTGCACCAGATCTTATCTAAAATATTATTTGATTTTCAGTTGTAAAACATAGAGAAAGAAATAGATAGGAAGTCTGTTGATAATGATTTTGTCTATTCAGTTTAGAAAAACATTTTTTAAAACTTATTTTAGGAATGGGGACAAATAAGCACTGGAAAGAAAGACTTTAACGACTCATTACAACAATGAATATACATACGTGTGTAAGTAGTTTTATGCCAGCCACAAGAAGAAAGAAGCCTGATACACTTTATTGCAAAGAAAGAAAGAAGAACATGATTCCAAAACACATCATACAGTGAAGGATGCTAAGTATAATGAAGTCACTGCATAGACATTAAGCATTATTTATTATGTATTTTTCCAGTGGTTTTTCAGTTGAGAAGCAGCTACTGATTCTTTTCCTGTGGAGATATAAAAATATTCTTTCCTTTTTGCATTCATTTAGAAACCATAAACATAGAAAATGCACAGAATTAGATAATATGGTTAATATTCATATATAAGAAGCAAACTGTTGAAATTCTAGAAAGAAAAAAAATCACCTAAATGAAATAACATTTATTTTTTGTTTATGTTTATGTATATTTTAAGAATGTTTAAAAATTACACTAGCAATATCTAAGATAAATTCAACAATTATCATGGTTCAGGGCCTATTCTATGCATGATATATATGAATTCCAGGCCCTGGCAATACACACATACACAGACATGCACACACAGCCCACACTAAGTTAATGCCCGGATGAGATAAATATAAATGTTTTTATTTCCAACTTACCAGTGAGGAAAATGCAGGAAAGAAAAGGTAAGTATGTTGCCCAATGTTATACAAGAATTCATGGCTAAACTAAAATTGCTGCTTAGGTGATCTACCTTCTGAGGCTGCATTCCTAAATGGCATGTTCAATGTAGATGGTTTGCAATTACAGGGAAGCAAAGCCTAAAGAAGTTATTAATATTATTCAAAAGCCCATTACTCATGTATGTTATGGAAATACCATATTTTTAAAATATTCTAATCTCTGGATTCTTAATTTGGAGGTCATGATAGGCTTAAAACTCATCCAAAATGCTACTATATTTTTGTGCTTTTCTTTCTTACCTTTTTTTTTTGCTAGAGGTTCCAAAACTTTCTTCAAAGTCTCAAAGAGATATTTGACTAAAAATGTATAAGAACAATTGATCTAACCCCAAGCCCTAATTTTAGGCATGATAAAAATGAGACCTAGATCTGCTGCTGTATCTATGAATGGTACAACTTTGCTAGATCTATGAATTGGTCCAACTATGGCAGACCTTGGCCAGTACTCCTCCCTCTATTGGGAGGGAAGGTCAGTGCTGCCTACAGAAAAGAACACTGGGCTCAGAGGGAACAAGAACAAAGACCAGAGCCTGTGGGTTAAACCATTAACTCAGGCTTCCACTGGATTCCCAGGTGTCTGTGTTTCTCTCTCTTCACTCTTTCTGTTGCATTACCCCATCCCTCCCTCTAGAAATTTATTTTACTTTTTGATGTTCAAAAGTTAGAAACTGTATCTGTCAATTTTGCGCTGATAAAAAGTTATTTTGCAAAATTCGACTCTGTTTTATATACTTACATAGTTGTGCAGTTGTCTCCCCTCATTATTCATTAACAGTGAAAGCAAATCTATAGAAATGCTTCTTTTTATTTTCTTGGAAGAGGGATAAAGATAAGAAACTAATTCTGTAAGTAAATTTATAAAATGCTGGATTGCTAAATATTTTGCATTAATTTTGGGAGGTGGCCCCATAAATTTTAATTGTTAGAAGCTAGATGTCTAACTGACTTAATTTAACAGCCTGAAGTCTTTCTAAATAAAAGCAAATTTTGGTGCAGTATGTAGACAAACTTAATCCAGATGACAATGTAATACTTCAGCAACCAGTCTTGAAGAGATTATTCGGAATGCAATCCAGTGCTACTAGTAACAGTATACATCACTGGAGATAAATCCAGAATAAATAACATGCTTGATGCTTTTAATTCCTTAAAATCAACATAAAAACCATGCGAACTATTTCATGCCAGGTTTGACAGGTGGCGATAATGTTTGGGGAGGCATAGGATATACTGCAGTGATAAAAATGAATGGTTGCTGCATTTGAAGTGTACTTGGGTAGAGAACAAAACAAGGCTGAAGACGTTAAATTGAAGTGTTTCATAACATACCACTTTACTGAGCTCTCTTTAAACTACCTTGAAATATTTTCCACTTTTGGAAAGTTTTAGAGATCAGCAATGCATAAAATGGCATTCAGATGAATATATGGATGGTAATTGTACAAAGTTAAGAGTTTGAAGAGAATAAAAAAATTATATACAAATGATTTGATTTTAATCTGTGACCTTACTAGCTTTGTGAAATCTTTGTAATGCTTCAGATTTACTAATGCTACTAATTAGAGGTTTTTACTTTGTGTGCATTATGAACCTCCTCCTATTTATAATCATACCAAAAGGCTTTTTGTATCTTTGCTGTATGAAGTCAGATGGAACATATCAGTTTTAGTTTCAGTTTCCTATAACAGTGCAGTAGATAGAATTGTGATAATCGGAATAATTGTGTATTAGCTACTAAGCATTGGGACGTGCTAAATGTTCATACTATGCTTCTAAAATCAAGTTTAAAAATTAGATAAAAATAATACTTTCAATGGATTCCCTCTAAAAAAATTTAAAAAATCATGAATGGAAAAGATAATCTGTACCAATCACAAAATAACATTAAATTTCCATGCTTTTGTTGAGCAAGGCAAACATTTTTAAATAACACCTTTAACTTATTTAAGAGTATGATTGATAAATATGCTTCTATTCTTCTATCTAGATATAATTTTAAAGTCAAGTGAGATTTGATTCTATCTTTGCTTCCATGAGGAATACCACCTATGACTTCTGGAAAAATTCCCATATATTTTTATTTCTTCAAATCTATATAAAATTAATCTTTTCTTATTGAGTTTCTACTAAAAGTCAGGATTGATGCTCAATGCAATGTTTTCTCAAAGATATGTAAATTGTGAGCCCAGCCTTCAGGTAATTATGTTTCAGTTAAGAAAGATTTAAATGGAAGATTTTTTTTATGCACATCAAAATCAAATTATAAAATTTAAACAATTCGATTTTTTTCTGGATTTATGAACTTCCAAATAAATTCCCTGTGATTTAAGTAAATGAGATCTTGGTTTTCAGAAAATGTGGAAAAATCAGCAATCACAGACTAAACAATTGAATACACAAGGAAAAAATTGTTACTTTAGTTTATGATCATATTTGAAAGAAGAACACACAACAATAATATTATTTGAAAGATCTTTTTATTGCACAATATAAACAGTAAGCATGGATACTCATTTTGAATCTTTTAAGTTGTATGAACTTGGATAATTTTCTTTTCTCTCAAAATATGCATAATTTCTCTTTTATGGAGCAGCATTAATTTAAAAAATTTAAGCCAATATATAGACCTTCATTTTAATTCTTATTTTAAAGTATCAATTTGTATGGGAGCAATCTCACATTCTTAAAAAATTATATTTGTAGTAAAGGATGAAGAGTGAATACAAAACAATATGGAAAAAATGAAAGGGTTATGAAAAGCAATTGTGTGTTCCTATATTTTAAAAAATGAATTCAATCAGCAATCATCTGTGTATTTTATGTCATATTAAAATGCTTTACTTTTACATTTCATTAAATATTTTCAATACTTTT
>NW_012140525.1:583423-597864 GCF_000956105.1 Propithecus coquereli | reverse complement strand
ATTGCAGATAAATTGGTTTGAATATTTTTTATTTATTTGTAACTAGATTTTATGCTTAAATTATAAATATGGAAGATGACATCCTAGCAAGCATGGCAAAATGAATTTTCCTTCAATTGAGTGGCATCCAATATTACAATCAAGCAACATTGAGTAAAGCTGTGGATTCATCCTATAAATCATGATTAGGTTTGAGTGTGATCCTTTAATGATCTTAAGTAATGAATTTTCTTCTGGTGTTCAAGCAGTAGGACAGGTCCCTGTGGTGGGAACATATGTCTGTCTTTAAAATTGCTGATTTGAAATGGTACCTCTTCAAATGTTCTCATTATAAACAACCTTTTGTAATGGTTCCATGTTTTCCTTCTAATAACGTTTCTAGAAATGAATTCACTGTCCAGTTAAAAAATCAGTAACTGTCTCTAGAGACACTTCTTAGATACTAAATTTATTTTAGAAATTAATACTGTTAGAAGAAAAGAATGGAGCCATTATAAAAGACTGGAGAGAAGCTCCCCACACAGTCCTGAATGAGAAGAGAAAGCAATCTTAAAGCTTGGCTTCTTTCCTCACGCTGACGATAAGGGTGCCAATAAGTGCTGATTATGATGGTGGTTTTTATGAGGTAGACACCTGTTAAGTAGGAACTGGACTGTGACCATCAACTCATTTCCCACACACCACTAAACAGCTATCCATTTCTAATGACTTTTGGCCAATGTTCATTTCTAAGCCAGTAGTTCTAATATGGCCCAGATTGGTATTGCACTATTTAAGCTCCCCTATGTATGAGAATAAAACAGAATTGAAATTATCTTTTTTGAGCAGAAGTACAATACAAAATGGCACATTACATTTAAAAACTTTTAAAAAGTAATTGAATAATGAAAATATTATTTTCATCTGTAAGTATAAAAAACATATACAGATACATGTATATCACATTCCTATGCAATATACATGAACTCTATGCTGTAGCCATATCAGTGTGTAATTCTATGAAGAGGGACACACGTGAACACAGAGCAGTGTTGCTGTAGCTCACCTTAATATTGTTTCTGTACACCTGCACACTCCTTTGAGTTTCTGTGTAGTGCTTCTCAAACACAGCTCCAAAAATGTTCATTCCAGTCTGTTTTTCTAGGCTTATCTTCAAACATTGCCATCTTTCCCAAATGCACATACATCTTTTGTTTCAGTTATATCAGACTGATCGTTTCTTTATTATGGGACCTGAGCTTTCTTAACTGTCTTTACCCATCTTTTTATTCTCACTAATAATTTACCCCCAATAAGTCTACCTGCAAAAACACTTTTAATTTTACAAAGTCCTACTTAACTGATGTTACCTCTATTATATTCTTCCTCTGTTCTCTTATTTCAAATTAATACCTCTTTCTTTGATGTTTATGTGGTAACTTACACCTCTCTCATATCATTGATCAAGCATATGAATATTTTACTCAAATGATCACATTTGTTCAATTGCTTATATTCCCAACTAAGCTGTAAGTTTCATGGGTTCTGTAGCTGCACCCTAACAATTGGTCAAGCAGAGACAGTGCTGTGTTCTAGCATCAATGGGAGCAAATGTGAGGCAAGAATAATCCAGAGATGGGGAGCAGTAAATCGATACTAGACAGGTAGTTGGTAAGGGGGAAAGCTTTTAAAAATACTTTTTGATTATATTCTCTACATTCCTCACAGTTCATATTGTTTCCTTGAAAATGCTTTTACTCCGTCTTTTAATACTTATGTCAAGTATTGTACCTTAATTTGTTGAAAAGGTGTCACATTTGGAGACTTTTCTCAGGTGGAAAAACTGCTGCCCTTTCTTGCACTCTACATGCATTTGAGTCTGTGCTATGCAAATATGATAATGAAACTCAGAGATGCTTGTTGATATGCTGTATTTCAATGGATAAGTCTAAAATCCTGATGAAAATAAAATCTGCTCTTATTTTCACATTTATAAACTAAGACACCATCTGACAACTGGACAGCAATATGCAAACAGACTTGCTGTGATTTCTAAGCAGCTTTTCCTGTAATTCAGATGTGCACAGTGCAGAAAGTCTCCTGTGCTTTCCACACGCATCCAAAGTAATTGTCCTAAATCTGATACAAACCTGTCCCCTTGTCCCAGCAATAAAACTAGTACTATGGGAGTTAAATTGGAGTAGGAAGAGGAGACTGTGCCTACCAAATATTTTCAGAATGACCCCAAAGGATGTCTATCTTTCTGATTTGGAACTGACGTTGGTGTTAAGACCGTGGTGGATCAGTTCCAGCCCAAACAACTCTGGTTTTATGTATATAGAAATAAAATGAGCTTTGGGTTACAGCTAATCAGCTTAATAAAAACATCAGCATCTGCTCAGTCTTAACAGCCATTCATAACCTTGGTTGGGTTCCTACTTTGCATCCTAATCTTCCAGAGTGAAGATTCTTATCATATAACCGAACTCACTGCCTTGAACCTAAAGTGTAACCTGCAACTATTGAACCCCATCTCTTCCTTTTGCACTATTACGTTTACTTTATCCATTTTGCCTTCTCTGTGACATTTATGGAGTTTAGCAAACCTACAGTGCCTTACTTATACATTTATCTACTGTACACTTCACATAGTGTTTTTTTAAAAAATTATTTTACACTCCTAACACTACTGATCACATAGCGGTTTTGATTATTTATTACCATCCTTTAGTATTTTGCTTGCCATATATAATATATATCTTCTTTCATACTCTTGGCTTAACAAAACTGTCCATTCATCATTTATATTTCATGATTCTATGTTCTAATGTTTACCTTCCACGTTGATCCTCTAGTGCTTGTCTTCAGTTTCATTTCTGTTAATATCTGCTAGAAGACAGCTGATAATTTGCCCACTGATAAGAGGCATGCCTCCTTTTAAAATATAATTAAATGTAATAAGCGCTCTAGAAATGTGCAAATATGGACAATCTGAGGTCCCACTTCTGCCTTTTTATTTTCAGGACCCAAGCTAAATTATCAATAAAGTTTAAGAAATGGTAATGAACTACACTTATTTTGCTAACTTGATGACCTGCAGTACGTACAGGCCCTTTCTGGAAACAGATTCCATCAGTGCCCATGAGACTTTCTGTCCTCAGTCACAGTCTTTGGATATACATTTTGCACCTTACCCAAGGTCAGCAAATCCATAGGCTCATAAGTCATCTGTAGCTTGCCCTAGTTTGAAAATGAGGACAGAACCAATCAGGTTCTCTGACTTGGGAATTTGAAGTAGAAGAATAAGTCAGTTAGCAGCGGAAGCTGAGAATAAAAAGGATGGCATAAGATATGATTACATCTAAGAAGACAGGCTGAATTTATAAAGAGCAGAAACTGTGAGGAAAATTAGACAAAATTATGTGTTAGGGGAAATTTATACAGTAAGTAAAGTGAGAATAAGGAAATGGAAAATGGAAGAGACCCATATTTAAAAACATAGATGGGCAGAGCACTAGGGAGGAGGCCTCAAAATCCTTACTGTTGAAGTTTCTGGAACTATATGGAATTCTTCTGGTTTTAAAAGAAGAATCCTTTCTTTATGAGATGTAGTGTGTTTCTTTCTGATAGTTTGCACTGGATTCCTACTTTTCTCATTCCTACATAAACATTGATAATATGAATACATATTTTTAAAATTAATTTCTCATTACTTGAAAAATCTTTTGTGTAATCTTTGTTCTTTCCAACCCAAAGTGCCATAGTACAGCATGGAGTTTATTCTTCCCACACCATCTGCATTGTCCTGTACAAAGCAAGAAATATCAAGGTTTGAATAACCCTAAAACATAACTATTTTCTTCTTGTCTGAATGATTTTAATTTCTTGACCTAAAACAATCATCTATGACATACATTTAAAGTTAATATTTTGTTATAGTTATATATAAATATATAGGAGGAAATAATGTTTACTTGGAACATTTAAAAATAAATAAAACTTATCATTGATAAAAGATAACCTTTTAGTATTATTCAAATATAAACTAAATTTTATGTAACTTGTTTTAATTTTCCCCTAAATTGAAATAAAGAGTTCATGCAATTTGGTGATATGTGATTAGGAGAGGTCATTTATTTTCTGTGAGTTGTGTTAGGTAGCTCTAGGCAGGCCTCAGTGATCTTCACCTGCTGATACTCATGCTTTTTTGCAATTTCCTTCCCTTGAATGTGTTCTAAACTTATTGACTGCTTTTAAGAAATAGACTATGGCAGAAGTAATAGAATGTTACTTCTTAGCATAGGTTACCAGAAAACTGTGGCTTCCATTTTGCATGCCCACTATTGCTCTTATTTACTAGCTCTTAAGGAAGATAATTACTCTGTAAATATTTACAAGACATGTAACTGAGCAAAGTCTTTGACCAAAAACTATGACTTGAGAACTTCACTCCAACAGCTCACAAGGGATCAAATATTCCAAGACTTTGTGAATGAATTTGTAAGCAGATCCTTTTCCCATTGGTCCTTCATCTGAGAACCAGCCCTGGTGGATACTTTGATCACAATTTGTGAGAGACATTGAAACAGAGGCATCCAGCTAAGCCAAGCTGGAATTCCTGACGACAGAAATTGTGAAATAATAAATGTCTGTTGATTTATGCCACTAAGTGCTGGGGCAAATTATTATGCAGCAGTAGATAACTAATATCACCATCAAAAACTTTAATTTTTATTGTGAAAAATTACTAAGAAAAACAAAAGCTCCTACTTGTAAAAAAAAATCAAATGCCATCTTGTCATTTCTAGAAAGATAATAAGAGGGTCTCACTTGTCTCATTTCTCATTCCTACACATCCTGATAATCATCAAATTTAACCTATAGATAAATTTTTTATTGTTATATGCTAGATTGAAAAAGTTTACTGTGCATATTATGATCAATAAATAATATCCCACCTTTTCTTATATACTGGTTTGTTTTTTTAATTTCAATTTTTTGTATTGACTATAATAATTTAAAAAACATCAACATGATCTTTCTGTCCATTATACTTCAGTTTCACTTTCTACAGAATATCTTTTTATATGTATATAATCTTTTAAAACAGATCACTGGATAAACATGAAGGTTTTTTTCTAAGTTTCTAAAGTTTTAATTATAGTAACTCTTATAGTAAACATCCTATATTTTTTCCTTTTGTGGGTTCTTTCTTTGAGCCGGTTTGGCTTATCTATTTCTCTTTAACAAAACATCCCAAAACTTAGTGTTAAAAATAACAAACATTTATTTGCCCATGGATGTGCAGTTTGGGCAGGGCTTATTTTTGTTCTACATCATTGTCTGGGATAATTCATGCAGTGCACTTGGCTCAGAACTTGACCGGCATTGAAATATTCAACATGTCTTTGATCACATGAAAGGTACCTCCGCTGCTACGTCTGGCACAGCCAAGTGTTGGCCAAGCAAATCGAGTTTTTTCCCTGTTTGTTTTCTATAGTAGAGAAGCCAAACCTTTTTACATGTTACTTCAGGGCTCCAAAAGATTGAAAGGTAAAGCCGTCAGACTGCTTAAGATCAAGGCATAAAACTAGTGCAGTGTCAATTTTACTACATTCTATTGATAAAAATAAATCCCAAGGCTAGCCTATCACCTATGGGAGGAGAAATAGACAAGAGCTCTTAATAACAGTGGCATCTGCATTCAGGAATGGAAGAATTGATGGTGGCTATATCTGGGGATTATTTATTACAATGCTCAGGAGGTTTCAGCTTTAGCTATATGATTCCTGTTCTTGGTTATGGCTTTAGGAAGAAAGATAGAAAATTTAGTAGTAGTCAAAGCTTGCTAAACTTAAAAAAATAAAGATTAATGAAATTCAAATGAAAATAAGCATATCCCTGCTTTGTAGATTTGAAATTATAACCATATAAAAGGTGAAAGAGACTGAAACATTTTTAGATGGAACAAGGGATATTGAAGCCCCTAAATAAACACTACCTGAGTGACAGAGGAGTCAGCAGAAACTTTATAGTTTAGTGGAAAGTGATGATGAAAGGAAAGCATGGAGGGGGGAAAAAAGTAGGTAAAGATAATCTTTAAAGAGTTAGAACAGTGCCTGGCTCTATAGTTTAAACTGAGAAGAGAGGCAGTTTCCCTGTCAAAAGATATTAATAAAAGAAATAGCCACATGATATGTTCTAGAGATTTATGGTCTACATTGTGATTTGTTGAGCCCCTGTTGCTTCCAGAAGTATGGTATTCATGTTGTTAAAAGTACAGTACAAGTGAAATAAACTGTGTTTGTAATCTTAAAGTTTTCGTTTGCTTTAAAATATGAAATCTTATCGTATTTTTAGAGGAGGAATGAGGAGGTTGCTATCAGTGAGTAGAAGTAAATGGAAGGACTTACATAAGTTATTTGGAATAGAATATAATGTGCACATTATAGTTCAGGGAAAAATAAAAAACTTTCAGAAACTGAATTAAGGGGATACTCCTAGACAATTAGAATGGTATCTGGAACATATTATTTCTGCAAAATTTATCTTGTATATTAATAGAAATTAAACTATATTTATCCAACTAGTGTATAAATCTATTCCAGAATGATTTGTATTAAACAATTTACTGAGAAATTATACTAGAATGTTGATTATATTTATCTATATATTTAACATCTCGATCGAGATGTAACCTACATCTTAAAATTGACACATCTAAAATGTGCAATTTGATTTTTTTAATATTTTTCACAAAGTTGTGCAACCATTGCAACTTAATTATAGAACATTTTCATCACCCCCACAAATAAATCTGGTACCCAGTAGCAGTCACTCCCCATTGCTACCCACCACCCTACACCCACAACTGGGCAACTACTGATTTACTTTCTGTCTATACAGATTTACTTATTCTGAGCATTCCATAAAAATGGAATCAAAGATTAAGGTGTCTTTGTCAATATATTCTTTCACCTACCATAATTTCAAGATTTATCCACATTCTAAGATGTATGAGTACTTCAGTTTTCTCTGTTGCTGGATAGTATTCTATTATAAGAATATATCACATTTGTTTATCCATTCAATAGTTGATGAACATTTGAATTGTTTCTAATTTTTGGCTATTAGAAATAATGCTGTAATCTATGACCATTTATGCATGAGTTTATGTGTGGATGCATATTTTCATTTCTACTGGCTATCCCTAGGAGAGAAATTGCTGGATCATATGGTGACTCGATGTTTAATAATTTTAGGAACTGTCAAAAATGTTTTTCACAGTGACTTCACCATTTTACATTTCACCAGCAATGAATGGTGATTCTAATCCTCCTGTTCTTGTTCACCTTTTTGATTATAGATATTCTAGTGATTTTGGAATGTCTCATTGTGGTTTTGATTTACATTTTTTAAAGACTAGTGATTTTGAGCAGCTTTTTCTTATACTTATTTGCCATTTGTACATCTTCTTTGGAGAAATGTCTATTCAGATCTTTTGCCCTATTTTTTAATTGGTTATTTGTCTTTTAATTATTGAATTGTAAATGTCCTTTATATATTCTGGAAACAAATCTGTGTCAGATATATAATTTTAAATACTAGAATTCTGTGATTTTTCTTTTTCATCACTTTATTGATGATGATGTTTTGTGCACAAACTTTAATTGTATATCGCCAAATTTATGTTTTCCTTTGTTGCTTGTGATTTTGGCTTTGTAGCTAAGAAAATATTGCCTAATCCAAGGCTGTCATGATTTATTCCTATATTTCATTCTTAAAATTTTAGATTCTGGCTCTTACATTTAGGTCTATGATGCATTTTGAGTTAATTTTTATGTATGGTATTAGATAGGAGCCTAACATCGTATTTTTGTATGTGGATATCCAATTATCCCAGCACTGTTTGTGCAGAAGACAAATCTTTCCCAACTAAATCAATTTGCTACTGTCATTGAAAATCAATGATCATACGTGTAAGGATTTATTTCTGGATTTTCAATTCTATTCCATTGATCTGTATGTTTATCCTTCCCGCAGTTTCACTTGGTTTGAATTATAGTAGTTTTATAGAATGTTTTGATATTGGAAGGTATGAGTCCTGTGACTTTGTTTTTTATCAAGAGTATATTATCATTTACACAACTCTTGCATTTGTTTATGAATTTTAGAATCAATTTGATATTTTCTACAAAAAGACATCTGGCGTAGTCATAGGCATTTTGTTGAATCTATAGGCCATTTGGGGGAGTATCGCTATCTTAACATTATTAAGTCTTCCGATCCATGAATGAGAGATGACTTTCCATATGGTTAGATCTTCTTAATTCCTTTCAAGAATGTTTTGTAGTTATTAGCATACAAATTTTGCATTACTTTTGTCAAGTTTATTCTTATTTATTTTATTTTTGTTGTGGTATTGGAAATGGGATTGTTTCCTCCATTTTTGTATTTTTCATTGTTACTGTGTAGAAATTCATTTGATTTTTAAATTCTACAACATTAATGAACTTTGCTGTTCTAATATTTTTAATTGAATTCCTTAAAATTTTCTATGAAATCATGGCATCTGCAAATAGTGATAATTTTATGTATTACTTTCTAATTTCTATGATTTTTATGTCTTTTCCTTGACAAATTGCCCTGAATAGAGCTTCCATTACAATGATACATAGAAGTGGTAAAAACTAACATCCTTGTCTTGCTTCCGATTTTAGAAGAAAAGTTTTTAGTTTTTACCATGACATATCATTTTAATTGTGGGATTTTCTTTTTTCTTTTTATTTTAACTTAGCCTTGGCCTTAGCAAGACCTCAAAAAATTTACTTGCCAACTCATAACTGTCCCTCTCCATGGAAATCTTTAGTAAAAGGCAAAAGATTTATTCGTTTTGAAGAGAAACCAGAGTTAATTGTGGGATTTTCATAAATACATTTAATTGGGTTGAGGAAATTTCTTTCTATTTCTAGTTTAATTGAGTGTGTTTATAATGAAAAAGTGTTGGATTTTGCCCATTTTTTTCCTGCATCTATGGATATGATCATGTGGTTTTTACTCCTTTATTCTATTAATATGATATATTGCATTGATTGGTTTTCTGATGTTGAAACAACCTTTCTTTCTTCAGATAAATCCCATTTGGTTGTGTTGTATAATATGATTTATATGTTGCTGGAATAGATTTAATGGATTTTGTTGAGGATTTTTGAATCTAAATGCAGAGCATATTGATGTATAGTTTGGGTCTACTAGAAGGAGTTAAGAAATGTTCTTTTCTCTCCAGTTTTTTGAAGATTTTGTAAACAGTTATTATTAATTCTTTTTTAAATGTTAGTAGGATTCACTGGTGAAGCCACTTTGTCTTGAGCTTTTCGTCGTCTGAATGGGGGAGTTACCTATTACTAATTTAAACTTTTTCTTTCTAGAGATCCATTCAGATATTGTACTTCCTCTTCAGTCATTTTTGGTAGATTGTGGCTTGCTATGGATTTGTTCAGTTCATCTAGTTTATCTCTTTGTTAGCTAGAAGATATTCATAGTATTTCTTTATTATATTTTCTCTCCTGTAAGTTCTGTAGTAATTCCCCTTCCTTTTTTCATGATTTTGGTAATTTGAGCCTTATCTCTTTTTTTCTTGGCCAATCTACCTAATGGCTTGCCAATTTTGTGAAATTTTTCAAATCACTAATTTTTTTTTCACTGATTTTCTTCATTATTTTTGTATTCTCTATTTCCTATATCTCACTACCCTTTATTATAGCCTTCCTCTGCTAGCTTTCAATTTAGTTTTTACTTCTCTTTCTAATTTCTTAAGGTAGAAGATATGGTTATTAACTTGAGATTTTTTTTTGTTTCTTTATCAATATAGGTATTTACAGCTTTAAATATCCTTCTGAGCACTTATTTAGCTACATTGCATACATTTTGTTATCTTGTGCTTTTATTTCCATTCATCTTTAAGTATTTTCTAAGTCATTCATCTGAATGTATTTTCTAGTTTCCTGTGTGATTTGTTTTTTCACCCATTGATAATTGAGGAGATCGTGTTGATTAATTTTATCTACAGCTATATGTCCTTTAATGACAAGGATACATTTTGAAAAATGAGTGATGTTAGGCAATTTCATCATTGTTTGAACATCATGAAGTGTTTATAGTTACATAAACCTAGATGATATAGCCTACTACTCCCATAGGCTACAAACCTATATAGCATGTTACTGTACTGAATACTGTAGGCAATTGTAACACAATGGTAAGTATTTCTTAAAATATTTAAACATAGACAAGGTACAGTAAAAACACAGTATTATAATTTTATGGTTCCACCATCATATATGCAGTCTGTCATTGACTGAAATGTCATTATGCAGTACATGTCTGTATTTGTAAATGTCCTAAATTTCTGTCATTGAATTCTAATTTAATTCCTGTTGCTTTTGAAAACATACTGTATATGAGTTAAAATATTTCAAATTTATCAAAGCTTATCTTACGGCCCAGCATATAGTCTTTCCTGTGAAATGTTCTATGTGCACCTAAGAAGAATGTATCGTCTACTATTGCTATTGAGTGAAATGTTCTATAGATAACCCTTATTTCTAGTTTATTTATAATACTTTTAAGTATTCTGTTACCTTCTTGATCTTCCACCTATTTATTCTTTCCATCATTGAAAGTGGGGTATTGATGTCTCTAATAATAATAGTTTGATTTTCCATTTACTCCTTCAATTGTTAGTCTTTGCTGCATTTCTTTTATGTGTCTGGGTTTATATTCATACTTTGAGATTAGTTAGCATAAAAGCACAGCATACCAAAATATATGTAATGCCCTAAGGAAGTGCTCAGTGGTATGTGTGTGTATGTAAAATATGCATATAGCTATAAATACCTGTATTACAAAATAAGAAATATATGAGATTTCCTGAATATTTGAGCCTTTTATAGTCATGAAATATCCCCCTTTATCTACAGTAACATATTTTTATGTTTCTGTTTTAAAGTGTATTTTGTCTCATATCACTGCACCTATTTCAGGTTTCTTATGGTTGCCATTTGCATTGTACATGTTTTTTCCATCCTTTACTTTCAAGCTATTTATGTTTTTGAATGTAAAATGTGTCTCTTGTAGACTGCATGTAGTTGGATCATCTTTAAAATCAAATTTGATAACCTTTTAAAAAGGAATTATTTAATCCAGTCGAATCCAATGCTATTATTGATATGGCTGGATTTATGGTTTTTATTTTCCTTTTTGTTTTCTATATGCTTCATTTCCTTTTTGTCCTTCTGTTTCTCCTCTCCTGCCTTTTTTATGCAGTCAATATAGTCTCGTGTAACATGTTAGTCATTTTAATTATTTTTAATTATATTTTTCAATTATTTTCTTAGTGGTTATTCTAAGTCTACAGTATATACCTTTACTTCATATTTATACTAGGGTAATTTCATATTTACACTGCTTCATATTTATGTCTTATGCATGATAACCTAATTCCAGTGAAATATAAGAACTTTATTCCTATATAACTGTATTGTCTCCTCCTTCTTCTTTTGTTTTTACTGTTATTGGTATACATACCATGTCTATTCATGTCACAAAACCTGCAATACATTGTTATAATTATCATTTTTTGAAATATTAAGTCTTTTAAAGAAGCTGGGAGAATAAAGAAAAGCATATAAATATTCATATGATTTATTAAGTTAACATTGTATTTATCATTTCTGATTCTTTTATTTCTTTCTGTGAATTCAAGTTATCATCTGTTACCATTTTCTTACTTCAATGCATATTTGTTCACACCCAACTCCAGCTTCTTTTGTCAAATATATTACATTTCTATATGCAATAATTGTGAGAATACATATGTACACACATACATATATATTTACATATATAGTTTAAGCAATTGCTTTTTAATCAGTTGAGTGAAGAAAGGAGAAGAAAATTCAATTATATTTTCTTTTATAATTATCTACCTGATCTCCATCTTTGGTATTCTATTTTTTCTAGGAATTGAAATGATTACATGATGTCACTTGCTTTCAGCCAGAAGAAAGTTCTTTGGAATTTTTTTGAATTGGTGGTTGGTGTTTTGTAATAAAAAAAGAAAATCAAAAAGAATTTCTATTAAGACAGATCTTCTGGCAATAAATTCTCTCCCCTTTTGCTTCTCTGGTAATGACTACCTCACCTTTATTTTTGACTGATAACTATGTTGTATGTTTGATTTTCGAGAGTCTTTTTACTTAACAATGCTTTGAATATTCCTAACCATTGCCTTCTGACCTCCATTATTTCTTATGGGAAATTAACTGTTGTTATGAGCTGAACTGTGTCCTCCCAAAATCCATATGTTGAAGTCCTAATCCCTCATGTGACTGTATTTGGTGATAGGGCCTACTAAGAATTAATTAAAATTAAAAAAGGTCATAAGAGTAGGGCTCTGACCTGATAGAATAGAATTAGTATCCTCATAAGAACAGGCACTAGAGAGTTTCCTCTCCTTGTCTCTCTCTCTCTCTCCCTCTTTTTCTCTGTTTGTGTGTGTGTGTGTGTCTATGTGTATGTACGCATACTGAAGACAGGCCTCATGAAGACATACTGAGAAGGTAGCAGTCTACAATCCAGGAAGACAGCCCTTACCAGAAATTTATTTTGCTGGTACCTTGATCATAAAATTGTCTCCTAGAAGTGTGACAAGTAAATTTATGTCATTTAAGCCACCCAGTCTGTGATACAGGCATAGAAATTTGGTTCTATACCACCACAATAAAGTAAATATTGCAATTAAGGGAGTCATACAAATTATTCGTTTCCCAGTGCATATAAAAGGTATGTTTACACTATACTATAATCTATTAAGTGTGCAATAGTATTATGTCTTAAAAATGTGCATACCTTAATTTAAAAAATAATTTATTACTAAAAAGTGCTAAAGATCATCTGATCCTTCAGCAAGTCATAATGTTTTTTCTGGTGGAGGGTATCGCCTTGATGTTGATGGCTGCTCACTGATCAAGTGGTGGCTGATGAAGATTTTAGGTAGCTGTGACAATTTCTTAAAATAAGACACCAAGTAAGTTTTCTGCCTCAATTGCTTCTTCCTTTTACATGAGATTTCTCTGTAGTATGTGATGCTGTTAGATAGCATTTTATCCACAGTATAATTTCTTTCAAAACTGGGAACAATCTTCTGAAATCCTGCTGCTGTTATACTAATTAAGTTTATGTAATATTCTAAAATCTTTGTGGTCATTTCAACAATTTTGACAGCATCTTCACTAGGAGTAGATTCCATCTCAAGATACCAATTTCTCTGCTTTTCCACAAGAAGCAACTCTTCATCCATTCAAAGTTTATCATGAGACTGCACAGTTCAGTCACATCTTCAGGCTCCACTTTTAACTATAGCTGTCTTACCATTTCCAGCACATCTGCAGTTACTTTTTTCACTGAAGTCTTAAACCCCTCACGGTCACTCATGAGGGTTGGAATAAATTTCTTTCAAACTCCTGTTAATGTTGATATTTTGATCTCCTCCCATAGATCACAAATATTCTTCATGGCATCGAGAATAGTGAATCCTGTCCAGAAAGTTTTCAATTTACATTGCCCAGATCCATCAGAGGAATCACTATTTATGGCAGCTATAGCCTTATGAAATGTGTTTCTTAAATAGCAAGACTTGAAATTTGAAATTACTTCTTGATCCATGGGCTGCAGAATGGATGTTGTGTTAACAGGCATAAAAACAACAGTGTTCTGCTTATACATCACCATCAGAGCTCTTGGGTGACCAGCTGCATTGTCAATTAGCAGTAATATTTTGAAAGGAAGTCTTTTTATAAGCAGTAAATCTCAACAGTGGGCTTAAAATATTCAGTAAACCATAATGTAAGCATATCTGCTGCCATCCAAGCTTTGATTTTTCATTTAGAGAGAACAGGCAGAGTGGATTCAGCATAATTTTTAGGACCCTAGGTTTTTAATAATAGAAAAATGAGCATTGGCTTCACCTTAAAGTCACCAGATACATTACTTCCTAATGAAAGAGTCAGTCTGTCCTTTGAAGCTTTAAAAGCAAGCGTTGACTTCTGCTTTCTGTTATGAAAGTCTCAGATAGCATCTTCTTTCAATATAAGCCTGTTTTGTTTACATTAATCTGTTGTTAGTGTAGCTTTCTTCATCAATGATTTTATCTAGATCTTCTGGACAACTTGTTGCAGCTTCTACATCAGCACTTGCTGCTTCTCCCTGTACTTGCTGCTTCTACTTGTATATTATGGAGGTAGTTTCTTTGATTAAACCTCATGAACCAACCTCTGCTAGCTCCAGACTTTTTTGTGCAGGTTCCTCACCTCTCTCAGTCTTCATAGAATTGAAGAGAGCTAGGGCCTTGCCCCTGATTAAGCTTCGCTTAAGGTAATGTGGCTGGTTTAATCTTCTATCTA
>NW_012140525.1:560972-583062 GCF_000956105.1 Propithecus coquereli | reverse complement strand
TTCCGTATCAGCCATAAGGCTGTTTGGTTCTCTTATCATTTGTGTGTTCCCTGGAATAGCACTTTCAATTTCTTTTAGGAACTATTTTTTTTTTTTTTTTTTTTTGCATTTACAACTTGGCTGTTGACACATGATCTCAGGAAGCCTTTTCTTGATTTTTCATCTTGATTTTCTATTAAAATTCCAGTTGCCCTACTCTTTTGTTTATTGATATTGGTATCACAGAATTACCATAATCAGCCTCTTAATATTAATATCTCCATTGTTTTAAACCATAGCCTTAGATATAGAATTCCCCATGTACTGTTCCAAGTAATGACTATCCCCTTAGTCAGTTGTGCAGAATTCTTTATCCTTATTGCCTGTTTCTCCTTGAAAAGAATCTCTGAACTAAGACACAAGAAGTGGGAAAAGGATATACTCCTGGAGTGACACCTCTGCTAAATGAGTGGGGCCTGAGGTAGTGGTAACCATGCTGTTCTGGCAAGTTGGGGCAGAGGTGATCTCATGTCAGCCTTCTCAGCTTATCACTCCTGGAGTATAGCTATCACAAGATAAGTAGGGAATAGGTGACAGGAAAGAGTTCTTTTACCATGCCCACTCAGAATAGAGCTTCTGAAGCATGGGGCTTGTGGGATGAAAAGCGTCAGTGGTCTTCCCCTCCAGGGTAAAACTATAGCCCCAGACTGGAGTCTAGGGGAAGAGGAAGCCAGTCTTTTTGATCACAGATGCCTGGAAAAGAATGTCCAAAGCAAAGTTTTCATAATAGTGAGGTAGGGAAGGGGTGAAGAGAGAAGGTCTTGGCTCAAATGAGATTCTCACTGTTCTTACTGAGATTCAGTATTAATAGATTATCTTGAATGGATGTTTATCCATTTGCTGTGTGTCCTGTGACAATATGCAAAGACCTTAAATGATTATTTTAAAAATCATTTTCTCCAGTTAAATGGTTGTATACTAGGGGAGAGAGAACCTACAGAGTTCTTCACTATGTCATTCCAGGAATCTGCCTCTATTTTGAATTCACAGTGTATTTTTTTGATTCAAAAGACATGATTACTGAGTTTGAGACAGTGTGGACATAAGAATCAAACCAGATTCATATTTTTTTTTAAATCTTTTAAATCTTTAAATCTCTTTTTTAAATCTTTAAATCTTTTAAGTCTGGAATTATATCAATGCATAAGAAATAAGAGTAAAATTTAACAATTTGATAATTTTGGTCAACCTAATATCAAGACATTTTATTGATAAAAATGTAATGGCCATTTAGTTTTGACGTGTTTGTTAAAAAAATGTTAGCTAAATATGCTATGGTTCTGCTGTTTGTTTTTCACCATGTCTATAATAGATAATATACAACAGATTGGGCTTTTAAAATTCACCTCAACATTAATTTTTCAAATTTTCCCAGTTATGTTACCTTTTTATAAACATGAATTATTCAGACTTATTTATACTACTGAATTTTTAAAATTAACATCAGTCCCTTATGTTTTAAAGTGCTTGTTTAAACTTATTTGAACACAGTCTGCGACTATGTCTATCTATATCCATCACGCCCCCCAACAAAGGCATCAACATACCCCTATGCAATTGAATCACTTATTAACATTACAAATTTCTTCCATGGCTAATGTATATTTGCCTCTGCTTAAGGTGTATTTATGATATGGAACTATAAAAAATTACATACAAGTCTAATAAAAAACACTTGACAAGGGATTTCATATTAGTGAATATATCACTTAAAAGCCAATTATTTTGAAAACAATGAACCTAATAAAACCAAGAGAAAGTCAATTGTTAAAATGGAGGCTACATACTAGGTAACATGAATAGATATCAATAACTAAGAAAGCTTAGAAGGGATTTATACTGAACTAAACTCTGATAAGATAGATCAAAATACTGAACCTAGAATGAGTTTTTGCTCATGTGAAAAGAAAAAAGATGTGTAGATTTCAGCCACATAAAACTGTCAACTTGAAAATATACTGCTTGCATGGTCAATCACTTGGATAGCATTATTATGTGATGTATTAAATTTAGATGCTATCTCGTATGACTTTTAAAATATAATAAACAAAACAATAATCTCATTTTTATGAAATTTTCAATGAAATAAAATAGCAATAAAACTCATCCAGACTTAATACTAATTATATATAGGCATATATTAGTTTTAAATTGTTCTTTTGATAATTTTTTTATATAATGTAAAGTCTGCTAAATAATAAAATCTTATTTTATTTATGGTTTGATATAAACAACTATCCAATTCTAAAACAATTTAATAAGTGTAGAAATTAATTCAATGACTTGTCTAAAACGCTACAATTTAAACTTTTATTTTACAGATAACCCGTTAAAAACACACAATTGCAATAATAGAATAAAATGAACCATATCTTCACATTCTTTTTTGTTTCCCAGGTCTGTGAAGTAAGATAATGTGCACAAGATTTATGCAAACTGTATAGGAATTATTTATATCATATTTATGAATTGATATTAATTTTAATATTCCTTAGATGATAAGACATTATACAATTGTTGGGGCAATTAAATCTTTAAAAATTTAAAAATTGAATTAACGGATGAAGAAAATATTGGACATATTATTTTATTTTTATATTATGCCTCTTAGTGTGGATGGATATTTTAAAATAAACATCCTGAATGTTTGAAATGGACAAAAGGGAAGTGAATAAGAAAGTATCTGAAGGAAAATGGTAAATATTGTGGTCTACGAATATATGGATTATACTGAACAGTTTATCAGAAATACGTCAAAGATTCATGTGGTGCTGAAATTTCATTTTTCTCTTCATTGTATGGATTGAAATACTCTCTGAGTATAAATAGCTCTGTATTTTGTTTTTGATAGCCATGCTTACATTAGCAACTAAAAATGAACTCTATGTCCAACTAAAAAATAATGATTCCTAACCAAGAACAGAGAAATGCTGTTTATAATTTACTCCTTTTTATTCCCCTTACATTGTTAAAACCTGTGAATACTAGTGAACAGTTACAGAGTAGTTTATCAATTACCATACATTTGACCTTGGTCTGAGACTGAGAGGTAGGAATCACATTCAAACTGACCTTCCACCACTTAAAATGCTCAGTTTCAGGTTTGATTATGACTTTTGTAAACAGCAGGATTTGGCATGCATGTTTCAGTGTTTCCTTAGGAAGAATCCTCCTTTTTTCCAATGACTTTCAGTTTTGAAGGAAAACACTTTCTGAGAACAATTTGTGGTTAATGCCTTTCAGTGGGCATAATCCCACTGAGAAGCGCTTCAACTAACTTGCTCTGGGTTGTGTTCCAACTTAGTTTAAGGGACTTTAGGGGACACACTCCTGCTGATTCCACTGTTCTTTCCTGTCTTCTTTTTTTTTGTAATCTTGACCCAAAAACTATTTTAAGTGATGTCTGATTTGGCTTCCTGTGGTGCTCAAATGTTCACTGACAAAGGATTATTGAAAGAATGTGTGACTCTCCCTTTCTTTTCTTGAATTTGGTTTCTGATGTTGATATTAATGTGAAAGGGTCATCCACAAAGAGACAAAGAACACTAACATTACAAGGATTTTCAGCTCTTCTCCTTTATCTCAGCTGGTGGACTCCAAACCAAAGGGATGAAATATCTTCTATCACCTCCTTAAAAACATCAGCATCTGTGTCATCATTGGCCTTTAGGCTATGAGAATTATTCCAAAAGTGTTCCTCTCTCTGTACAGTCCATCAATTGAAAGATAAAGAACCATCGGATTTTAGGGTGAAAGAGCACCCTAAAAGTCAAATAGTCCAACCCCATTATTTATAGAATTAGGAAATTGAAGCCTATAGTGAATAGGTTACGTGTCTGTGGACATGGACAAAGATACAGAAATGGAGAAGAAAGCAGTATTTCTGACATCAGTATTTCAGCAAGGCTATATTTTCCCTTGTTTCCTTAAAACCTATCGTCATCAAAACTCCCTCAGATCCTACTGAATCTTCTGGTATATAACTGAGTTGAAGGGATAGGATTTAACATTTAAAAATTGGCAGTTTTAAATCCAGGGAACCTAACTATGTCAATATTTCCTCTTTCTAAATGTATAAAATTGCCAATCTAGTTTTCATATCTAGAAAGAAAATGGTAGTGACTTTTATCCAAAAGAATAACAACATTCTTTTGGTGAGAATAAATTAAAGTCTTAGGTAGATGACTGTAGGAATAGCAAATATTGACTGCCAAGGATATCTACCACAATTCGATTCATAACCAATATAGTTAGTTTATCAAATAAGTTTAGATTGATTATAAATCCCCATGAAGACTACAAAAATTTTAAAAAGCAAGAAGTTTTCAATTACATAGTTTTTAAAAGTGTAAGTTACCTTGAAAACGAAATGACTTAGTATGAGTCATATAAGTAATGCATTTTTTTTCCTTTTATTTCAGCATATTATGGGGGTACAGATGTTTAGGTTACATATGTTGCCCTTGGTCCCCCCTCCAAGTCCGAGTTTCAAATATGTCCATACTTCAGGTGGTGCGCATTGCACTCCTTGTGTATACAAATACCCGTCCCCTCCTCCCTCCTCCCCCTCCCCCCGCCCCAACATCCAATAGATGTTATTCTTATATGTGCATTTATGTGTTGATTAGTTAATACCAATTTGATGGTGAGTACAAATGGATCCCATTCTTCTGCTCTTGTGGTGCCCCACTTTGGATAATGGGCTTAAGTTTAATCCAGGAAAGTATAAGAGGTGCTAGATCACTGTCGTTTCTTATGATTGAGTAATATTCCATTGTAAACATATACCAAATTTTGATAATCCACTCATGGATTGACGGGTACTTGGGTTGTTTCCACATTCTTGCAATAGTGAATTGTGCTGCCATAAACATTCAGGTGCAGATGTCTTTATCGTAGAATGTTTTGTGCTCTTTCGAGTAGATGCCTAATAGTGCTATTGCTGGATCGAATGGTATTTCTATTTTTAGCTCTCTGAGGTATCTCCAAATTCTTTTCCACAGAGGTTGCACTAATTTGCAGTCCCACCAGCAGTGTAAAAGTGTTCCTGTCTCTCCACATCCTCGCCAACATTTGTTGTTTTGTGTTTTTTTATTAGAGGCCAATCTCACTGGGGTTAGGTGATACCTCATTGTGGTTTTGATTTGCATTTCTCTAATGATTAGAGATGTTGAGCATTTTTTTATATGTTTTCTGGCCATTATTCTGTCTTCTTTTGAAAAGTTTCTGTTCATTTCGCTTGCCCATTTGTTGATGGGGTTGTTTGATTTTTTCTTGTTGATTTTTTTGAGTTCTAGATAGATTCTGGTTATCAGCCCTTTATCAGATGTGTAGAGAGCAAATATTTTTTCCCATTCTGTGGGCTGTCTATTCACTCTAATGATAGTTTCCTTGGCAGTGAAGAAGCTTTTTAATTTGATTAGATTCCACTTATTTATTTTTGTTGCTGCGGTGATTGCTTTGGGGGTCTTCTTCAAGAATTCCTTACCTAGGCCGATGTCTGAAAGGGTCTTCCCAACATCTTCATTTAGAATTCTTAAGGTTTCATGCCTTAGGTTTAAGTCTGTCATCCATCTTGAATTGATTTTTGTGAGAGGTGAGAGGTGGGGGTCTAGTTTCAGTCTTCCGCATGTAGCTATCCAGTTTTCCCAGCACCATTTATTGAAAAGAGATTCTTTTCCCCAGTGTATGTTTTTGTCAGCTTTGTCAAAGATTAGATTACCATATGCAGATGGTTTCATCTCTGGATTCTCAGTCCTGTTCCAGAGGTCAATGTCTCTATTTTTGTGCCAGTACCAAGCTGTTTTAATCACTACAGCCTGGTAGTACAGCTTAAAGTCAGGTAAACTGATACCTCCCAGTTTGTTCTTTTTACTTAAGATTGCTTTGGCTATACGAGGTCTTTTCTGGTTCCATACAAAGCGTAGAATTATTTTTTCCAGATCTGTGAAGAATGATAATGGGATTTTGATAGGGATTGCATTAATTCTGTAGATCACTTTAGGTAGTATGGACATTTTAACGATATTGATTCTACCAATCCATGAGCAAGGTAGGTTTTTCCATCTGTTTACATCTTCTACAATTTCTTTTTTTAGTGTTTCGTAGTTCTCCCTGTATAAGTCTCTTACATCTTTCGTTAAATATATTCCTAGATATTTAATTTTCTTTGAGGCTATTGTAAAAGGAATTGCGTTTTTTATTCGATCTTCTGCTTGACTGTTGTTGGCATATATGAATTTTGATAACTTATATTTTAATGAGGTTTTCTGTATTAAAGTAACTCTTGGTAAAAGGAACTCATTTTGTCAAAGTAATTTACTAAATTTTCCTTCTTAGAAATATAGCACATTTCAACTGAAGAGAGACCAGAATTTAAGTTTATAATTCACATATGACAATATGACACAGACATATCTATTCCAAAGAAGGGAAAAGGTTAATAATCTTTTAATTTTTGGATACAGAAGAGATTAAAAAAATCGAAGAGTAAGATGGACAGTAAACTGTTTTACTAAATATGTTAAAAGGGATGCAGATTCCCTTAGAGGTTTTCCAATCTTAACTGCCCCTGAATGAAGGTGGAGGTAATATTCATTTAGCCTTGGCTTTGATGTTTTCCATGAAGTAGCCTCTTCAATTCTTAGCTTGGATTCTATATCATCTTCCATAGATTGAGGGAAAATCTGCATCCCTGTATCGACTTCAAACATATACCTTGTCCCTTTCTATAAATTTTAGGTTAAACTTCCAAAATATTTTAGGTTAAGTCTAATTTCCATTTATCAATGATAATAGATGAAATTGATAGTATTCAATATTCACAGCCACAGAGATATTTTCATTATGAAATTATACTCATTTGTGTCACACCTTTTATTTATTCCTTCTGTTCATTTCTAAACATTTATGATTTTTCTAGCTTTGTGAGATGAACTTCTCAGAAGAGAAGCAGATGAAAATAGCACATTCATATATAATTGAGTTATGTCTTTATTTTAATTGATATGTTCATAGCGAAAAGAGCATTTTCATTGATGTTCTTGGCTTGAGTGAAAAATCCTGGAGAACTGCATTTTTTTAATACTGTAAAATTATTGCTTACCAGCAATTGTTTAGTGTGAAATACAATCAGTTTTTAAAATGTCATATTGAAAAATGTTTGGTCTTGTGTAAATGTGTACATAATTTTCAAATGTGCTTCCTATACAATGATTAGATGTTCCAATATTCAAACATTTATGTTATTTCAAAAGTGGTTCAAAATGGTACAATGCAAATGTAGTTTACTGAATATTCCAGGCTACATGCATTTCTATGGAGTTTCACATGCAAGCTTTGAAATGTCCATGAAGGGAGAGAGTGTCAAAAGGATGATATTAATGCTTAGATCAATTTAGACTCTATCTGTGAAAAGCCAAAGCCAGTTCAAGTCTCTAAGCTTTTCTAAGCTTATCACTGCCACTTTTTGAAATTAGAGGTGAAAAGCTTGAATTCTAACACCTGGGTATTTGGGCCAAGGATGCATAAATATGGTGGTAAGAGCAGAAGCAAGCAAACTAGCTCAAGTCCATCTGAGCCTATGAGCCTTTTCCTAACCAGATGGAAAAACTTCTCCTGACTCTGAAATACTGTGCAAGAGTCATATGGTTCTCAAATTTTAGACTCCCTAAGTATCTGCTGGCATGATCCTCTTGGAGGATGACATCTTGGGGGATTCAATATATGCAGCAGCATAGTGCCCCATGCTCAGGAGGGCCTCTACACTTGCTTTAACATGTGCTTCCATCATCTTGAAATTATTAATTTTATTTTTGAATAAATGTTTTATAAGTGAAGTCCAATGAGATAATGCAGCATGTGCATGGGGGAGATACATGCAATATGTTTTCCCACTATTCCTTGCCACCCCATTTACGTATAGCATTTGTGATGCTCCATGATCACAGAATTCTGGTGGACCCATCATGCTTGGAAGTGCAGCCAGACAAGGTAAATATGGCACATCTACAACTAAGTAAGCAGAGGAATAGAAAGCCCTGAGAGGGGTATGATGAAATATACTTCAAATGGGAACTTGCCTCTAATGTAAAGAAGGCAATAGCATGCTAGGGAACACAAACAACCAAGGAACCCCATCATATCCTTTCTTACTTGTGTTACTTCCCTGTATTAGACAACCACTTACACTGAAAAAGATGACATGGAAGGGAAAGGAAAGATAAAACAACCCATAGATTCTGTCCTTTCAGTCCTTCCTTACTCATCAGTAAACCTAAGGTAGAAGATACTGGTAGAATACTGGGCATATCAAGAAATGAAATAAAAATCCGAATTAATTTTGTGGAGTATTTCATTGTTCTAGTAAAAACAAAATACATAAGCATATGACCTATGAAATACAAATCACATATATTCAGTGATTCCATATACCTGTTAAATGTTCTTAATATTTGCATTTTAAACACATTGCACAATATAAAAATGAACATAAAATTCATGTTATTAGTTTAAATTGTTTTAATTTTATTTTTTCTTTATTTAGAATATCATTAAATACAAATAACAAATATGATGACAAGATGAAAGGGAAGGTCCATAAGATAAAGGAAAAAGCTTTATATTTTAGAATTTAATGGGACTTTTTTCTTGCTTTTTTTGAACATGGACACCCATGTTTTCATTTTGCCTAGGTCCTAGAGATTACTCTTTTTTCAATAGCTCTAGAGTGGGACTGGACATCTGTATGTTTAACAAACTCATGATATAGATAGCACACAGAACACATAGTCTCTACCACACTCATTTCACTCCTGGGAAATATACCCTTGTGTTATTATTTGTGTTTATATGAATATAGCTCTGATCACACAGGATTGTAAAGCCTGTCAAGGCAAGATATATAAAATACTTCTAGGTATCTTACAATGTTTATCTGAGTGTCTTCCAAATGGTATCTTTTTAGAAAATATTTGTTTATTAATAAAATTATAAAGAAATACTTGACATAGGGAGTTCACAGACAAGTAAGTATAATGGTTCTTAAACGTAGGAAAAGATGCTAAATCACCACTGTAATAAAAGAAATGCAGATTAAAAAAAAAACAAATACTTGACAATAGTCTTACCAAGTAGGAGTAAATAAAACAATTACATAATCAGATTAAATTTAGGAAAAAATAACAATTCATTATTACTCTCATGACCTATTTTTGTATAGTATCCATTAAATGACTAAAACTAAAGTCATTTCCATCTATAAATTGTGAACATAAAGCCATAAAGCATTCCTTGCAGTTTTTCAAAAGTATTCATAATTAAAAGAAACTATTGAATGCATATGCAGTTGTCTCTTAGTATCTACAGAATGGGGAATTGGTTCCAAACATCCCCACCCCTGTGGATGCCAAAGCAGATGCTCGATGCTCAGGTCCCTAATATAAAATGACATAGTATTTGCACATGACCTACGCGTATCTTCCAACATACTTTAAATCATCTCTAGATTACACATAATACCCAATACAATGCAAATGCTATATAAATAATTGTTATACTGTATTTTTTTGTATTATTTTTATTTTTACTTTTTATTGTTTTTGTTCTTCAAGGCATTCTCAATCTACTCTTGGTCAAATACGCAGACACAGAGAGCCACCTGGGTACAAATTCATGTTTTAGAGCAAAATTTTTAGAAAGGATTTTAATAGTACAAATGTTTCTGTAAATGAAATCTTACATATAAACTTGCTGGATTAAACAATTTTTGGCAGATTTTTCTCTTGAAAGGAAGGGCAGGAAAACTGAGTGCCACTCTATAGACTTTAGCCCACCTTCCTATCCCTGTGGCACCATTTGAAAAGAAGGTGTTTAGTTTCCAAATAATGTAATTACTAAATGGTTAGTTCCAAAGAAATTACTGTTTAGGAGTTTTAAAATGTGCTACCTTTTGGTTTATTTTAAATTTTTAACTGTATCAACTTTTATTAATTTATATTAAAGCATCTTACTTAATTTTTAAATAAAATAAGATGCCTTGGAAATACTGGGGAATAAATTCTTACCATTGCTACGAAATTAAGATGTTGAAGCATTTTTAAATAAGGTTATTAATTTTTAGAAAATGACTTTTTAAATAAATTCCAAGCCAATGACAACTTGAATGATCTGTGAAAATGAATTTTTTTTTCTTCTACTTCTAAAACAAATAGAGGAAACAGAAGATTATTTAGTTTGGAGTTTTGCCAGCTAATCTTTACAGAATGAAATCCCTAAGGAAACTGCCTTACAAATGGGGATGTGTAAAGTTATTCATAAATTCAGCAGCACTTTTTAAAAATGTCTGGGAAAGTGTATTATAAATGAATGCTCCATAAGGTATAATCATTGAAGATTAAATCTTCTTGATTTACTTATTGAAGATTATATAGGGGCTTCAGTCTTTTGAAAAAAGTGGTCCGAGTAATAATAACAGATGGATGGATGTGAAGAGCTCAAGTACTTCTAGTATTCCAGGTCAATAATCTGTGAACTAAGGAGGACTTCAATGATAGTTCATAATGACTCATTTGAGCTGTTACAGTCGGTTAGGTTAAAATCCCTGTTTCGGTACTGGCCCACATATGGTTGGACAAGGCAGATGAAAGCAAGTTTGTTCCTAAATATGTGCTGTCAGTTAATAGCACCAAACCATAAATTTCAGTCAGGTTTTACTATCCTGAGAAAACTGTGCTATTTTACTTGATCCTATAGTCATGAAAACATAACTTGGAGCAAATGTACCCGACCTTTTTAAAATCTTCAATTTTATAGGTTTTTCTCTTTTGAACAAAGACAACAATATTCGTGAGTATATTTTGGTAATTATGATCAACTAGTTCTAAAGTTGCAATGTGATTTTGCAGAGCTACCTGTCAGACATCCTCGGCAGTAGTTTCTTCTGTATGTAGATTGTGACTAAATTACACCACAGACAGTTTTTTGAGTAATGGCTTATGCAAATGAGTGTTTTCTATATAATATCTTCCATAATAATTATTGTGGGAGCTTAAAATTAAGAAACTGCGATGAGGAAAAGTTTTATATCATGATAATTTAATACAACATTTTTCTTATTTTATGCAAGCCCATAGGTATAATGAAGAAAGCATATATATATACACACACCCACGCACACATGTATTTTTAAAATTTACGCCCTCTAATACAAATATATCCCTTATTTGTGCTAAAATCTAGAAATGATTTCAGAGCAAATTTGTTGAAAAAGCCTTGGCAAGGCATTTTGTGAAGAGGATGGAAGATAAAGTTCATGGGGGGAAAATTGGTCATGAATAGCTGAGATGATCTGAAGTAATAAAAACATTGACGCATCTGTTATTGTGCTCCCCGTTCTGTGAAGGAGAGCTGGATGGCCATATAGAATGCTGTCTTGCACCTGTACTTCCATTACTATGGAAAATGAAGGCACTGACCTTGTCAAAAATGGACATATAATTTTTTTGTTGCTTAATAGAAATCAAATATTTAAGGTGTGATGCCCAGAACTATTTCAGAGAGAATAAGATTTTAGTATTTCTCACTATTCATTCTCTTTCCTCCTTCTAGATCACTACCTTATGTCTGTACGTGTAATCATGAGTACATAAGCCTATATGTTGCATACAACTGTCTGACTGCATATACACATATGCATATGCAAGGTATTCAGCTCACATATTGCATTAAGGGAAAACTATTATTTTAAAAAATTCCTGTCACTGCTGTACTTTTAAAAATATCTATAATGACAACAAAAATAGACTAACAATGGAAATGCTCTAATTATACTCCAATTATAGTTCAGTTTGATATCTACCCCCTTGCTACTTTAATACTCCCAAATACATCCTTGTTCATTTTTTCCAAAATCAGCAAAGATTTCTGAGATCAGAAATGTTTTACAGAACCGCAAATACCTTATCTTAACCTCTGCTTTTCTCTTTATCTTCTATCACATATTCATTTAATCATTCTAGAAGCAAAGTTTGATCAAACTATTCAGATCATGGGTACACTAAAAACCTTCTATATACCATCTCCATATAACAAAACTGCACTTGTACCCCCCAACTATATTGAAATTAAAAAATATGGGGAGCAAAATATGAGTTGTTTAAAAACTCAGATTTTCTTCTTTCGATTTTTGTCATGCTCTTTCATTTTATTCTATGGAGTAAATGAATGAGCAAGGAAATATTAAAGAGATGCTGTTGACTGTACTCAGTACACAAATACAGCCAGTAAATAACAATCCAGAAGTGCCTTTGAGATAATAAAAAGACATATTACTCTGAGCAAAAATGACATCCTAGATTTTTCCTATAAAACGAAGCAGGGCAGTATTCAGCAATCTCTCCCCTTTTCGTGACCCTGATAATTTTTCTTGACACCATTTGACTCTACTAAATATATATTTACTTCATAACTATCCACAGCAAAAGAATATGGTTAGTGATATTGTTGATACATGAAGTACAAGACATTCTCACTTTCTCTTCCCAGTTGTGCTGGTACTTGCTGACAGTTGTAAAAACTTGTCGTTGTCATATGCAGAGACAATTCCAAAGGCACACAGGGAACAGATGTGTGCTATAATAGTAACAAGGTGCCACTTTAAAAAAATACTTTTCAGCTTAGGGCTACATTTAAACCTTCAGGTATAGTTCATGAAACTCATAATGTGGGAGAGTGAGTACTAGTGGTGTCTTTGAGAGTCTCTAGAGGAAAAGACTCTGAGATATTGTTATCATTATCACCATCTCGCTAACTGAATCACAGTTAGTGTCGTGGTTATTACACCTAAGGGAGTGACTTAGTACCCTCTAGGTTGAAATAAAGGGCAAAATGAGATTCTTCCATTGGAGAAAGGTGGAACAAATTCAGGACACACTACAGAAAAGGCGTTCTATTCAATCTCAATCTTTTAAAAAGAGAACTAAATTAATCTGAATGTGCAATCCTCAGTTTGGCCATATAAACTAATTGAGCATACGTTTCAGCTAAAGTGAATATGGATGGAAGGTCTTTGTAGAGTTAGATACATTCTTCTTTCTAAAGTATATGCATGCCTTGTTTTTGTAGAAATACAAAAGCAAAAACAAAACAATACAGGCAAGAAGATTTCATACAAAAGCAGAATTGCACCTGAAAATGAAAGAACATAAATGTGCCTCAGATTGCATCATATTTTATCTCTCAGTCAGTTATGTTGTAAAATTGTAAGATGCTGTTGAAGTAATTCAATCAAATAAAGTGAAAGTAATATTGATGAAAACCGCTTTCATTTTTATTGAATCGTAAACATTAGAGTGTAAATGTGTAGAGTTCTTTTCACACCCTATAGATAGAACTGAGTGCTCTAACTTTAAATATCTGGAAAAGAAATATAAATTGCATGTTACACTTGAACCTGAAACATAAAATTGTCACTATGTTTTGATGATGAAAAGATGAGCCCTTCTAACAATGCTCTGTTTTTCTCAGGAATTGTATTTTTTATTCTTTTTCCTGATGTAACTTTTGATTCTTCTTTCTATCATTTGTTTCTCAATGTGACCCCAATTTATTTTAAATAGAATTGTTAAGTGCCTTGTCTGTTTGCAGTAGTTCAAATGTAGAATATATGGATAAAACTAATAACCCTTGAAAGTCAATTCTGGCCTTGTGTTTTTGTATTCATATACTAAAAATGGACATGGTCTGAGAAATGGTTAAAAGATGAAAATGTCACTGAGCAGTTTTCTTAATTACTTCCTGAACAAATCTTAAATGATTAGGACATTTTAAATACTTGAAATGTGTTTTAAAATAATTAAACTTGCATACTTTATAGGAGAGAGTAGAGGGTACTGGGATGAGCAATTTTGACTTTAAGTGTGAACCACGGAAATAAAAGTGGCTATGTTTGATCATTTACTCAGCACTGGAGGCAATAATCAAGTTTCACAAATCAATTACAGCTTAGAAGAGTGATGGCAGGGAGCAGATGCTTTATCAGCAAACCTCTACATTTTGTATCAGTTTGTCTCTTTGTATTTTTAGACATAAATCTGTAATGCAGAATTTGTGTGCTGACAATATTCTCTTCTCACTCCATGTATTGACAACACAATAGGGTTTGTGGATTTTGAACACCTTAGGGAAAAATTGCAATGTGAATAAAAATTGATATTATTACATTACAAGATGATTTATAATGTAAAAATGTATCTCTTCAGAGTAATAGAGTATTTAGGAGAAAACTACATCAATTATATCAAATATTTCATAGCATATATGGATATTAATATAGATACCTGGAAAGATAGATCAATTTTATATTGTATAATTGTGTAAATATATATTTTATATATTAAGCTTGGTATTATTATTATTAGCAAGCATTGATAGTTCTATTTTACAGCTCTTCATATCAAATCAAGAATGCTCTGTTTTGACTCATGTCAGATTAGAAGCAGAGGTATTTTTTTGTGGGATTTTCTTGGTAAACACATATTTTCTGTTTTGAAAGCTGTCAAAATGAAGTTAACATCAAATTGTTAAGGTAATGTATTTTCCAACATTAATTCAGACCAATATTTTCACTGTATTTTGTTTAATATTGAGTAAATAGAAACTACTGAATGATATGAATAAAGGGAACATGAGAGTTATCAGTTGCAATGTGAATTTAGCTTTCAATGAATGTTTCCTCAAGAAACACAAAACAGAATTTGGAGCACAAAAATAATCCCTTTCTCTTACTTCTAACATTTCAAATTGACATGTAATGTGATTTGAAAACTATGAATAGTTTATTTAGTGAAAAATAGATGAATTATATAGCGAATAGGAGCATGGTAGATAGATTTTATTGTATAAAATGTGGTAGTTTTGCCTTTATATTTATTTAACTTGAAGGCCATTGAAAAATAGTAAAAACTAAAAAACTTGAAAAGTTACTAAATGTTTGGTTCTAGTTGATAATTATATATTTAGGTCAAACTTAATGCAGGTTATACTTCCCATGGGTGACCAACTATACAGCATAAAGAATTGCTGTATTTTAAAAAGTTAAAAATAGAAATGATTATGTTGATAAACTTATGTTATTTTGAGGTCAAAGATCGTATTATTGAATATGAATCTGCTAACCATGGCTGATTCACCACACCCATGTAAAAACCTTTAGAATGCAGTAATTTTTGTCACCTGCTTAACAATTTAGTAGTAAAATATGTATATATGTATATATACAGTGTAGATAATATATGTGTTTATATATTATATAGTATGTTACCTAATATAGAATATATTTAATATTAATACTATATACTGTATAATATATACACATATATACTATATATACATTAAGTAGTAAAAATATATATGTAATAATGGGCCATTTAAAATGTCTAAACAATTACAAAACTTATTTTTAAATGTTCATTTTTATATTACTCTATTTGTCCTATGTTCTATTGTGCATGTTTTATAGGTTATTGAAGACCTAATCCTTGCTTTGTCTTATGTATTGTAAATGCAATAGTTATTTTGCATAATTTGTATATACTTGTTCTTCTGATGCCATATAGTTGCTTGTTAAAATTATACATTTAATGTTTGCTTGAGCCATTAAGTTTTGTGAATGCTATCTTATTGAAAGTCATTATTATAATAAGTGGATATTATCCTATCATTTCCATCCCTGAGTGGAGGATATCATTATGAGAATATTTCCAATGGATGAGCTAAAGAAAAAGTTTGATTATTTTTGTGTGAAGGAAGTACAAAGGGATTTGCATTCCCAAGTGATAGATATCACTGATGTATAAAATTGTGTCTTGTTTTCACTGTGTTTGGGGTATTATATTGATCTTAAAAGAAAAGCAATTTTTAAAAGTAAGGGAAAAATATCTACATTAATAGATAAGTGTTGTGATTAGTAGACCATTCAAAGAGCAATGACTTTATTTCTAATGCTAGGAGATAAAGAAGGCAACAAAACATATACTGATGATTTCAATAATATTGCATTCAAAAGACTAGAAGCTTGGAAATGAAATCTAACATGATTCTATACATGTTATCAAGAGACATTATACGTTTATTTTTGGTTCAAAAATAATGTTAATGCATTTTGATTTGGAAATCATGAGTTCACATGGGTATTTATGTACTATATTCCACAATATAATTATATGTTTAAATTGTCAGAGGTCAGTTAGTAGTGTCCTCTTAAACAGATAATTCAAGTTTAACTGAACTCACATTTTGAACTTCACTTTTATTAGATACTTTTATAAATATTTTGTTGAAAAGTTCTATGTACAGACACCTTGCCTGAGTGGGTCAAAAACAAAGTGTAACACCCACCATATGTTTGAGCTTTGGTCGTAGGTGGAGAAACAATAAACTACGAGATCAAATATTTCTCAGAGCTTAATCATAGGGACAATATCTCTGCAAAATTTCAATAGATATTCACTTATGTGCACACACACATGCACACTCACAAACAGTTTTATGGTAAAGTACATTGGAAAACTCTTGATTAAACAAAAGTAAATGAGTTTCTTCACTGTAAGAGTTCTCAGACTGTATAATAAATTCAATAATAACTTAAACAGTCTGAATCCAAGATATGCATATAATAGGAAAGGTGTTTCAAAATGAATTGACCATAGAAACCATTTTTTTTCATGAAATATCACATAGGAGTATCATTCTCCAGAAATCTTAAAGAAATAACAATGATTTATTTTTATTTTTACTAAATCTGACTGGCACTTTGAAACTACATCTTACTTAAACTCTTATTAAAATTAATCATTTTTGAGCACTTCAGTGTTGGCTTCTAAGATACTGTGTCTTCCTTGTTATCTGTATTCTTCTGTTCACAGGAGAAAACAAGTATGAATATTTTCTAGATAATCCACCCAAAAGTGAATTCATTATGATGGCTTCCCACATTTCCTACACTTCAACCTCATAATATGAGGTAAATCTCTCTTTTCCCCCTTTACAAAAGGGGGAAAATGAGCTTTTATTTAAGTCTGTCGTCTAACATAATATGAGGAAAGACACTTTTTTGAGAGGTGGAGTCTCTACAAAGGTGGGGATTAAAAAGGTCCCACAGAGTACCCATGCTCCTGGTAAAACCACCTCTTCTCAATTTTACATTACTCACATCAGCAATGAAGATGAAGAATCCGAAAATTCCCCATGAATGGTAAAACCACTACTTCTGATCCTCAACCTTCTCTTTCCTAGAACTATAAACTTTCTAAATGATCTTTCTATAGAAGAACATAATTTCAACTGATTATTACATCCCCTTAGGAAACCAACAAAATTAATTCAAACATTTCCTGTATCCTTGTTTATGTCAGCATCCTAAGCCACTTAGTTCTTCCTTAACTACCTGGATTCTTAAAGACTCAGGGCTTTGCTATGCACCAAAGGGACTCATTCTCCCACGATGTATACTCTTACAGTGTGACCACTGATTATAAAAAAATCTCCTATACCCTCCATATCTCCTGATATTTCTTTCACTTTTTATTCTGACTGAAATCTGGATACCACCTAGGGACATTGCTTCCCCAGAAGTGCTCTCACACTCCCAGTAGCAATGGTTCTAGAGTTAGGACACGTTTCTATCCTTTCTCAAAACAAATGAATAAACAACAATCTGCTTTAATTGTAACAAGACAATACACGTACATTTTCCTAATGGTTGCAATTACCTACCAAAAGGATCATTGCAATCTTATCACCTTGCTTATTACCTTTTTTCCGCCAGTTTGAATATTATTAGTAGTAATGTCATTGTGTAAGATACAGGCAATCTACGCAACACATTATAATCTGAGTTTCATACTCTTCTTACCTCCAGTAATTTTGTTCTATACTTCACCTCAATCACATATTTCATCATCATTCCTTCCAAACATTGTCATTACTAATATCTGGACAACTTCTAAAATTTTAATTATAACACCCCTGTTTCTGCCTCATATTTTCATATAAAAATATTAACTCTTCAAGAAGCCCAACTCCCCAAATTCTTTAATTCTACCATTAACTCCATCTACTGAAACTACCGATAATTTAGTGTTCACCTCTCTACTTTGGTAGTTATTCCCCTTCTTACCAAGATTAGATTCCTTTGGGCTGTCATTAAAGCCATCTCTTTTTATCCAACTTCAATTTCCTTACCTTTTTTCTCACTCTCACTGGCATAGACTAACTAAACCGTAATGTTGGTTATATCCTACTATCTTCTTATGCTCAACTTGCACTGGGAAAGCTAAGTAGGACTGGAAATAGACAATCTAATTTATTCCAATTTAAATATGACCACGAATCTCAAGAGAGTCCTTAGAACACATTTAATTCCACTACATTTCCCTAAAAAGTATATTTTTCCTGTCTCCTTTATTTTTTCCCCTAACACTTCTCCCCCCACCCAATTTCTCTCAACAGTTTGCAGAATTACATCTTATTTCAGGTTACAGAAAAAATTAAATACAATGGATTGACTTCCTGAATATATTCCTCTCTTGAAGAACACCTAATTTGATTCCACTGAAATTATTCCTGTCAGTGTCATCAATGACCTTCACATTGAGTTGTTCACATTGGTCAATTCTCATTATTTATTTTATTGATCTTATCTCAATTTATCTTTTAGATGAGATATTAGACATTTGATCTTTCAAAACCATATTGATAACTCTTTCTCAAGACACTTTTTTCACTGAGGTCTTGTGACACATTTTGTGTGTGTGTGTGTGTGTGTGTGTGTTTACGTCACTGCCCATTCCTTCTCTGATATTTTTGCTGAATAATCCTTCCTTCTTTCCTACCTCTTAAAGTTGTAACATCTGATTTTCAGTTGAACATTGTTTTCTCTTACTCTTCTATACTCACAAATGTAGTCCATGACTTAAGATACCATTTATAAAATGACGTCACACAAATTTATTGTTCCAGTATCACTTTTCCCCTGAAATCCACACTTCCATATCCAACTGTCTTACTGATATTTCTGCTAACATCTTCCTAGGAACCTCAAGCATAAAATGCCCAAAACTAAACATTTGATTACCCAAACCTACTTTTTTTTCAGTATACCACTTCTCAGTAAATAGTATAACCATCCACCCAGTGGTTCAAGCCAAAACCCTTGGATTTATTCTTCACTTCTCTTTTATATACATACCTGATATCCATTGTTAGACAATACTTTAGTTTTACCTTCAAAATATATCCTAAATATAACCACTTCTCATCTCCACTCTGTGTATTATATTTATCTAATTTCCATTATCTCTTGCCTTTATTACTACAATAAAGCCTTAACTTGTCTCCGTGCTTCTATTGTTGCTTTCATCATTATATTTGTTACACATTCTTTCACAACATGAGTCAAATTATGTTTCTTCCCAACTCAAAATCCTCCAATGGTTTCTTGCTTGGCGACTGTATAGTAAGTGTGAATAGTAAGTATATGTTACTGGACAGACAAGACAAAACATAATTTAGCCAAGTCAAATAAGATTTTCTTATTTAAACCACACAGTGAAAAGTCAATAGGATCATAATTCAGAGTAGAGAGATCAGAACAATAGTACAAAAGCTCTAACTATGAGCCTTAGAGTTATAGAAGTGTTTACAGAGGTGAAATTAAAAATATTAGTGAGATTTAGTGTCATATCATACGTCCTGGAAGTTCATCTCCCATCAGACCATATCTACATGAAGTTGGAGCAGTCTAGCATATAATCTTGTAGGGTACTTATCTGTATTCATTCATGTGGGCCAGAGTCACCATTTTAACCTTAGAGATACAAAAATGTATGTGCTAGGAGATAGTATATAATTCTCAGGTATAAACAAAATTGTCATTTCTCATCTTCAGACTTTTTACCTAACAGCCTAGTCTATCTTCTCTTAATTAAGGGCAAAAGAATTGAACTTGATTGTTTTCCTAACCTATCTGCAACCATACTCTAGGATTTATACAGCACTTGCCTTCACATTTAGGATAGAATCTAAATTCCTTCCCAATGCCCATACAATCCAACAATACTTACCCCTGGCTACCTCTTCAAACACATTTATTACCATCCTCGGTATGTATGAGACACCATAGCTTTCTTTCTAACCCTCAAACACACTGTGAACTCCCTAGTTTGGGGCTTTGTGCATACTATGCCCTCTGCTATAACAATGCTTTTTGCCCAGAACCTGGCTGGCTTGCTTCTAACTCCACTGAGTCTTGGCTCAATATTAGTTCCTCAGAGGGGCCTTCTCTTAGTACCTAATCTGAAAGGTCACCCCACTTCATACTAAATTACGCTGCTTTAATTTTTTATTAATTTTTTATTCATAGCACTTACTCGTCTCTCAGATTTTTTTTGTTCAGTGTTTTTGTTGAATAAATAAAAAATTGTTTTGTGTAATTATGTGTGTGTTTACCTGAAATGCCAAAATATGAAACATTTAAGAAATGTTATTAAGTTTTTAGCTTAATTGGGAAAACTCAGGTTTTCTGTTGTTTCACTTCACGAACTTACCACAATTAAGTGTCGCTTCAATTAAAAAGCAATTTTAATGTATGTGACCAAAGTTGTTTACCCTGCCAGCTTATTCCTGATATGGTAATTTCAAATTAATTCATATAAAATGGAGACCATCATTACATTTAATGAAATTAAAAGGTTATTTGGCATGAAAAGCTCAAAATAAATGAAAACATTCCTAAGTACTAAGAGAATAAAGACTCTTAAGAAGGACATGTATGTTTTTTTCTGATATCTGTATTTTCAGCTGAAGTGTAATTCTTCCTCTATCTCACCTTTAGGGAATCAAAAATGAGAACTCAACAGGGAGGAAAAGTGTGATAGTGTAGGTTGCTTGCTCTTGAAAACTTATTAAATTCTGAGAGAAAACAAGATTCAAAATAATTGAAAATGCTCATTTTCAATTTGTCTTGTTTCCACTAGTGGAAGTTACTGTTGACAAAGTAAAATGTGAAATTAACAAATAATATGATATATTTCTAAAATGTACTTTTTACCTATAAATCACTAAGTATTTATATTGGTAGTGTTCTCTCTCTCTCTCTTTCCTCTCTGTCTCCCTCTCTCTCCCTTTGTCCTTTCTCCTCTACACACACACACACACACACACACGCACACGCACTAAACAAATACAATGTATATACAAAAACACAGTTTTCTAAATATCCAAAAATGCCCCATGGGTACAATTAGTAATAAATTCCATGATCATGGGGCATACTTTTTGAAAGCCTTTGCTCTAAGCAGCAAGATTATGTGTTGGACTGATGAGCCTGCTGTGCTGACCTCAATGAATGACTAGTCCTGTGTGTTTGATGGTATTACAGATTGCTGTTGTGTTTATCACCAAATGAGGATAATCTTTCCTTTGATTTTTTTCTTTTTAATTTGGTTTCTTTTCCCTGGGAATAACTATGTGCATCTACTGTTGTTCTATTCCTAACTGAAACACTGAAAATTCTCAGGGAAGACTAATTTTACCCGTATATGAGATTGACTTCACTTTATATAATTGGTTAAGACCACCCCTAGTTCATTAAACAAGTACTGTAACTAAATACTTGACAACTAAAACTCATCTAAAACTCCTTTTATAAATCTTTATCCTGCTACAATTCCACTAGATTGGCTTTTCTGTTCTAATGTAGGTAATGGATATATAAAACAAAACCATTTATTTTTTTAAAGCACCATGTTATTTGGATAGTGATAACATTGATTTTGTGCTGTTATATATCATAAAAGTTGTTTCCAGCCGGGCGCGGTGGCTTATGCCTGTAATCCTAGCACTCTGGGAGGCCGAGGAGGGTGGATCGCTCAAGATCAGGAGTTCGACACCAGCCTGAGCAAGAGCGAGACCCCCGTCTCTACTAAAAAGTAGAAAGAAATTATCTGGACAACTAAAAATATATATATAGAAAAAATTAGCCGGGCATAGTGGC
>NW_012140525.1:557325-559012 GCF_000956105.1 Propithecus coquereli | reverse complement strand
CTATCTGGTGAAAAATTGTTTTATTTAATAGAAAAACTGTTATAGTAGCTTTAGCTTTCTTTATCTTATTCAATTATTTACATGATTTCCTAGTGTATTCTTCCTAAAAGCAAATAAAAGAACATGATTGCTTTAGTTTCAAGATGCATGGAGACATTAGTGTCACCTCAGGGTGTCTCATGTCCCACGGGCATGACTCGCCTCTCAACATTAGCCCAAAGATTGGATCAATTATCCCCGGGTCTTCCCTTGACTTATAAAAATACAGAAAACCAATTTTGTTATTGACCTAAAGAAACTCATAAAAGATTGGTGTAAAAAAAGATAAAAACCTTATGCGAATAAATTCCTTAAACATTGTATTTCTTTTATTCTATATTCTCTTTTGAGAGATGAATATTAGACCTTCTTATTTCATCCTCCATGTATCTTAGTTCTTTATTTTCAACCTCTTAGCCACTCTGTTGCATTCTGTGTAATTTCTTTATGCAGTTCTCCATTTTATCAGCTCTCTACCTTTAATATTGTCTTAAATGCTATTTAACATGTCTGTCACTTACCTTAGTAAACAAAACCATCTGTTAACCCATTTTCAAATACATTCTCTCTCTCTTCTCATTCCCTACTGAGTAAAGCACTATCTTTAAAAGTTTTACTGTACATATAAATATAAGAAAAAACATATTGCTGGGTTATTTACTAGTATTTTGTTTAGGGTTTTTATATCTATATAGAAAACAAGATTGGCCTGTAAATGTTCTTCTTCATGCTATCTTTGCATGGATTCTGTAACAGGGATGGAAATCTCTCATTTGGAAAACTGGAACATCTGTCTTGAGAACGAATACTTTTATAAGTATATGGTTACTTGAATTTTCACCAAGTGAACAAATCCAAATAGCAACCACTAAGGAAATAAAATGTTATCAATATTCAGAACTGCCTCATGCATCACTGTTAGTTCTTACTTTCTGTCTTCCCCAAGGATAACCACTATTCTGACCTACAACAATGTAGATTAGTTGTGGCTGCATTTTTGTTGTTTTGTTTTGTTACACTTCATTATGAATTAACTGTGTAGTATCTGGTATTTTTAAACTCAACATGAGGTTTGTGATATTTATTCTTGTAGTGTTTAACAATAGTTTCTTTTCATAGTTCCATAAAAGATGTATCGCATGAATATGCCACAATTTATTGTCTATTCTGCTGGAGATGACACTTGAATTGTTCCCTTTTATGAATAATGCTGCTGTGAATAATCTTGCACATAAACCTTTTCTGTGCACATATGTTTTCGTTAGGTAAATATAGTGAAGTAACTGCTGAGTCATAGATTCTTTCAGACAATTTTCCAAAGTGGTTAAACCAATTTAAACTCCAATGGACAGATTTTAAATACTGATTCACTGCATTTAATAGTAAGTGTTTTACTCATGTTTTCCACTTCTAATTTTGTTTGTTTAAGTTAACAATAGTTTTTGGAGGCTGCTATTTTGTGTAAATTTTTAAACTGTTGTCATAAAGATTTTCTTCATTTTGTACTTATTTTTTCATTCTTCCTTTTTCTCCTTAATTTGTTTTTCCTAAGGTCTGCTTATTTTATTAGTATGTTCAAATAATCAGCATTTGATTTTGTTGACTCCATTTTAATTTTATTTTCTATTTCATTGATGTCCGCTCATGT
>NW_012140525.1:522347-556360 GCF_000956105.1 Propithecus coquereli | reverse complement strand
AGAACTTCCTTACTCTCAGGCACTACAGTATGCTCTACACATAACCATCTCATATGTTATCTCACCCTAATTATAAAATAAAAAATATCTCCAAGAACCCCTGGGTTCTATTTTTTTTTTTTTTTAGAGACAGGATCTTGCTATGTTGCTAGGGTGGAGTGGTGCAGTGGCAGCTGTGACATAATCACAGCTCAGTGCAGCCTTGAACTCCCAGGCTTAAGCAATTCTCTCACCTCAGTTTCCCCAGCAGCTGAAACTACTGGTGTGCACCACCACATTTGGCTCCCCGGGTTCTTTTCTTATTACAGAACAGTATTAGAAACCAAGGTCTGTGCATCAGGAGTTCTCATTGCTACTGGGATGTCACTGCTTTTAGGTCTTCACAACTATAAGAACAAGGGAATATATTTGTATGTAATACCTCATGTACACCTAAATCTCTACAAATATTTCCATACACACTATCATGTGTAGGTGTGTGTGTGTAAAGCTAAACTTGAGTTCATACTGATATCTCCAAATCTAATGGATTACCACATGGATAATTTTAGCTGTCCTTCTGTTTGTAAAATGCCACTCTACCAGTGAAAAACCTAGCTCTCACCATCTGCCATGTAGTTACTTAATCCCAGTATGCTTGTATAGTGGTTTCATAATTGAGATCAGTACCTTGATAGGAGAAGTTTTATCTGCTGGAGGATAGTGTTTATGTGCAATGCACTTTGCCTTTAGTTTCACTCACCTCACTCACTTCCAAAGTTATTTAGGTCAACATCTTCACCTAACTCCTTCAGTTAGGTGAACTCCTTCAGTGATTGTTTAATACAATTATATTAGAATCAGATTAATTTGTCACATTTTGCATTTTATCTTGGCATCCCTGCGCATCTTAAAGTATTTTAATGTACATAAATTAAGGTTCAACTTGCTATACACTTATATGGGTTTTGTAAAATTCATAAGGTCCTATTCACCATTAAAGTATCATACAAAATAGTTTCATTGACCTAAACTATGCTCGGTGTCTTACTTATTCAACTTTCTCCTCACTCAAATCTCTGGCAACCAATGATCTGTTTGCTATATTTATAGTTTTGCCTTTTCCAAAATGTTGTATCAATTATGTTTGCTGGATATAGAATTCTATTTTGATTTTTTTTTTCTTTCAGGATTTTAAAGATGTTGATTCACTGTCTGCTTTCTAATTTTTTATTATGGCAAATCTGCTGACATTCTTATCTTTTTCTTACATACAAACATGTCTTATTAAAGCTGCATTTAAGATTTTTCCTTCTATCACCAGTTATTTATCTCTTTGTAATGTTCCTTTCATTTTCTGTGCTTGGGATTTTTAAGATTCTTGGATCCATGTTTAATAGTTTTCATTTATTTTGGAAAATTTAAGACTATTGTTTCTATAATTTTTTTTCTGTTTCATTCTTTCTCCCTTCTCTTCTGGAATTCAAATTACACACATATTAGAATGATGAAATTGTCCTGTATTCACTGCTGTGCTTTTAATTTTTAAAAATAGTTTTATTAATATTTTCCCTTTTAATTTGGATACTTTCTATTGCTATGTCCTCAAATGGACTGTTTTCTTCTGCAATATCAAATCTGCCATTTACTCTATCCAGCGTATTTTTCATTTCAGACATTTTACATTTTCTTGTAAGTTTGATTTTCATTTTTTAAAAATAAATCCATATCTCTAGTTTACTTCTTGAATATATGCGATACATTCATAATGACTGTTTTAAAGTTTATTTTGAAAACTTTAATAGCTGTGCCAGTTTTAGGTTCATTTCTATTAACTTATTTTTCATTTTATTATGTATTGTGATTTCCTGCTTCTTTGCCATACTGTTAATATTTGATTGGATGTCAGACATTGTGCATTTTATCTGTTGCATGCAGCGTATTTTTATTCCTAAACATTTTCTTGTGCTTTGTTTTAGGAAACAATTAAACTAAGTAAAAATGGTTTGACCCATTTTGGTCTTGGTTAAGATTACTTTTTTGGATGTTTACTCTAGGCCTAATATTTTCCCACTGCTGAAAGGCACTTTGAATCTTCTACCCAATGCTTCTGGTTGTTTTTAACATGACTAGTGAGAACCGACGCTATTCCTGTCCCTGTGTGAGTGGTAGGCATTGTTACCACTAAGCCTTTCATGTAGTTCTTTTTCTCATTTCATGTAGTTCTTTTCCTCGTCTCAGATGGTTTCCTGATCACACATATGTTTTGAATAGTACTCTATCGAATAATTAAGAAAGACACTCTGCAATTTTGGGAGTTTTGTCTCTGCGCAGCTTTCTCCTCTTTGGAACTCTGTCCTACTAACTGAAGACACCTTTTCTTTCGGGACTCTCCATTCTATTTTCAAAACTTAGACTGTCTTATCCTCCATGGTTTCTCATACTTGCACTGCAATGTGGACATTCTATTAAGGTAGTAAGCTACAGAAATTATAGGCTTACTTCAATTCTTATCTTTCATAGACTACCATCTTTTGCCTGATAAATAGTGTCTTGAAAAATATTGTCTCATATAGTTTTTAAGTATTTTTTTTTCATGATTTCAGGTGAAAGTATGATTCCAGTCCCTCTGACTCCATCTTGGCTAGAAACAGAAATCTCCACCAGCTTCTTCATTGGATACTTAACTTTCAACTTTAACTTATCCATTCTCCTTAAATGTTTAGCATTTATCAGTAAATAAAAACAGGTTAGCATTTTTATAGGTAAAATTTCCCCCATAAGAATTGCTACATGAATATTGTAAATTTTGACATTATCTATTTCTGTTACTTAATCTGTTAATTGAAATAACGAGTAGGAAAGGAATGCTTTTATTCCCAATTTTAGACTTTTTTTTTTCAAAATGCGTCTATATCTAAGACCTCCTATAAGATTTGCCTTGTGGTCATCAGTGGATGAGAAGCCCACTGAAACTCAGAAAAAATAAAACATCTCAGAAAGGGATTTCATTATAAGTAACATACTTAAAAAGAGCTTTCTAGGATCTGAGTGTTTGTGTACACACAAAATTTATATGTTGAAATCCTAACCCCAAAGGTGACGGTATTTGGAGGTGGCAGTATTTGAGAGTTAATTAGGTCACGATGACAGAGCCCTTGAGAGTGGGATTAGTGACTTTGTAGAAGGGGTACTGGAGAGCTCTTTGGCCACATAAAAACACAGCAAGAAGGTGCCATCTATGAGAAAACATGTCTTCACCAGATACTCAATCTGCTGGTACCTTGATTTTGGACTTTCTACCCTCCAGAATTGGATAAATTTCTGTTGTTTAGAAGCTAATTAGCCTATGGTATTTTGTTATAGCCATACAAATGGCCTAAGACAAAGGTATTTGAAGGAAACAACTATATTATACACTTGAAATGGAATTATATATACATTTCGAAAGAGGTAAAATATGCAATTGAATAAAAGGCACTTCTAATCAAGAGGACTATGAAATTGAAGATATGTGAAAGGAACCAATGCTTTTTCAAAAGAATATCATATAAACAATTTGTTAGAGTGTTATGAAATTCTGTTCTTCCAGGATGGGCTGAATTTGCCATCGAGAGAAAGAGAGAGAGAAAGAGAGAGAGACAGTTTAGTGCTTAAAGACTCTCAGGGAAAGAAATTCCAAAGGATAAATTTCAGGAGGAAATTATATATCCCAGTGATAAAGTATGATTTACAAGGAAAAATGGTTAACACAGAATTGGTAAACATTTGGGTAAATCGACACACTAATATAAAACAATAAAAATCATATTTAGATTTCATTGTTCAAACCGGTATAGAATGAAAATAATGGAAAATAAGAATGTGTAAGTTAGGAATAGTCATTGGAGTCAAAGCATTTTAAAATCCTTGAATTGTTAAGAAGTGTTTAGAGTTATTGAGTAAAGTTGTTGGTTAATGTTAGTTGCATTATAAATATGTATAGCAAAATTATCAGGCAAGAGAATTAAATTAAAGGCATACGAATGGAAATGGAAGAGATTAAACTCCCACTATTTGCTGATGACATGATATTATATCTAGAAAACCCCATGGATTCAACCAAGAGGATCCTGGAATTCATAAATGAATTCAGTAGAGTCTCAGGATATAAAATCAATACACACAAATCAGAGGCTTTCATATACTCCAATAGCAGTCATACCGAGAACCAAATAGAAGACTCAATTCCTTTCACAACAGCAACAAAGAAAATGAAGTATCTAGGAATATATTTAACTAAGGAGATAAAAGACTTCTATAGGGAGAACTATGAAACATTGAGGAAGGAAATAGCAGAGGATGTAAACAGGTGGAAAACCATACCATGCTCGTGGGTCTGCAGAATCAACATTGTTAACATGTCTATGTTATCCAAAGTGATCTATAGATTCAATGAAATCCCTATTAAAATACCAACATCATTCTTCACAGATGTAGAAAAATTAATTTTATGCTTTGTATGGAACTAGAAAAGACCCCACATAGCAAAAACAATTCTAGGCAATAAAAACAAAATGGGAGGTATCAATTTACCAGACTTCAAACTTTATTAGAAGGCTGTAGTAATGAAAACAGCTTGATACTGGCACAAAATAGAGCCATTGACCAGTGGAACAGAACTGAGAACCCAGATATAAAACCATCCTCATACAGCCATCTAATCTTTGACAAACTAGAAAAAAACATACACTGGGAAAAAGAATCCTTATTCAATAAATGGTGTTGGGAAAACTGGATAGCCACATGTAGAAGACTGAATCAGGATCCACACCTTTCACCTCTCACAAAAATCAACTCACGCTGGGTAACAGATTTAAACCTAAGAAGTGAAACTATTAGAATTCTAGAGGAAGATGTTGGAAATACTCTTCTAGACATTGGCCTAGAATTTGTGAAGACCCCAAAGGCAATCACAGCAATGACCAAACCAAAATAACAACCAAAATAAATAAATGGGACTTGATCAAATTAAAAAGCTTCTGCACAGCCAAAGAAACTGTCACAAGAGCAAACAGACAACCTACAGAATGGGAGAAAATTTTTGCATGCTACAAATCCGATAAAGGGCTGATAACTAGAATCTACTTAGAACTCAGGAAAATCAACAAGAAAAAATCAAACAACCCTATCAAAAAGTGAGCAAAGGACATGAACAGAAACTTTTCAAAAGAAGACAGAATAATGGCCAAAAAACATATGAAAAAAAGCTCAACATCTCTAATTATCAGGAAAATGCAAATCAAAACCACAATGAGATATCACTTATCTCCAGTGAGACTGGTCTTTATCAAAAAGTCCCAAAACGATAAATGTTGGTGTGGATGTGGAGAGAGAGGAACACTCATACACTGCTGGTGGGACTGCAAACTAGTGTAACCTCTGTGGAAAGCAATATGGAGATACCTTAAAGAGATACAAGTAGAATTACCATTTGATCCAGCAATCCCATTACTGGGCATCTACCCAAAAGATCAAATGACACTCTGTAAAAAAGACACCTGCACCCCAATGTTTATAGCAGCACAATTCACAATTGCAAAGATGTGGAAACAACCCAAGTGTCCATCAGTACATGAGTGGATTAATAAAATGTGGTATACGTACACCATGAAGTAGTATTCAGCTTTAAGAAACAATGGTGATATAGCACCTCTTGTATTCTCCTGGATAGAGCTGGAACGCATTCTACTAAGTGAAGTATACCAAGAATGGAAAAACAAGCACCACATGTACTCACCATCAAATTGATATTAACTGATCAACACATAAGTGCACATATAAGAATAACATCTATTGGATGTCGAGCGAAGGGGGGGGATGAGGGGACAGGTATATGCACACACAAAGAGTGCAATGCGCACCATCCGAGGGATGGACGCAGTTGAAACTCGGACTTGGCGGGGGGGCGGGCAACGTATGTAACCTAAACATCTGTACCCTCATAATATCCTGAAATAAAGAAAAAAAAGAACGAAAAAAAATAATAATTTTTCACTTTGGAATAATTTTAGATTTAAAGAAAAGTTGCAAATTTTCAAAGATACAAGTTCTTATGTCTGGGCTTCCTCTAAGGTTAACCTCTTATATAACTTTTTTTTCTTTTTTAGAGAGAGGGTCTCACTCTGTCACCCAGGCTAAGTACAGTGGCACCATCGTAGCTCCCGGTAACTCACTGTAACCTTGAACTCCTGGGGTCAAGCTATCCTCCCACCTCAGCTTCATACAATATTCAATATTTCATATAAGTGTTCATATAATACTTAATGTAAATAGAATCATACACTAGACATCCTTTTATATCTGAATTATTTCATATGGTGTAATGTCTTCCAGGTTAATCCATGTTGTAGATTGTGTCAGAATTTTCTTCATTTTTAAGGCTGAAAAATATCTTATTGTGTGTACATATTACATTTTTTATCAACTCATCTATGGATAGATATTTGGGCTGCTACACCTTTTGATTATTGTTAATAATCCTGCTATGAACACAAGTGAACAAATATCTGTTTGAATCATAATAATAATTCTTCTAATCCATGAACACTGGATGTCTTTCTGTTTAGTTGTGTCTTTTTCAATTTCGTTTATGAATATTTTATAGTTTCCAATGTACAAGTCCCTCACCCCCTTGGTTAATTTTATTCCTAAGTAGCTTTTTCTTTTTGATGTTATTTTAGATGGAATTGTTTTCATAATTTCTTTTTCAGATTGTTCATTTTTAGTGCATAGAAATGCAACTTATTTTTGCATATTGATTTATATTCTGCAACTTTGCTGTGTTTGTTTATTAGTTCTAACAGTTTGTTTCAATGTCAAATCTTTTCTGCATATAAGATCATGTCATCTGAAATTTTATTTTTTTTCTAGAATAAGTGATCTGGCTGGAACTTACAACCCTATGTTGAATAGAAATGAAAGTGAGCTTACTTGTCTTTTCTTGATCTTAAAAAGAAAACCTTCAGTCTTTCACTGTTGAATATGATATTAGCTATGCATTTTTAAAATATGGCCTTTATTATGTTGAGATATTTGTATTCTTAGTTTATTCCTGTTACGAAAGTGTAATTTCATCAAATGCTTTTTCTGAAAATGATTATGTGGGGTTTACTTCCTTCATTTTGTTAATGTGATGTTTTGTACTGATTGATTTCTGTATATTGAACCATCTTTGCTTTCCAGGAATAATTCTACTTGGTCATGATGTACAACCCATTTAGTATACTGTTGAATTTTCTTTCCTAGTATTTTATTATGGATGTCTACATTAATATTTATAAAGGATATTTGTAGTTTATGTGTGTGTGTGTCTGTGTAGTGTCTTTGTCTGGCTTTGGTATCAGAGTAATGCTTGCTTCATAGAATGAGTTTGGAATTGTCCCCTGGACTTCAATATTTTGGAAGAATTTCAAAAGGATTGGTATTAATTTGTCTTTAAATGTTTGGTGAAATTTACTGGTCATCTACATCTGGAGTTTTCTTTGTGGAGCTTTTTGGTTATTGATTTAATCTCCTTACTAGTTGTCAGTCCATTCATTATTTCTATTTCATCACAATTAATTCTTATTAAGTTTTGTGTCTCTAGAAATTTTTCCATTTCATCTAGATTATCCGATTTGTTGCCATCCTATTTATTTTTAAATGTACATTTTTTGGTATTATACAAACAATTGTAATAATATTTAACAAATAATTATTTTCAAGAAGTTTAATATATATATACAAATCCAGGTTTATCATTATTTCAATGTATATCGTTTCCCAAGATGGAAAGTACATCTTACAGAACCAGTGGAAATCATACTTTTATGCTTAATCAGGGGAGGAAGCTTTTTGATAAGCATAAGTCACTATAAATTTAGCACATGATATGGTACCTTTTAAACATCAGGTTTTCAATAAATAATTGAAGAAGGACTGGAAACAAAAGGGGAAGTAAGAAAGGAACTTAAATGATTTCTTTGAAACATAGTTATACTCTAAAAGGAGTTATAAAAACCAAAATCATGGTTGATATTATTAGCATCTGATTTTTTTTTTACCACTAATATTATCTTCTCCTTTGGGATTCCACAGAGCTCACAGCACTTTAACAATGAAAATAAAGGTAGTATGTTTTGCATCTCTTCAATTCACACAACTAGTTTGCCTTTGAATTCCAGCCTTTTAGCCATCCTTGCATTTTTTTTTCTTTCAGCTTCATGCTTAATTTATCACTTTAATGTATCAATAAAAATTTCAACATAAAGCACTGACAGTTCAGTAGCTTGGTCTATAAGAGTCCTTCTATGACTATTAGCATGGAGTTGGAATGAGGGAAATACGTATTTGGGGATTTGAGAAAGCAGGTCAATCAATTTCTTCTACAGTCTCCCTTTACCAATCATATGAATTTTTTCAAATAAAATTTTAAAAAGCCTCTGTCAGCATCCAAATCTTTCAAATATTTCCTAAGTAAATGATATTTAAAGGCACAAAACTTAATTTAATATAACTGACTTGGAAAGGGATGCAATAGAAAGTGGATTCATAAAACTCTTTAGGTTACCTATACTGTTTGAACATTTTTCCTTTAATTTCACAAACTAAAGTTTTGTAGATGTATTATTGCATAGTTTAAATTTAAATTAACTAAAGTTAACTAAAATTTGAAAATTAGTTTCTTAGTCCAGGCCGGGCATGGTGGCTCATGCCTTTAATCCTAGTGCTCTAGGAGACCGAGGCGAGAGGATTGCTTGAGCTCAGGAGTTCAAAACCAGGCTGAGCAAGAGTGAGACCCTGTCTCTATCAAAAAGAAAAAAATCAGCTGGGTGTTGTGCCCATGCCTGTAGGGCCAGCTACTTAGGAGGCTGAGGCAGGAGGATCGTTTGAGTCCAGGAGTAAGAGGTTGCAGTGAGCTATGAAGACGCCACTGTACTCTACCTAGGGCGACAGAGTGAGACTCTGCCTCAACCTAAAAAACAAAGAATTTGAACACCAATCCAAACTCACTTAAAAAAATTTTAAAAAAAATTTTAAAAAGAAGATAAAAAAAGAAAAAAATTTCTTAGTCCAACTAGCCATATTTTAAGTTTCAGTTGCTGTACATGGCTTGTTGTGAACAGTATAGGGGTAGAATATTTCCATTCTCTCATAAACTTCCACTGGGTAATATTATTCTAGATCTTAGTGACTCATGTTTAGACTAATCAGACAAACTTTTTTTTTTACTCACAGTATCTCAGTTAGGCTCTTCCTCAAGATCCTATTGGCCATGTAGGAATTGTAGTCTGCATGTTAAATGAACCTCCTCTTAAAGTATATTTCAGTCTTTTTATACCTTCTTATGCTTTCTTTTTCCAGCAATTCAGAAGATTTGACTATAGCATCTTTACTTCTATCTCCACTGCCTTCTAGGTAAGGCATATTTATAGTTATGAATTCAGAATGAGGAATACAGTAAGCCCCTCGCTATTCTGTAATTTTGAAGGAAAAATTAAGCTGAATAGAATGTACGTGCTAACATTAAAAAAAGGAACTGTTGATATATATTTCTTTACCATTCCCTCTCAACTTGCTTTTTTCAGACTGCTCATGACAGAGGTCTAAAAGCTTTGATTCTGTAGATGCATCCCTGTTTTATTGATAAAAATAAGCCTTAATATTTTTTCCTTTCCTTTATCTCTTTTTATGTGGGCAGCTGATAAATTCCAGAATTCCTACGGGATGTCCTAATGGAATAGCAGGTTGAGCTGCCAGCAGTGTCAGTATTACAAGATAAAAACATAATGCCATGAATCTATATATCAAATGTTGTGTTGCAAATGAAACACTATCTACTTCATGTAAAATCTGCTTCTCAGCTCTATCTTTGAAAGTTTTTTTCTTTGATTCCGCAATGTTGACAAATGGCTTAGGGAATCCACTTCTTCCCCCTTGAGTTTACACGAACGAATTCTTTCAGAATTGTTTTATGAAAGAAATATTGAGTCATTGGTTATAAAGAGGAAAAATCTAATTAAACTTTGATAGTGTTTGTCACTCTGACTCAAAGAAGATAGCCTTGTGTCTGACATATCCTGAATTCACAAGAATGAGCTAAGGATTGGTAATTTTAAAGGTCAAGAGGATTACAAGGTCAGGGGATCTGAATGCTTTCTGATCGTTAAGAGAATTACTAAAGATTACAAATTTATTGTAGATTATTAAGCCATATCGATGGTTCTAAAGGTTGATTGTTTAAGGTATCACTTACAGTCTTGTAGACATGCTAATGTTCTAGGAAAATTCTAATGTAGCGTCCTTTAGAGAAATATACCACTAGGTCTGCCTAATTCAGTGTATTACACAGTGATTTGGATTTACAGCTTGTTTTTTTTTTTTTCAATCCCTTTAAATTCACAGAATAAAATGACAATAAAAATCCCTGTCTACAAAGTTAAGATAGCTTGCAAATGAAAGAGTTACAGTTCTGCTCCTCTAACCTTGCTCTATATTTCGTAATTTTTTTTTCCCTAAACAGACTTTGACTTACAGATAAGGTTCATGACTTAACAATCGCCAGACTTGAAAAATATCCTTCACAAAAGACTGACAACAAAAGTAAAACCTGTCATTGAAAGTAATAAAAAGATTAGGGAAAATAAGTGTCCAGATGTGGCGGTGTGGGGAGTTGGGGAAAAGGTTTACAAAGGAGGCTTTTGGTCTTTCCAATTGATTGTGAGGTTAGAAAGAGTTAAGCAATAAATGCTAAACCTTACAAAATAAAAATGCTAAAGAGTAGCTCAGTTTACCACAATGAGAATGAAAGCATAAGAACTGGATAAAGCAAGCACAGCAGTAAGTGTCAAAGGAAAAAGAAGACTGTGAGAATTTAAGGAAAATCAGGGCTAGTTATGCCAATGTCATATAGGTGTTTCTCTTTATCAGTTCCTCACTGCGACCTTGGAATCCCATTGAGTCATCTAAGTCTGTTGTTGTATTTCCATAGACCTTAACCTTTTTAAGGTTTACTTAAAAAGGATTACTTTCAGAGTGTGATGAAATCATATACTCTTCTTTCCTGAGAAAACTAACTAGGCTCACATACACGTATAAACTCCTAATTTCTATTTTATATTAATACCTTCTGCAACATCTGTGGTTTGTCTTCTAGCCTTTCCTATTCTCTTTTTAGTGAGTAACATTTCATTATTGTATGTAGCAGTCCTTTCTCTTGACAGACCTCTATTTTCTGTAAGTAATTTACTACTCTGAGGATAAATATGCCTACATATAAACTAAACTCATCTCTCTAAGTTTGCAATCTTCAGCAACACAAAACAATTCACCTCCATCTTATGGTCCTTTTTGTATTAGAAAATAAAACTGTGCACTATGTACTGGTTTCTCTCTACTAAATTTTTCACATATTTCAACCAGTTAAAATTACATTTCCTAGAAAAGAAAGATCTAGATCTTTACATTGACATTCATTACCTTTCAAATTCTAGATAAAATTAATATTTCTTATCTAGTTCGCTATTATGGCTCACTCTATAAATTCTATTTCAGACAAATTGGCCTCTCTATATGCTGTGAACTTCCCTACACTTATGCTTATGTCCCTACCCCTGCTTAGAATTAACATTCATTCCCTCCCACTTCAAGTCCTACCCACTATTCACAGTAATGATAATGCATATTCAGTGTTATATGTGTGAAATATCTCAAGTTTTACATGTGTCATGTTATTTATAATAAAATCTGTGGATAATATTAGTACCAATTCCACAAACAGGGAGTGTGTTTAGGTATACAACGTTATGAGTCTGAGATCAAACCCACACAATTTCACTACCGTCCTAGTAGCTTTCAACCCCCATTCATATGCTACCTCATGAAATAAATTTGTTTTCCCTTTTCTCTTCACTCTCTCTCTTTGTGGACAATAACCAAGGTCAGAAGATCTCAAATTAAGCTCAACCTAGAGGATGCCATAGGAAGACTCATTCACAATTTTAACACAATATTGCTGCATTAAAATGGAGTACTCATAGATTCAATGAGGAAAAGTCAGCCAAGACTTTAGAACTCAGGGTTTTCTAATCGTCTGTCAGAAATAGGAGAACTAGGTATACAAAGGATTGAGAAATAAGCAAGATTCAACAACTACAAAAGAATCTTAATAAAATAAATGTGTAAAGAAGGGCTTCTCAGAAAAAAAGTGTACACTAAACCATTTTATTTCTGGATCAGCATGCTCAAAAAGGAGCAAATAAAAATGCAAGGTAAGATTAGACAAAAAGTAAAACAAGTAAATTACCTGCTTTGTATTGTTGACTGGCGTCTATTAATAGGTTGGGCATTTCTAATAAATTATAATTCTGTGATATTGACAAGAATAGTCCTATATATGTAACGAATATTTAATATGCATGTGTACAATTGGGAAAAGAATGAACATGTGAAGTGGACTCAACATATGCTGGGGACACTTGGATGAGCCTATGAAAGTAAACCATAGCTATTATTTCTATTAATAGTTTGTTATTAATGTTTCCTTTGAGCATGAACATATAGATTTCCTGCCTTCAGGAAAGCATAGATCCCACAAAATAGTTAATTTAAATTATAATAAGAGAAGAGAAAATCATTAATCTTCTTTAAAATTTCTAAATTGAAAAGAACTTTGTGCAGGCTTGCTACTTTATAATATGCGTTTTGAAAAATAGATGAACTGTAATGACATCAAAAAGTGATGGGATAGGGATCTCCAATGGCCCATCTTTTCATAGGAACATTAAGAAAATGAAGAAAATAGTCAAAATCACCTTTGTCAGAACTCTAGAAAATAGTTAATGGTTTACAGCAACTTAACAAACTCTGAGTCAATAGAGAAGATAAACCTTACCCACATAGTATTTAATACTAAGAAACAAATACAGCTAATAATTAATTATAACTTAATGAAAACAAAACTAAATGTTTTTTTTAATTTGTTAAACCCACTTCTGATTGAGGTTTGTTTCTTATTGTTACTCCTTATGAAAAGAAATGAATCTTCCATAATTTTTGGCCAAACTCTCTTATAAACAAGTCATGATATAGTCAGTTTGCTCAGGTAGAAGGTATGGGAAATGTAGATATCTAATACTAAGTAGATTGAAGATTTAAAGCCTCAATGACAAGAGGAGGTTTCAATTCATCTGATCCAACCAATATTCCAAGCTACCTGAATCCCAGGTTCTCTGCTTCACTGAAATATGAAGCAAGATAAAAGTTGTTTTTAAGTTATTATCACATATGCTGTATAGGTCAATTGGTGACAAAGTCATAGGGAAGAACCTGTTTCATAATTTCTTAAAATGCAAATTAGAGAGTAGTTTATTTATTAAAACTATTCCCAATATGACAAAAATTAGGATTCTCTCATTCCCATGAACTTCATTTTTATTCCATCTGCGTCAATATTATTTGTGATTATTATTCTGAACTAACGTTTTTGAAACAAGTTCCAAAAACACTTTAATTTCCTTCTTTTTGTTCTTAAAACTCAGGTGCATATAACTGAATTAAAAATATTTCTTGGCCAGTGATGTGCTACACTTTTATAATCCTTATTTATTATTTTTTTCTTTGTTTGTAATGAAAGTCATGAATTCATTGCCCAAAATGAGAATAAGAACAGTGATAATAAATTAAAGCTACTTTTGGGCTCCTTCCATATTATTCCCTCTTTCATCTCACAACTTATGATAAACATTATTCTAAATTTTGAAATTTTTGGTTTCTTTCTTACTTTTTTATCACATATATAAACCAAAAGTATAAATATAATTTTTAAATTTTAGATGATTTTTAAATGTGTCATAAAGTATCATGTCTCATGTAACAGTCTGTGACTAGATTTTGTTTTTAATTGGTATTATATTACTAAGATTTATTTCATATTATTGCGAGCAGCTATGGTTCATTCATTTTTACTATTGTGAAATCAGTTGCATAAAATACTGCGTTATTAATTAATTTTTTTATTTCTTTTTAATAATATGGGTACATAATAGTTGTATATCTTTATAGGGTATATGTTATGTTTTGATACAGGCATATAATGTGAATTAATCAAATCAGGGTAATTGAGGTATCCATCACCTCAGGCATTTATCATTTCTTTGTGTTAGGAACATTCAAATTCCACTTGTTTAGGTATTTTAAAGTATACCCTAACTTACTGTTGATTATATATAGTCACTTTGTTGTGCTATCAAATATTGTTCATCCTATCTAGCTGTATTTTTTCACCCATTAACTATCCCTACTCTATCCACTCTATTACCACTATCCTTCCCAGCCTCTGGTAACCATCATTCTACTCCTGTCTCCATGGTATCAATTGTTTTTAATATTTAGCTCCCACATATGAGTGAGAACATGTGAGATTTGCCTTTCTGTACTTGGCTTATTTCACTTAACATAATATTCTCCAGTTCCACACACGTTGTTGGAAATGGCAAGATTTCATTCCTTTTGTGGCTATATATTCAATAATATTCCATCGTGTGTATGTACCGCAATTTCTTTATTCATTTATCCATTGATAGACACTTATGTTGATTCCATATCTTGTCTGTTGTGAATAGTGCTGGACTAAACATGGGAGTGCAGACATGCTTTTAATATACTGAATTCCCGTCCTTATATATACCCAGCAGTGGATTGCTGGGTAATGTGGTAGTTCTATTTTCAGTTTTTTGAGGAACTGCCATACTGTTTTCCATAGTTCTTACACTAATTTACATTCCCACCAACTGTGTAAATGTGTTTCCCTTACTTCACATCCTTACCACCATTCATTATTGCCTGTCATTTTGATAAAAGCCATTTTAACTGGTGTTAGATGATATCTCATTGTAGTTTTTTATTTATTTATTTATTTATTTAATTTATTTATTTTTTGTTTGTTTCCTCATTGTAGTTTTGATTTTCATTTCAATGATGACTAATGATGTTGAGAATTTTTGCATATATCTCTTGGACATTTATTTGCATGTCTTCTTCTGAAAAATATTTATTTAGATCCTTTGCCCATTTTTTAACCGTATTGTTTGATTTTCTTCTTATAAAGTTGTTGGTGTTCCTTACATATTCTAGTTATTACTCCCTTGTCAGACAGGTAGTTTGCAAATATTTTCTCCCATTCTGTGAACTGTCTCTTCACATTGTTGATTGTTTCCTTTGCTGTGCAGAAGCTTTTAGCTTGTTGTGATCCCATTTGTCCAGTCAATTTTGATTTGGCTGCCTGTGCTTTGTGGGTATTACTCAAGAAGTCCTTGCCCAGACCAATGTGCTGAAGCATTTCCCCAATGTCTCTTTTAGTAGTTTCATAGTTTTGGGTCTTAAATGTACATTTACAATCCATTTTGATTTGATTTTATATATGGTGAGAGATAAGGGTCTAGTTTCAGTCTTCTACATATGTCTATCCAGTTTTCCCAGCAACAGTTGTTAAAGGGACTGTCTTTTCCCTACTTTATGTTCTTGGCACCTTTATTGAAGATAAGTTCACTATAGACGTGTGGATTTAATTCTGGGTTCTCTATTCTGTTCCATTGATCTATGTGTCTGTTTTTATGCCAATACCATGCTGTTTTGGTTACTACAGTATTGAAGTCAGGTAATGAGATTCCTCCAGTATTGTTGCTGCTCAGGATGGCATTGGCTATTCTGGGTCTTTTATTCTGGGTCTTTTGGTTCTGTATAAATTTTAGGATTAGTTTTTCTATTTCTGTGAAGAATGTCATTGGTATTTTGATGAACATTGCATTTAATCTGCAGATTGCTTTAGGTAGTATGGATATTTTAAAAGTACTAATTCTTCTGATCCAGGAGCATGGAATATCTTTCTATTTTTTTGTATACTCTTCAACTTCTTTCATCAGTATTTTATAGTTTTCATTATAGAGATCTTTCGCTTCTTTGATTAACTTTATTCTTATTTTATTTGTAGCTATTGTAAATAGGATTCATTTTGGGGTTCCTTTTTCAGACTGTTTACCGTTGGCATAAAGATATGCTACTAATTTTTGTATGCTGATTTTGTATCCTGAAACTTTACTGAATTTTTTTTATCAGTTCTAATAGTTTTATTGTGGAGAATTTAGTATTATCTAAATATAAGATCTTATCATCTGCAAAGATAATTTTTTTTCCTCTTTTCCAATTTGGTTGCCCTTTATGTCTTTCTCAAGTCTGATTATTCTAGCTGGAACTTTTAGTACTGTATTGAATTACACTGGTGAAAGTGGTCATCTTTGTCTTGTTCCAGATCTTAGAGGAAAGGCTTTCAGTTTTTCCCCATTCAGTATGATACTTGCTATGGGTGTGTCATATATGGCTTTTATCATGTTAAGATAAGTTCCTTCTATACCCAGTTTCTTGAGAGTTTTTATCATGAAGTCATGTTAAATTTTAATGAATGCTTTTTCTGCATCAATTCAAGTGAATATATGGTTTCTGTCTTTTGTTCTCTTGAAATAATATATCACATTGAATTACATATGTTGAACCATCGTTGCATCCCTGGGATGAATCCCACTTGATCATGATGAGTAATCTTTTTAATGTGTTGTTTGATTTGGCTTGCTAATATTTTGTTGAGGATTTTTGCATCTATGTTTATCAGAGATATTGGCCTATCATTTCCTTTTTTGCTGTGTCTTTATCTGGTTTTGATATCAGAGTGATATAGGTGTCTTAGAATGAGTTTGGGAGTATCCCTTCCTCCTCAATTTTTGGAACAGTTTAAATAGGATTGGTATTATTTCTTCTTTGAATGCTTGGTAGAATTCAGCAGTGAAGTCATCGGGTCCTGGGCTTTTATATGATGGGAAGATTTGTACTATTTCTTCTATGTTGTTATTTGTTATTGATTTATTCAGCTTTTGGATTTCTTCCTGGTTCAATGTTGGTAGGTTGTATGTGTCTGGGAATTTATCTATTTCTTCTAAGCTTTCCAATTTATTGACATATAGTTGCTCATAGTAGTCCCTAGTAATCCTTAGAATTTCTGCAGTATCAGTTGTAATGTCTTCTTTTTCATCTCTGATTTTATTTATTTGGGTCTTTTTTCTTCTTAGGTGGCCTGGCTAAAGGTCTCTCTACTTTCTTTATCTTTCCAAAAAACCAACTTTTTGTTTTGTTTATCTTTTATTTTTGGGAACATTCACTTTCCTTTGTTTCTGCTCTGATCTTTCTTATTTCTTTTCTTCTAGTAATTTTGGGTTTGGTTTGCTCTTGTTTTTCTAGTTCTTTGAGATATATCATTAGGTTGTTAATATGAATTTTTTCTACTTTCTTGATGTAGGTACTTTTACTGCTTTTAGTATCCCATAGATATTGAAATGTTTTCATTTTCATTTGTTTTAATAATTTTTTTTAATTTCCTTCTTAATCTCTTCATTGACCATTGGTCATTGAGGAGCCTATTGCTTAATTTCCATGTTTGTATATTTCCCAGTGTTCCTCTTGTTATTGATTTCTAGTTTTATTCCATGTGGTCAAAGAAATTACTTGGTATGATTTTTTTTTTTTGAGAGTTATTTTGTGGCCTAATATATGGTATATCCTTGAGAATAATCAACGACCTGAGGAGGAGAATGTGAACTCTGAAGCAGTTGAATGAAATGTTCTGCAAATATCGACTAGGTCCATTTGGTCTATAGTGCAGATTAGGTCCAATGTTTCGTTGTTGATTTTCTGTCTGGATGATCTGTCCAATGCTGAAAGTGGAGCACTGAGGTCTTCAACAATTATTATATTGGGGTCTATCTTTCTCTTTAGCTCTGGTAATATTTACTTTATACATATTGGTACTCAATTATTGGGTGCAAAAACATTTAGAATTATTATATTTTCTTCCTGAGTTGACCTCTTTATCATTACATAATGACTTTTTTGTCTCTTTTTACAGTTTTATGTCTTTAAATCTATTTTTGTCTGATAGAAGCATAGCGACTCCTGCTCTTTTTTTGGTTTCCATATACATGGAATATCTTTTTCCATCCTTTTATTTTCAGTGTGTGCATATTTTTATAGGTGAAGTGGGCTTCTTGTAGACAAGTTACAGTTAGCTCTTTTTTTTTTTAATACATTCAGCCACTCTATGCCTTTTGATTGAAGATTTTAGCTCATTCACATTCAACATTATTATTGATAGATATGGACTTACTATCGCCATGTTGTTGTTTGATTTCTGGCTGTTTCTTGGTCCTCTCTTTCTCTTTTACTTCCTTCCTTATTCCTCTTGTAGTATGTTTTAATTTCTTGTTTTTCACTTTTTTGTGGGTCGGTTGTAGGATTTTTTTTTTTTTTTTAGAAAAGTTTTTTACTAATGTGTTAATATTTCAGCAAAATTATCACAATGGGTTTAAAAGGCAGACAGACACACCATTACAGGCTGTAAAGTAAACAAACAATTTTTACACAATTACACAATATTACACAAACCTATGGGATTTGTTGGGTAACTAATAGACCCATAAAAGAAATTAAACTTGGGAGCCAATCCTATCTTGAAGGCTGTTTGGCTTGTTTAACAGCATATATCATTTTCTTATGCATGGAAACTCATTATATGAAGGTTCTAAAGAAAGTCTCCAAATACATTCAAGAGCATATATACTCCTCAAGGCCTCCTCCTATTGTGGGATTTTTGATTTCAGGTTCCTGTAAGGCTTGCAAAAAAATTTTATAACAAATTATTTAAACATATAAAAATTCTGATAACAAACATAAAAAAGCAAAGAGAAACCCAACAGAAATTGTACCCTTTAACTATATCTTCCCTCTGTTTCTTAACTTTTTGTTGTTTCCGTCTATACCTTTTATACTACCTTCTCTCAAAAAGTTGTCACAGTTATTTTTGATAGGTTTGCCTTTTAATCTTCCTATTCAAGATATAAGTGGTTTATATAACACAATTACAGCAATAGAATATTCTGTATTTGTGTCCTTACTATTACCTATGAGTTGTATACCTTCAGAATATTTCTTATTGTTCATTTATGTCCTTTTCCTTCACATTGAAGAACTCCTCTTAGCATTTTTTGTAGAACAGGTGTGGTATTGATGAAGTCTCTCAGCTTTTGTTTGTCTGGGCAAGTCTTTATTTCTCCTTCATGTTTGAAAAATATTTTTGTAGAATATAATATTCAAGGGTTAAGGTGTTTTCTTTCAGCACTTTGAATATGTCATGCCACTCTCTCTTGGCCTGTAAGGTTTCCACTGAGAAGTCTGTTGACAGACATATTGTAGCTCCTTTGCATGTTATTTTTTTTTTCTTTTTTCTTTCTTCTCTTAGGACCTTTTCTTCATCAGGACTTTTAGGAGCTTTATAATTAAATACCTTGAGGTAGCCTCATTGGGTTAAATCTGTTTGATATTCTATGACCTCATTGTACCTAAATATTGATATTTTTCTCTAGATTTGGAACATCCTCTTTTATTATTTCTTTGAATAAACTTACTACCCCAATCTCTCTCTCTCTCTCCATCCTTGTTAAGGTCAATATCTCTTAGATTTGCTCTTTTGAGGTTATTTTCTAGATATTGTAGGCATGTTTCATTCTTATTTATTCTCTTCTTTTTTCTCTTCTGACTATATATATTCAAATAGCTTGTCTTCAAGCTCACCAATTCTCTCTTCTGCTTAGTAAATTCTAATATTGAGAGACTCTAATGCATTTCGGAGTTTGTCAATTGAATTCTTAAGCTCTAAAATTTCTGCTTGATTTTTTTTTTATTATTTCAATGTCTTTGGAATTTCTCTGATAGGCTTCTGAATTCCTTCTCTGTGTTGTCTTGAAGTTCATTGAGCTTCTTCAGGACAGCTATTTTGAATTCTTTGTCTGAAAGGTCACTTATCTCTCTCACTCCAGGATTGGTCACTGGTACTTTATTTAGCTTGATAAGGTCATGTCTTCCTGGATGTTCTTGATGCTTGTGGATACTTGCCAATGTCTATGCATTGAAGAGCTAGGTGTTTATTTTCTTCTTTGCAGTGTGGGCTTGTTTGAACCTATCCTTCTTGAGAATGTTTTCCAAATACTCAAATGAAATTGAATGTTGTGGTCTAACTCTCTGGTCACTGCAGCTATATCAGCATTGGTGGTGCCCCAAGCCCAGTAATGCTGTGACTCTTGGAGATGCCTGCTGGTACCACCCTAATGAACTTGGATAAGATATAAGAGAATTCCCTGGATTACCAGGCATTCTCTCACTCTCTGTGCTGGGCTGCTAGAGTTGGGGGAAGAGAGAAGGGGCATTCCTTCTTGGCCACCAGTGCCAGGTCACACCTGAAGCCAATCTCACTCATAGCTAGTGTTGACTATTGCCTAGCTACCTCTGATGTTTATTCAAAGCCCAAAGACTTTTTAGTCAGCAAGTGGTGAATCCTGCCAGGACTGGGTCCTTCCATTCAAGGTAGCATATATTCTTCTAGCCCAGGATGGGTCCTAAACTGCTGTCCAGTAACTAAGGCCTGGACTAGGGGCCTCGGGGAGTCTACTTGGAAGTTTACTTTACTGAGGCTGAGGTCGCACCCAAGTTGCAATACAAAGTCCTCTGAACTCTTCCCTTTTCTTTCCTCAGGTGGAAGAAGACACACCTAAGCTATGCTGCCTGTAGTTTGGGGTGGAGTGACACAGGAACTGGCTTGGCTGCAGCTGCTGGTATCTTATTGGGTCATATGCACCCCAAGTCCACTGGTTTCAAGCCAGCAAAGCCACAGAAATTATTCAAAGACTGCAGCTCTTGTCACCTCACTGCCTTATGAATTTAGTTCTGGCCCCAGGCTGCCCTTTTTCTGCTGGTGATGGGGTTAGGGGAAACTTAGGCTTTGAGGTGGAGGATTTCCCTATGGCTGCGCTGGTCAAAATGCCCCCTCTGTGGGCACCAGTAGAATTCTAACCTGTTGTGTGTTCCCCTGTGCCAAGGCAGCCCTGAGTTTAAAAGTGGAGCCCCACAATGACCTCACTCTTCCTCCCCCGAGGATGGAGATTCTCTCTCCATTTGGCATGCTGGCACATCACAGCTGGGAGGTGGGGGAGGGGTGGCATAGGCAAGGCAAGACTACTTTTTCTGCCCTTTTCAGTGCCTCTTTTCTTGATATAATGTTAAGACCAGGTAGTATGATTGCTCACCCGATTTCTGGTTCTTCTGAAGGTGCTTGCTTACATGGATAGTTGTTGAATTAGGTGTTCTTGCAGAGGGACAATAGCTGGAGGTTTCAATTCAGCCATCTTACTCTGCCCCTGTAGACTTGCATTATTTATTCATTTTTCTATACATCAATGTGTTTTTTTTTTCATTTTTTTCTATATGCACATTGCAACTGAGAACATTTGTGTCTGCTTCTTATTCAATATCCATATATAAATGTTTAATTCACAATATAAACTACTTTCCAAAGTGGTTTTCCAATTTTTAAATCCAGCAGTAATAAAAAGAAACTAACTACTGATATACATACATCATGGATAAGTCTCAATCATTAGGCTATATGAAAAAATCCAGATATAAAGACTGTATGTCTTATTGCAGGAAATTCTAGAATAGGCAAAATCATAGTGAAAGAAAATAAATCAGTGTTTTCCAGATGCTGTGGTAAAAGAGTAAATCATCTGCACAATAGAATAAAGGAAATTTCTGGAATGATGGAAACGTTCTAAATGTTCAATTTGATGGTGATAACGTGGGTATTTATATTTGTCAAAAACTCATTAAACTGTTCATTTAAAATAAGCCAATAATACTGCTTAAAAATTATATCTTAATAAATCTTATTTAAAAATAAGACTCAAATAATCCATATCATCTCCAATATATTGGTATTATGAGATTTATTTTTTATGCCTTGATTGCAGAAATTATATTCTTGTTTTTTAATCTGCATTTTGCATTTTTTTGGATGAAGTTATTTCTTCAAATACTCATTGGATTAAATGTGTTCTGATTCTATGAAAATCCTGTTGACACCACTTATTTTTATATTGGGTCACTTATTTTGTATGTGTGTGTTTGTGTCTGTGTATGTGTAGAGAGACACATATATATCTATATATGTAGATATAGATATAGATATATGGAAAGGGTGAGAGAGAATTAATAGTTCTCTTGTCTGTGTTTTTCAGTATGTGTGAGTCTCTCATTAATATTTTCTATGAAGTGTAATTTCCTTAAAAGTATCTTCAATGGATAATAACACAGGTATTTTAGTCATAGTTTAAAATTTACACCACTATATCATTTAGACTTCAAATACTTCTATATCAAAAATATTTTTAAAAAATTATTATTCTAAGGCCTTTTTCAAAAAGCGAATACTATTTGGTTAACCAATCCAGAATGATTCTTACTAGAATTATAACCTAAGCCATGGGTTTCTTAATAGTTACAAGTAGTTTTCAGCATGTTAAGTGGGGAAAATTAAGAATGATATAAAATATACATTTACAGTGTGTTTCCTTTTGCTATAAATATTGTTATTTATAAAAGTTTAAAATTAATTATCAAAAGTTAATTTTTAAAAATTTCTGTTGAATAATCAACGTAGGCTTAATGTTGGTTTTGAATTTTCTCACAACTTATCGATTTGGGCTGGGCTCAGATGTATGGTTCTACCGTTAGTGACCCCTGTATTCATGAACATGGCTATAGACGTGTGTAGTTCAGCCAAGGTCAGATGGTCCAAGATGATCTCACTTAATTATCTCATAGTTATTTAGGACTATTGTCTGAGACATCTGGTTTCAACTCCACCTGGACTCTCTAGATTAGACTCTCAGAGCAGTGGAAAGCATTCCAAAAAGATAAGTCCCATTGTCCAAAGGCTTATTAAATCTTCTTGAATTATGTTTGCTGATGTCTGCAGGGGAGGAAAATTTTACCTCTACCCTTTTATGTTTTTTTTTTGTCTAGGTCTGAGAATTAAATTGACAAAAGATAGATCAATGAGAGAAAAGAATGCAAATATATTTAATACAGATGCTCATCCACTTATGATGGAGCTATGATAAACTCATCATAAATTGAAAATATAGTAAGTCAAAAATGCATTTAATTTTCTTAACCGAATGTATATCATAGCTTAACCTATGTTAAATGTGCTCAGAACACTTACATTAGCCTACAATGGGGCAAAATCGTCTAATACAAAGCCTTGATTTGTTGAATATCGTATGTAATTTACTGAATACTATACTGAAGTGAAGAACAGAATGGTTGTGTGGGTACTCACCATTAGTGTACACAGCTGAAAGCACACTGGGCCTGAAGAATATTTGAAGCATTGAACCTAGTTGCTGGATGATGAGGATACCACTGCACCAGAGTCATCAATTTCCCTTTCTTCTGATGAAGCTCATAAGTATCTGGTGGAAGACACTGAGGCATTGGCATTTGTTGATGGTTTAGCAGGCATAGTGTTTTTCTGGAAGATATCAAGTTTTGACTATACGGTTTGCTTTTTTCTTCTTATTAAATATTTATTTCAAGCATCCTATATCTGCCTGTTAACTTTTACAAATCTCTCATAATTGATGTCCATTTCTACTATCATCTGTAAGGCACTGCTAATAGTAGCAAATGCCTCTACCAGTTTCTTTTCTGTGAGATTTCTTGGTGCCTGGGATATAACTTCTTCCTCCGCCTCAACTTTACTTCTTCCTTCCTCCAGTTTGATCAGCTTCTTATTGGGAGCTCTCTTCAGCTTCAATGCCAATAAGATCATGACTATCCTCTTCATCAATGTCAAATTCAAGTGTTTCCCAAGAACTAATACGTTACTTACTATTTCCTCAACACCAGAATCTTTGTTAACGACTTTGAATGTGTTCACATATGTCTTCAAAACTTTCTTCCAAATGCCGTTCATGCATTGCATTGCTGTGTGACTGCTTCCCATGCTGCCACAATGTTCTGGATCACATTTGGAATGTTAAACCTTTCCAAAACTCTCAAAGCCTATGGCCAGATTCTGTTGCTTCAATAGCCTGTGTAAATTTTTGGCATGAATAGTATGCTTTGAATGCAGCTATTATACCTTAGTCCATTGTTTGAATGTTCATGGTTTCATTTGTTGGCAAATATACAACCTTTACTTCAGAATGCATGTTGCCAATATGCTGTGTTTGTCCTGGAGCATTGTCTAAGATTAGAAGACTCTTGAATGGGATGCCATTTTGCCTACAATATTTTCTTGCCTTTGGAATAAAACAGTTCAAAAACCAGTCTTCAAACAATGCTGACACCATCCAGACTTTCTTGTTATGGTGATAATAAATGGGAAATATATGCTTGCTCACATTCCTCAGTGCTGTACATTCTCCAAGTGGTATATTAGAAAAGATTTTGATTTGAACACTGCAACATTTCAACCCAAAGCAGAATTATATAGTCTTCTAATGCCTTGAATCCCAGCATTGTCTCAGAGTCTTGATGAATGTATGTATGCTCTGGCATTCACTTTAGAACAAGCTTATTCCATTAACATTAAATATTTGTTCTGGCAAATATTTCTTATTCACAATTATACTATACAGTTCTTCCTTAAAAGCTTTCGTACCTTCCGTATTGGCACATGCTGCTTCACCACTAATCTTCACATTGTGAAAATTATGATGACTTTGAAGTATTTAAACCACACAAGACCTGCTAGAAATACTTGCATACAGTTAGGATCATCAGCATATTATTTTGGAATATAGAAAAGACTTCTTGCATTAGCCTTGGATTGTCAGTATGTTAATTGCTATATACTTCTTTATCTGGTCTTCCATACATGTGACAAGTAATTTTTTGATATCCTCCCCATCAGTCAGCCCAGCTCTTTTCTTTATGTTGACAGTGGACCTAATCAATGCTGAAAATTTCATTGCATCACTGACTTGCCTCTTATCCTTTAAGATGGTCTAGACTGTGGGCAGCCAAAGTCTTAACTCACATGTAATGGCCGTTACTGCCTTGTTCCCATAATGCTAGGCAATTATCTTGAGTTTTATCTCAAGAATAATTGCCTTCCTCTTGTCACCAGAAGCAGGAGACACAGATGGTCATTTGGTACACATGATGGAATGCAAAAACACAAATCACAATATCCAAGGAACACTGGTAACTTTACACAGTATAGCCATTTACCCTCATGATCACGTGGTTGACTGGGAGCTGTGGTTCACTGCCATTGTCCAGCATTGAGAGAGTATGGACCCATATCACTAGCCTGGTAAAAGATCTAAATTTAAAATTTGAAGTCCATAGTATGTGTCTGCTCCACAAAGAGTAAGAAGAATAGTAAGTAGATACTCACATTTCTTATTTATTATCCAAGAGAGAGTGCTAGGATTCACTAGAGAAGTGAAAGGGAGCACCAAAGGTCAGTAAGGAGAGAGTTTGAGGGAGATCGCCTAGCTGGGAACTGGCCGAGAGCCAGGATAAGCTACTGGATGCCGGGAAACAGTAAGAGAGAAATCCTCAGGGCTTCACAGGGCTTCACACTCTGAAACAGGCTTTTACAACCTTGGCTATGGGAGAACCCCTCGACTCATGCAGACCTAATATAGGGAGCTGTCTAGAGGTTACACAGAGATGTCGCTCCAGAAATGGAATTTACATGGAACCCCAACGGCATCCAAGCCTCCAGCACCTCCATCGGGGTGCCATTCTGAAAGCCTAGATACCACAGATGTACAGATGCAGCTGTTGCCACTGCACTGCTCGGAGGAGGGAGAGGGGAGAATGAGGGCTCCCATGCAACCCTGGAAAGGTCTCCACCACCCTGCTGTGGGCTGCTGTTGAGACTGAGATATGAACAGATTGCACTCTCGACAGCTTCTTGGCCACACTGTTTGCCTGGAAGGGGCCCCACCCTCTCAGGTTGAAGTTCCAAGGCATCATTTTGAGAGTTTAACATTGGGGTGCACTCTACCCTTGGGCTGAGTTTGTGCTAACAAGGCTGAAGCCACCACATGGCCAAGAAAGGACAAGGAAATGAGGCTCACCTAGGCATACGTAGGACAATAACCAGTGCCCTGTAATCAGCTGCTGTGAAACCAAGGCATGAGTAGACCTCACTCCCCACAGCTCCTTGCCCACACTGCTTGCCTGAGTGGGGTCCTGCCCTCTCTGGTTGCAGGCCCACAGCCAGCACCACTTTGAGAATTTAACTCTGGGCTGCATCTCACCTTCAGGTTTAGTTTGGGCCTACATGGGTGCAGGCACCACATGGCCAAGGAGGGACTAGAAAACCAGGTTCTCCTAGGCATGCCTAGGACAATAACCAGTACCCTGCAACAATCTTCCTTGAAAGCAAGACATGAGTAGACTGTACTCTCCACAGCTTCTTACCTACACTGCTTGCCTGAGTGGGGCCCAACCCTCTCTGTTCACAGACCCATAGCTGGTGCCATTTTGAGAGTTTAACATTGGGCTATGCCCCACCCTCAGACCAAGTTCAAGGTACGGACAGGAAAGACCAAGCTCTCCTAAGCACACATAGGACCATACCTATTGCTCTACCACAAATAGCTGTGGGACTGCAGACTATTATAGGACACCTGACCCATCATGGCTGCCAGCAGTGCCCATATGGACCCTTTGGGTCCCAATGGGTTGCTCCATCACTGCTACTGCCATCACTCACATCATACCAGCTGCCCAGGGGTTTAAGAAACTTTCTATACACTTGCATCATTTCTCCCATTACTAGCTTCTGAGAAAGCCACCTGAAGGTCCAAAAATTAGCCCCCCAGGACCCACTAACATTGGTGCCAATGTAAGCTGCTATGAGTCCTAGAAACAGGCACACTTATCCCATCACTGCCACCACTAGGGCCCAAAGAATGGTTCAGTTGACATCCAAGTCTCCTGCAAAACTTCACCACAGCTTCTACTAACAACTGTTCCTTAAGTCACCATGAAAATCACAGCTATCACTGACCCTGTGTACCGCTTAAGAAATCATATAATATATGTGATATATGATATATAAGGTTCAGGGTACCTTAGTTCTCTTCCACCTTGTATCTTCTGAAAAGTAGTCCAGGTTTTTTACACAGTGGTAGTAATCTTTCAAGAAAACAATCACCAATGCAAAGTGCTTTATTAAGCCTCAGCTTGTGCTATTTTTGTTTATAACTATTGGCCAAAGCAAGTCAGAATCATATGAGTGACTTAGTGAGAGTCAAGACCATGTGAGTGAGCAGATTCTGAGAGATGTGGTATATTAGTGAACACTAATGACATAATCTACCAAATTTTATCTATAAATATCTGGACAATATGTGATAATATTTTCATTATTTTTTCTAAATTTTCTACCTTAGCTACCTTACCTACAATGAGATATTCACTCTATAATAAAAAACATGTTAAGCAATAATGAAAAATATTTTTTCTATACGATCATGTTTTTTGTAAGGGTGAAGAAAATTTATACTTTAGAAAATTTTAATTTATGACTTGTCAGGACAATAAAGGCAAATTTTCAGTATGGGCTAATATTTAATAATGTTCATATTTATTTTTTGCTCTCTTTACCTATATGCTACAGTAGTGTGCTAACCAATGCCAAGGAATTGGGTTATTAATAGAAAATCTATTTCATTTCAATTTTGCTAAAATAATGTATTTATAAAAAAGAATTGACTCAGATATTTAAGGAAATTCATGCTTGACTATGATTAGTATTCAATACTTATACTTACTTGATAATGTTTCAAAATATAATTCACACCATCATTCCAGTTTACTTTATTTTCTGTCTTTCAAGAACAATATTTCTCCATTAAACACTCCCCAAGAAACCCACCATGCACAACAATTTTAAAAGATCACATCACCAATGTGTTCTAACGTTTTTATAGCAACTCAATTGGCTTCAACTAGAAAAGTGTCTTTTTTTAAAAAAAATTAAATAACAAATAACACAAAATCTTTATACTTTCAAGTGATTACAGGAAAAGTAGCTAATATAATGTTTGTGTACTCTTCTGTATCTTCTCATAATGCAGATGTCTCTAGCCGTGTAAAAATCCAGTAAATTACCAAATCTTTTTTGTACGTTTGGCAAATAAAATGTGATGATTCTCCTTTTCTTTTTCATTCAATATGTAGATAACTTTTGAAGTCACTTAGACTTTATTGTGGTTATTTCATCATTCCTATTGACATTTACAAAGTCACTTTTTGTTTAAAATTACCATCTCCATCTCTTCCTCTGAGCTCTTGTTAAGACAAAGTTACATAAGTAATAGGTAGCAGACAATGAACATGCAAGTCTATGGATAAAAAAATGAAATAGATTTAAGTTTCTTGATGTCTGATACCTGTGCTTACTTACCAATTATAATTATAAAGCCTCCACAATTTTTCTTGATCCGTTTCTTTCCTTGCAGAGATATCAACTAGACAGGATATTATAAATCAGGGGAGAGAAGAAGAGAATAAATAATTTGTGATTTATCCGTTTTGCTTAATGTGTGCACATGGTAATTGATAAGAAAATATTATCTGCTGCATGGATATGAGGGGAATGTGCTTCTTAATTTTGTATTTATTTTTTAATATGTGTGTGTATGCAGACAAATATGTTGAAACGGGGGGAAAGAAAAGAGCAGAATATAAATATAGTACACCAATATCTTTCTTGAGTTAATGAAGAACATATGGACAATCAGTCTTATGGCCTGAAATTTCATCAGAAATTTGAGTGGCTATCACATGCAGAGACTTGTTTTATTGTATCATTTGTTAAGAAAAAAATAAGCCTAAGGGAAAATAATGATTGACAATAAAACAGGATACAGGATATATGGCCTGTACAGGAATAGTGTCTGCTTGTGAGCATGTTCTTACTCATTTGAGACAGTATACTGCACATAATGTGGTAAAAGTCAATCTCTGAATTCTTGCCAACAGTCAGGGAGGGGATGATATTACATACAATATATCATGGATTATATTATTGTTCCTAATAGGAAACTTATCTTCAGAATGACCCTATTCAGGGATTTAACCTTCCTGAAAAAATTAAAAAGGTAGATAATCCCTCTTCCCAACACTGCAACCCACAAGAAAACTCAGGGGTGGAACCAAATGCTCAGATTTAGTAGAGAGAGAGGAAGAGGGTAGAAAGTAAAGTAAGCAGACAATAGTGAAGCAAAATATCTCTTTTTACAGTCCTTTAGGTACTTGCATCAGCTTTGAGAAAGAATATACAAAATGAGATACATACATACCATAGAACCAAGGGATTGCAGTTCAAGATGGAGGAAACAGCACAGCTATTTTACTGGTAAAATATCTAGCATGATGATGCAGGAGAGGAATAAAAAGGAGGAGGAGGAGGCTATTTATTAAAGTGCTGTGGAAACATCAAGAAAACGGTATTTTCACAGATTTCCGAAAGACCCAAAGGAGATGGGATAATATCCATAAATCAGAGCAGAATACACAAATATTCAATAAAGATAGCTACAGCAAAGGTGGAAACTAGTGAGCTTTGACAGAGCCCAACAGAACCCAGAAGCAAATTCAAGCTTGGAGGAGGCAGAAAGGAGAGCAGGAGAGGACTGTGAGGCAGGAATCAGGGACAGAAATTGTAAGGCTATCTGAAGAACAGTTGGGTTGCTCAAAACCTACCCTTCCTCCAAGAAATAAAGGGTGTTGGCTGCAACATTTGCCTGTGAAACATTTGCTTGGGGAGGACACGTGGTATGGGTTTCAGAGCAGGCTGAAAAGAAGGGCAATTTTCTAATATTAATATTACTGTGAAGCAACATCCAGGGCCCAGGAGTGAATAAACCAAATATCTATCCACAGAAGAAAGAAAAAAAAGATTATAATTACTTAAAACCAAGTAATTAAGAAATCATTGTTTTCTCTGTCTTTACTTTAGGATTTCTGTTCTCAATCTAAAGAAAGATTGACTCTATTTTGAAAGTAATTCGTTTTCGTTTATGGCAAGCAAGACAGTCTAGTTTACACAGTGGCCCCTGAATAACTTCTTGCCAGAGAGGCATTGGTATTGGGCCTATTTATGCTTCCAAGGCTAATGATGAGATATAGATAATAAAATAAAGTGGATAAAAGAATCATGAATTGAAATTAATTTTCTGGATTATAAATTGAGCTTCAAATAATCTATTTCATATTTGTTAATCCTTCTGCTTAATTCTGTCTAGAGTGGGAAATACTGGGCGTGGGTGAGTCAAGCTAAAGGACAGGCAGGAGATTCTGAATAGGCAGGTTTGGAAGTTTTAACAGTTTGTATCTAATACTGGAAATTCTTAGAAGGTGTATCATTTTTAAAGGCAAGTATGAGTGATCCTGACTATATATTATACTTGTTCCCCCTCATCAGCATGAATAATCAAAGCTGACTAAATAAGAATGTTTATAATATTATCTAGAATATGTTATTTTAAAGGCATAAACATTGCTAATCAGAAGAAATGATATTATCTGAAAAAATAACAAAAATCACACAAACTTTTCACTTCTATATCCTTCTCCTATAGAAGTAACTGAAACAATATATAAGAAATGATAGAAGTAATATCCAAAGACCCCTGGTTGACTCTATCCTGTCCAAATTTATTAGAAAATTGCCAACTATCAGCTTTACTTTATACTGAGTTGACGTAATAAGATTATGTTATGACTTCTCCATCCATTTATTATTTATGATTATTTTAATATATTTGATGAGATGTAATTTGGATACTATAAAACCAAATCATCTAAAGTATATAATTCATTTGTTTTGGTATACTCACAGAGTTGTGCAAACATTGGCAAAATATATCTAGAAAATTTTTGTCATCGCCCCCTGCAAAACAAACAAACAAACAAAACTGTAACCAATAGCAGTCATCCTCATCCTGGTTCACTCCCCAGCCCAGCATTTACTCTCTGTCTCTATAGATTTGTGTATTCTGGACATGTTATGCAAATGAAATCAAGGAATATAACCTCTTCCTGGACTGGTTACTTTCATTTATCATAATGTATTCAAGGTTTATCCATGCTGAGTTATGTATCAGAACTTTCTTCATGTTTATTGCTAAATAATATACCACAATGTGTTTATTCACTTACCATTTTATGGACATTTGGTTTGTTTTCACTTTTTACAGTTATAGATAACTGTGGATATCAACATTAGTGTACAAGTTTTTGTGTGTGTATGTGTTTTCAATTTTCCGGGGAATATACCTAAGAGTTGAATTTCTGGGTCATAAGGTAACTTTGTGGTTAACATCTTGTACTGCCAGCTTGATGGACTGTAAAATAACTGTGCCATTTTTGATTCCAATTGCCCCAAATCCTCCCCAACATTTATTATTATCTGTCCTTTTGATTATAGTAACTGTAGTGATTCGTATTTCCCTAATAGCCAGTAATGTTGACCATTTAACTTCTCAGCATCACATCATTTTACTGAGTTGATTCTTTCCTTCTCCTATATAAATTTTCTTCTAACATTTCTCTGTGTTTCCCATCATACTCTTATCTGAACTGCCACCCTCTTCACCCCAATTCTATTATCAAGGCATCAGTGAAACTGGTCAGTTCATGTCAATCCTCCACCCACAGTGGCTATGCATATTATGAAAAGAAAAAGCCACATTTTACAATGGCCTACAAAATGTTTGCAGTCTGCACCCATTAGCACTGTGACTGTGTCTCCTAGTCTATTTCTCTTTATTCAGGTAACTCTAGCCTTGCTAGTCTTTTTTTCTGTTTCTCAAAAACTCCAAAAGTGTCCCCTTCTTAAGGCTTTTGCTTCAGATTTTATTTCTGTCTTTCTCTCGGATGTTCTTGAAAGATGAAAGCTAAAATTCATCATTTTTTTTTTAGCAAATTAGACGGTACTGGGGACCTTGTCAAATGCAGTTTCTACGAAATGGTAGGAGAGAAACCCTGACTGGGGAGAGTTTCAGGGAAGATAGAAGAAAGAAACTGGAAATTTTAGGTATAGCAAACTCTTTCATAAGTTGTGTTGTAAAGGAGAGCAAAAAATGGAACAAGAAATGCAAACTTAATGGGGTCAAAAGACTTATTATGACTTGCAAAATTGAGCATTTAAAAAAGTTTATAGAGTGACACAAAAATCAAACAAAAATGAGACTAGAAATATTTTAATTTTTTGCTAAAAATACTGAAAGTCTTCGTGGGTATTTAAATTTTCTTTGTTTTATTCCACACAGCATCATTTCTCTCTTTTCATGATAATATCATAGTGTTTTCCTCTTTTGATGTTTAACTTACTAATAAAGCAGTGAAAAATGTCTTTCTTCCTTCTTCAGAAGAAATACTGATTTTTTTTCCTGAAATACACTGTCTGAATTTTAATTCAAAGTATCATGTCCCTGCTGAGTCTCAAAGAAAGAATGAAAGAATGAAAGAATGAAAGAAATAAAGAGAAAGAGGGAAAAAATTTTAAAATTCTAAGAATCAGTAACCAGGCAATTGAAATCAATTTTTCTGAACATATAAAATGGAAGCCATCAATGTATTTTGCAACTCTTTCAGACTCCAGACTAATATTGATTTCTTTATTGATTTTCTTAATATTTTCTGGGGAGTATTATTGTAAGGTTATATGTACGTACTAAGGTTCTGGCATTTTAATACCTTTCTTTGGAGAAAAAAGTTCATGAACATTTTTGTTTAAAAGAAATGCTAAATAATTGCATTTCATCTTCAGAATAAACAGGTAACTCAAAAGTTGTCTGCTTTTGTGTATTGCATCTGACTTGTCTCCTCAAGTTTAGTTTCTCAGTGTCATTTTTTAAGAGGTAAGAATCTCTAGATTACTTATCTCTTTACAAGATGTTACAATGAGATCTTCTTAGTATATTCCCCTCTATTGAAACTTGATCATGATGTGCTAAAATTGTCAACAAAGTCATTTCATCATACAGCACCATACATTTTTTATAACAATTCTTTTTAGATCTATTAGAAAAATATTTAACAGGGCCATCTAAGAACTGTTCTGAAGAAGTATGTTAGCCTAAGAACAGGAAAGCAGCAAAGAGTCCTTCCCTTCACCCTTCTGTTCTCTGTATCTTCTTGAGCTTGAAGAAAATTAGCAATGGCAAACAGAAAGCCAAGGAATGGGCTGTCATGTTCTATTTCTAAAAATATTTCCTTGGCATTAACATTTTCTAGCTCTTTTTAAAAATATATTTCTCACCTTGCCATTGTTTCAAGATGATATATTAGCAATAACATTTGTGAATATGAAAAACAACAAAGACCTTTCAAAGACCAGTGTATTGAATGTGGTTAATTCACTATATTATAATTTTTATGAAAAATGTGATTTAAGGCAGCATTTTAGTGAGCAAATGCATAATGTTTAGGTAAAAGTAACTTTTCCTCAAATGTAAGAAACTTAATTTTAAAGAATGTCATTTTTATAAGAGTCAACATACAAATGCTTATTAAAAAACAGTGCCTCTTATGTAAGTTACAGCACTGTTCTTTAATTTTCAACAGTTACAATCAGCTGATCACAAAACACTCAATATTTAATTATCATTATAGAGCAAAATGTAAATATGAAAACTTCAATAAGATAAAAGTAAAAAGTTCACTGGAAAAACTTGCAACGTGGAAGAAAGCAGAAAGAAGAATAAGAAATAGAAACGGGAGTAACATCTTCAATAAAGTAGAGATACATGCTAAAATTGACCAGTCATGACAGAGATGTATAAACAGTATTTAGTGTTATGGAGGTGATAAACTGAAGGCCTGAAATAAAAGTTGGTAAAAGAGGTTACCTCTGGTGATATGGATGAGTGTTCAAAAGGTAGGATGTTAATTTTAAGCTTTCTTGTATTAGTTTAACCATATGAGGGAGCTGATTTAATTAAATCATAAGCTGTATAGGAGACATTTTCATGTGGCATATTTCACATGAGCAGTTTCTGGCACAAGTAGGCCCTCAATACATACGTTTTGAGCAAAAT
>NW_012140525.1:518101-522097 GCF_000956105.1 Propithecus coquereli | reverse complement strand
TTTTAAAAAGGTTTTCTGACCTCTGTCTTATAGAAAGATAAAAATTCGACAGAAGAGTTCATATGTTTCCAGGCAGTAGGAGCAGAGCAGTAGGACCTTGCAGAGTTGCTCTAATTGAGAGATGTTAATCTCTCATAGATCAGGCTTAGGGTGGACTATAGGATCCCAGGCTATACAATATACAAATTAGCACACTCACATCTCCCTGTAGTTAGAGCAAAGTTTCAGGTCATCTGACAACATGGTTGCATAGAACCAGATGAGTGGAGAGGACCCTACCTAACCAACCTGCAATTTTCAGGTTCCTCAGAGGTAAAGATGTGTGGTGAAGAGTTTGGGGGCTCTCTCTTGGTTCCGCCTAGTCTGAGGGCTTTAATCATTATCTAGGTTTAGAACTTGGAATGCTTGGAACAGTTGCATGGAAAATGAGGTGATCATTGAGAAGGATTTGGGATTGTGTGTTTGAAGACAACCTTCTGATTTTGAAGAAGTTATATAGAAGCAATAGAAAATAAGGAGTAAAATAAATAGGAGATTAGTGCCAAGTGAATAAATGGTAAACTAATCTAAACACTGCAAAAAAAATAAAGTGCCACTCCTTATTGGCACAAGCACAAAGCATCTGGAAATTTGGATGTAAAAATAAATGTATATATGGACTTGCAGATTTCCTGCAGCTGGAAGGAAGGAGCTGCAATGACCACAACAAAGCTCTAACTCTACGAGAAGCTGGAGATGTAAATATATTTTAATCAGCCCAGAAAAACAATATGACCTTTATCTCAGTTGGACTAATTGGAAAGTAACTGAGCTCATGATGTAAAGAAAGGAATATCAAATTTGGGGACATTAAAATATTAAAGATGTATTCCAACAAACTAGCAGGCTGATTCTTGGTGGATGAATTATAGAAAACACTCTTAATGTGTTTAAGTACTTCATGACCATTGGAGAACTCAGAAGAGAATGATTTTTCAAATATCTTCCATTCTAAAATTCAGCATATTAAATTTATTAAAAGAAGGAAGTGTTTTATAAAGTGATCCTGGCCCTGAGTAACCTCCAATCTCACCCTTCCTCACTCACTCCCATTTCCCCTCATTTTCTCAGCCAAAGTCATTTTTGTCTCAGCGTTGTCTTATGCCATTCTGTGCATCCTTCTATCATGACACATAGGAAGTATGCTGAGCTGGCGTTGTTAATTTACTTATTTTTGGGACTTCCAATCTTCTCTGAGTCAAATGTTAATATAGTAATAACACAGCAGTGCTTAATAGTTGTTAGTTAAATATATGGATCAATTAATTAACCTACAAAAACAACAACAACAAAACCTACCCTGAAGTCATCCCTTCATGTATTCATTCATTACATATTCTGCCATTTAACTGTGTTTTTTATGGTGTTTGGAACTGAAGGAGGAGCCAAAGTAACTAAAATCATACTTCCCTTTTTATGGAATTTGATCATTTCCAAAGTGCTTAAACACATGATATTGTATTTGATCCTCACACCAGCCATAAAAGGAATTATCATCCCCTGCTTTAAAGATGTGCGAACTGTAAACCAGTGAAGCCAAATGACTTGCCCAAGGTCACAGTACTGGAAAGTGCTCACACTGGGACTTACGCCAAGGTCTTTTGATTTTCTTCCAACACTCTTTCCATTATATGTGGAAATGTGCCAACCTGAACTGAATACTGTGAGAGAGAATGCTTGTAGCTGGATAATTTGTATTTGTAATTTGAGATTCACTTGTAGTTTAATAACATTGCATGATTGCTGGAGAGAAAGAACATGGTAAAGTGGGTAGGTCCTACAGGAGAAGGGCAGACTTAATAACTGTGACTCCAGAGGGCACAGTTCTTATGCTGAAACTCTCATTTCCCTGGATGATGACATTAGAAGTTTATTCATCTGAGAAGGTGATGGCCTTAGGATGCTTCGCTAAAAGAATCCCTTGAGTTTTATTCACTTCATCACATAATTAATACTTCATTCTGAAATCAAGTATGAAGTTTTGAAATCTAAAGTTGCTGAAACTTTGCAAAGCAGTCTGATTAATGTTAATTCTGTTTCTATTTGGTGCATTTACTATTTATTTTCCTATTTTTACAGTTCCCAGAAGGAAAAAATTTTCCCTGTGAAAAGAAGGTGTTTATAGAAAATCTTATGTTTAAAAAGTCACAGTTGTGGCTATGAGCAAGTGAAAAATGTATCACATTAACTTTTGTCAACACAGAGACATAGGTTATGGTGGGAAAAAAAAGGCAGGAGAATAAGGAACAGGCAAACAAAACCTGGAAATGATCAGCATAAAATTGTGTGAACATTTTGGATAGATTTTAAAACAGTGATGAAACAACGTGACATACAGGAACTCAGCTAGGCTGTGACTGAGGATATCTATATTCCGTTTCCAAAACTATCACTTTATTCTTTTCATGACTCAAAGTACTTTGTCTTCATTATCTGTATTATGGCATTGATTGGGAAATGGGAAGCCGACTAGATGTGTGTATGAAAATGTGACTAACCTAACCTTGGATGGGGCGAAGTTGGAAAATCTGTGTGTGACATGAGTCTGTTGCGCTGGAATTATGTAATGGAGACATCTGTTACAAGGCATGATCAATGCTTGGAACTCATCTACTTTGCTTTTCAGACTCCTGGAGTCACTCCGCTTCTAATTACATCTAACAATATGAAGCAGACAAGCTATGAGCTGTCATCCATGGAGAGAGGCCAATGGCCCTCCATAAAGAAGCAGGTTATAATTAGAAAAGCCCAGGATCTGGGGACAGAGAAACAGATTGAATTCCAGCTGCCTTCACTTACTGGTCCCTTCACCTCTACTTAGCGTGACTAGTTTTTTCAGAGACTTGGTTTCCCCATCTGTAATAACAATAATATTAACAATATTAATAATAGTGATAATGTTAATATTTAACATATTTTGAATGCTTACTATATGCCAGACATTGTTCTAATATCTTGGCATGTTGTCCAATTTAATTTTAACAGCAATTCTTTGAGGAAGATACTGTTATTAAAAAACATAGATGAAGAAATTGCAGTCAGCTTAAAGAATCTGAATCACATCACCAGAAAGACTAGAAAGTGGTAGTGATAGGCTTTATAATCAAGTGATCACCCTCAAGCAGCTATGTGCTTAATCACTGCACTATGCTGCCTTTAATTAATACATCAGTTTCTTTATCTGCAAAATGAGAGTATTAAAACCCTACCTCTTTTTTAAATATTGAATGATTCAGTAACTGTAAAATATTTAAAGCAAGTCCTGGTGTATAATAAGACCTTACAAATGTTTCTTAAATAAACAAAATAAACTTGGTGATTACAGAACTGGTAATTGGTGGAAAACAAATTCTGACCCACTTAGTGTAAATCCATGACTCTCACTCTCTACCACTACAACATTCTGTCTCCTGACATTGCCTCTAATAAAAGCTGCATTGCACAGACATGTGAGATTATAAATAATATATGTAAATTCCCAGTGCATAGAAAGTAGCTAGTAAATTATTGATCATCACAGCATGTCATATTTGACTTGGGAGACTGTTTTGCTCACTTACAATGATAACATTTATTGAGTCTTTACTATGTACCAGGGACTCTTCTAGGACACTGTGTGTATTAACTTATTTAATCCTCACCAACTACACTATGAAGAAGGTACTGATTATCATATTAAACTAAGGAACTCACAGAGAGTTCAAGAAACTTGCTCAAGTTTTCAGTTTGTAAATAGATAATAGATAATACTTTGTACTCATTTACCATGTACTCTCCTGTAAGTATGTGATTAATAACATTTGTGAGTTTTTCCAAATTCTAGACAATTTTGGCTCTATGTAACAGTATATTTCTATGTCAAATTTGCTTGTAATTTGTTTTATATATGGGTCTCTAACAGTTCAGCGATAAAATAATATACATTTTCTATGTTCGAATGTTTGAACCAGAGCAGAC
>NW_012140525.1:514604-517596 GCF_000956105.1 Propithecus coquereli | reverse complement strand
TAACTCAATTTACACTGCAAAGTTGTAGCATAAATCAGGGGTCACTTTTCTGAGAACATTTAAGGAGTTACAAAGAGGCCATTAAATTTCTCCTCCATTTGACAGCCATTTAAATATTTTTAAATAACCATAGTTCCTACTCTGCCTGTTATTGTATACTTTAGATTAAATATCTCTATGTCTTTAAATCTGTCTCTCCAGAAGCACGGAAAATAAAGTCCAGAGACTGATAATCTACATTCTAGTGTGGTCTGACAAACGCATCACTTGGCTTGTACAGACATTCTTTCCTTAGCAACCCAAGATTGAATTTACTTTTGGGATAATCACATCTCATCATTGACCCTCATTGAGCTAATTATCAACTGATGTTTGTTAGCCAGGGTTCAACCAGAGAAGCAGAACCAGTAGGAGAAATATATTAAGAGATTTAATGCAAGGAATTTGCTTACATGACTGTGGGGGCTGGCTAAGCAAGTTCTAAATTCACAGGGCAGGTCTATAAGAAGGGCAATCTGGAATTCTCTGAACTGGCTGAAGCTACAGACTACAGGCAGAATTTGTTCTTCTCTCAAGGAAGTGTCATGCCTGCTGTTAATGCTTTTCACCTGATTGAATCAGGTCTATGAAACTTACTTAGGATTATCTCCCTTACTTAAGTGATTATGAACTCGAACCATATGTATGAAATACCTTCCCAACAACACCTAGATTTGTGTTTAATTAAACAGCTGGGTACTGTAGCCCAGTCACACTGACATGTCTCAAAGACCATCACATGATGTCATCAATTTTTAACAAGAAGTGCTAGTAACCATTTCTCCATCTTGGGCTTGCTTTAAAAGCTCTTTAAATTAATAAAAAAACTATGTTGTAGAGTCTTATGTAGAGTCAGATCCAGGTTTTTCAAAAGCTTACATAATTTTATAGAAATTTCTTTACAAAAAAAATGTGAAATTACAAATACAAAATTAGGTAGAAGGTTTTTTAAAGGGCCAATTGAGGGGCCCTCAAGCTTAAGGTTCGTTAACTTTATACTATATTTGCCTTACCTTATATTTACCTTGCAAGGTAATAATAAAATTATCTCATCCTGTTAAGACTCTTTGGCATCCTCATTCTATAGGTTAACATTTTCACTATTCTTTTAGTTTTATATTTTCTGAAAATTTGATAAGGAAATTTGTACATAGTTTTTACCCAAATCAGTGAAATAATGAATAGGACCAAGCTAAGGGAGAGATTGCAGAGGAAAGTACTGGAACCTTCCTTCTCAAAAGACCCTGAGTCATCACTCTTTGAATATGATTATGCAAACAGTTGTAAACTCATTGGATTTTATTAACATTTTGCAAATATTTTACCACTTTGCTTTCTTTCATGTACATTTCTATTTTACAGACATTTATGAAACTCTGATTCATTGTAGTCACTTGTAGATACTTGGTTATGCCAGAGTTGTACCAAAAATCTAGTCTACTCTCAAATTCCTTACAGTAAGTATATTTCTCCCTTACTTTAAGAAATAGAGCATAGTTATGGTTTAGGTTTAGAACCCATATTCACCACTTTGTAGTATGTGACTTGGACTTAACGAGTATTAATGTAAGTTTTAAGTCTGTAAAGATAACCAAGAACATATAAGAAAAAATAAGACACTATGTTAAAATAGTTCATAGTAAAAAGACATTTTCTTCCCTCTAAGGAGATTATAGAAATATAGGAATTATATGTGGAAGAAATAGCATTTAAATGAAGTATTTAACATAAAGATACTATAGTCATAAAGAGGTAAGGACAAAACATTCTAGGTAGAGGAAGTACCATAAACAAATACACAAATGAGAAAGTACACAGCATGAATGTGAAATAATAAAAATATTTCAGAGATAAAAGAATCACAAAAACTAATGACGAAGTAATGATTTAAAGTTAAAATGTGAAAAGTTGAGTTAAAGAGTTAAAGTTTGTCTTGAGATCCAGGGAAATAGTGGAGATATTTGAACAGAAAGATGTTGCCACGTGGCTATTGAAGAATATCCATTTTATCAATGCAAAGATGGACTACACATGGGGCAATCTGATGGCAGCAAATTTAGTTTGAAGGCTGTTGAAAAGGTCCAGGAAAAATACTAGGTAAGCCTAGTTGCCTATCAGGCAACAAGGATAACATGGAATACACAATGCCTTGCTGAACTATAGTCAAACTAGTTAAAAACTGTCCTAGAAAGCCAGTCTATTAAAAAAAATACACACAAATTTCTCTAATAAGCTTTTAGTAAAATATGCTAATTATTTTTCAATATATGCACAATATATATCTTTGGAATTCTTTCTGGGATCCAAAACATCAAATTCACTGATCTGTATTTTGGGGAATATACTTTTTTTCACATGTCATGACTATTAAATTATAACTATAAAATATCCAAAAGACAATGACTGCATAGGTTGGAGGCAATGTTATGGAATACATTGGAAGGCTTATCCTTCAGTGTTAGCGGATGAAATTAATGAATCAGGCAGTGTCAATGTGTGTGCTCTGGTGGGGAGTCATATTTTCACTAAATTCTGTGTTGGTAATACTTTCCTACAGGAGACACACTTAATCTAGGATCATATTATTACATATACTCAAATTTCCTTTGTTCAAAATTCTATGAAATATAGTTTGTAAATGAATGCTTAGAGGATTAATATGAAACAAAATGTTAGAGTTTCATAAATGGAAATAGTCCAACAACTGGAACAGTCCAACACTGATGCAAAGTAATTATTCCTCCAGGAAAATGAAGTTCATTGTTCTCCACCATTCCGACTATGAAAAAATAAAACAGAAACAACAGCAATCTCAACAGGAATCAAAGCCTTATTTCTTTTATGAATTTGAGGGGATGCCTTTATAGATTGATAATTGACAGATTGATAGGAATTATGTAATTTTTATATGAAAAGATAGAGAATTGTCATAGTCTCAGGAATATAACTCAAC
>NW_012140525.1:512032-513654 GCF_000956105.1 Propithecus coquereli | reverse complement strand
TTTTCTTTTGCAATAATTAAACTTAATGTCTATTTTGGAGGTATCATTATGCTATGAAAAAAAAAAGCTCAGTTAATTCAGTTCTAATTTTATTTCCCCGTAGTGTGGCGAAGATCCTTTGGAGAGATATAATGACATAGTTTTCATGAGTTAATGGGCATACATTATCATTTGTCTTCAGGTATCAAAGCTAAGATTCTTTGGGTTGTACATCCTTCTGTCTTGCCCTCAGTTGTCAATCCATTCAGGAAACTTTAGTATTGTTCCTTGTTGATTTGAGGGCAGATTGAAGTCTGGTTCTCTCCATTATTTCTGAGCTCCTTTCTGTATTACTTTATAGCTATGAAAAACTTGGTAGAGTTGTCTGTAGGGCACTTTGTCACTTTTGTGCCAGTTCAGGAAAAGGCAAAGGCATTCCACTTCTCCAGACCATGGCAGAGTGAGTGCAAACTCTCAGATACTAACTCAGCACCATAGGAAATTTCTATATTGGACTAAGGAAGGTACTATATGGAAGAACTCATTTTCTAGGCATTGTGTGGGAAAAGGTACATGATTTTTCCCTGCTTTTGGATCACTTAACCTATCTGGGATTTCTACTGAACCTCTTCTACAATATCTACATATTTTTACCTTTCTTTTTATAAAACTATTTTTATGGTATGATTTTCAAAATTCAAAAGTCAAAAAGGGACTCGTATGTCCCTGCCCTTCTGCTGTAATATTCCTATTATAAAGCAAAGAATATAACAAATTTTATGTGTTCAAATAGATAAAGGATATTGGTGAACTGGAAATATGAGGAAAAAACATCAAGCTAACATCTCCAAATAGAATTTCACATTTATATATTGAATCTCTAATGAAGTCAGAGAGCGTGCTATTAAACTATAACTGGAATTTTGTAGACTTTTTTCATTCCTTTCAAAATCAGGTTCTCCTGCATGGGTTCCCTTGAGAGTCACTGCTGCTTGTCACTAGACTGGGGCCTAAGATGTCTAGAAATTAAACCTCAGAGACCAATCTACTTACCAAGTAGCTTCAATACATGTCAATGAATGACACAAAAGAAACTGTAATATTCAGTATAACTTATTCCTCATCTAGGCATCAAGCCTCCTTTTTTCCCCCTTTCCCTGTATCTGGTGTACCTTTACCTTTAGATTAGTAAATGTGTTGTAGCAACTACCGTGGCACCTATACCAAAGGGAAGACAGTCCAGTTTATATCAAATGGGTATACACCAAAATAAAAAGTGTAACTCCAGAGTATAGACAAACCATTATAAGTACTGCTACTATATTTTCTACTTCCAGGGAAAAAATATAAGACTCTTAAAAGATGGATTAAAATATACGGTTGTGTCTATACAAATATCTTTGAGAAGGTAATCCAGAAGACAAGCTGTCTATGTCTCTTTACATGATATGCAGAAACAGAAGAAACCATAGGGAAAAGCAAACTGAACGCTTGCATTACATAATATTGGCAGGTAAAAGAGAAGTCAATTTGTTGTCGAGAAAGGGAGTTTACTGATGTCTATACAAAAGCTATCAACCACTCTATCAATCTATATATGGATTTATAAAACTATCACAAATAAATTGGAATTGATCTCAAGA
>NW_012140525.1:492730-510322 GCF_000956105.1 Propithecus coquereli | reverse complement strand
TTTATGTGTAAAGGAACAAGGATTTTACCAAAACTGAATTCTGATTCAATCACCTGAAAAAAGCACCTGTCCAGCCAAGCAAAGAGTTCATTTTGTAAATGAGAATGGAAAGCACATCAATCATGACATGTCAGGAAGAGCAGGAGAAACAAAGGAAAGAGAAGAAAGAAACTTGGAGACCTCTATAGTCAGTTCTGAGCTATTTTCCTCAAGTTTTTCATGTGAAAACATGTAAGTCATTATGCAAACTTATGGTAGAGTAAGTTTAGAGGGTGGGACTTGCTGAATGTTTCAAATTATAATAATAAATGCTTTGGTTTAAGTGTTGAACTCCAGAACTATGTTTTTTATGAAAATGCTACCTTTATAGTCATAAATTTTTATTAAGTTTTTCAAACTAAAAAAAAATAAAAATAAAAATATAAGGAAATTATTATTTTATTCCCATGATTAAAGGTTTATACTTGTTAACTATTTAGAAATAGTTATTTATGGCCATCAGAAGACATGTTAATATATTATCAAGAAATAAAATTAGAAAATAATTAGTTCTAGAAATTTAGATGTGAGAGCCACCTAATGATAAATTCTTTTGGTAAGCAGAAACTTAAACCAACTTTATATAATTGCCTGACAAATTTACTTATTGAGAATTAAGCTTGAGGATTAACAAATATGAAATAGATTACTTAAAGCAAAGAAGCTCAATATTTAATCCAGTAAATGTATTTCAGTCATGGAAATGTATTTCAGTTCATGCGTCTTTTGGTCTGTTTTACTTAATTCTTTTCATCTTACATTTGGCCTTCAGTTTGTGTAGAAGGACAAATGACTGTCATCTTTTCAGCCAACACTCGTGCCTTTCAGACAAAAATGTCATTCAAGTGTCCTTTTTAGACTACTGGACGTTTAACATCTTATTCTAATTACAGGATCAGAGTAAATCTGACTTGCTACAAATATTCAGGTGGTTTATTGCACCAAGGAACATGATATTGTATCTACATTTTTAAGTCATTTTATTCTTCAGAAATGCAGTTTGCAAATGCATCCAGTTAGTCTATTGTCTGATATTACGACAAACAATAGAAGCCCACAATATGGTTAGTTAATAAATGTTTCAACTTTCAGTATTTCAATATCCAGTCAAATTTCTACCTCCAATGTTTCCTGGAGGATAAGAAATGCAATATACACAAACTATAAGGTGGGGTCAGTGATAAAAACTCAGTTTTCCATACACTAACAGAGGTCACATTTATTAAGTGCTTTGTACTGGATTGCATGTGTAAGATTCAGGTTGTGTGTGTATGGTGCTGTGAAACCTGTATGTTTGATTTTTTCCCCAAGATAAAATCAGTGCTAAAAGAAGGGACGGGTGATAATGATGTTCTTAGAGCACAAAGCAACCTTTCACTCTGGCCAGCAGCCTTTGACTCCACAGAGTACTCTGTGCAAGACTGAAGCATACCTGAAGAAAGAAGTTAAGCAGAACCAAGGACATCTTGTACAGAAAAGGAGTCACTATCTACAATAGAATAAATAAAAAGGCCACTAAGAGACGCACACACTTCAGTGACATTTTGGGGGGACAAACTTAGCTACAGTAATTGAATACTTCATGCAGAAAGAAAGATGTTTGAGTTTAGGAAGTTTTCCTTTGCTTTCAAACTATCAGTGCAACTGATAGTTTGAAAGCAAAGGAAAATAAATTCAAGCCACAGACACTGACTAAAATTATGAAATAAGAATCAATACTAAATAGGTACGGCTAAGTAATATACTTAAGTACTTTAATAGATGAATATGTCTTCTAAAAACTGGCTCTACAATGCAATATGAGAATGCATGGGGTGTAGAACTCCCCTTTAATGATTATCTTTCTGCATTAATAGCTTATGGCCTTATTTTCCATTAGTATATACACCCATGGTTCATTATTAGCTTTTAGGTATACATGAAAGATAAAAATGTCATTTTCATTTTGCTAATGTACATTAAAGACAACAACCCCAAATCTGCTTTTGTTTTCTTTATATAAACACTTGATTTTGGAAATGGTAAAAATGTAAATAGACAAACAGATCAATGGAACAGAATAAAGAGCCCAGAAATAGACCTACATAAAAAGTCTACTTATCTTTAACAATGGAGAAAAGGCAATAAAATAGAGAAAAATAGTCTTTCAACAAATGATGCTGGAACACCTGTACATCCGTATGCAGAAAAATGAATCTGGACACAGACCTTACACCCTTCACAAAAATTAACTCAAAATACATCACAGACCTATATGTGAAATGCAAAACTATAAAACTCCTAGAAGATAACATAGGAAAATATCTAGATGATCTTGGATTTGGTGATAAACTTTTTAGATACAACACCAAAGGCACAATCTGTGAACGAAAGAGTTAATAAACAGGACTTGGTGAAAGTCTAAAAGTTCAATTCTGTGAAAGACACTGTCAAGAAAATGAAAAGACAAACCTGAGACTTCGAGAAAATAGCTGCAAAAGATATCCAATAATGGACTGCCATCCAAAATGTACAAAGAACTTTCATATCTCAACAATAGGAAAACAAAGAACCAATTTAAAAATGGGCCAAAGACACCTATCCAAAAAAGACATACAAATTGCAAATAAACATATGAAAAGATGCTCCATGTCGTATGTCACCAGGAAAATTCAAATTAAAACAACAATATCACTGCATACCTTAATGTCCCCATCTAATGAATGGCCAAAATCCAGAACACTGAGAATGCCAAATGCCAGTGTGGATGTGGAGCAACAAGAACTTCCATTAACTGCTGGTGGGAATGCAAAATGGTACAGCCACTTCAAAAGACAGTTTTGCAGTTGCTTGCAAAACCAAACATATTCTTATTATATGACCCAGCAACTGTACTACTTAGGTATTTTCCCAAAGCAGTTGAAAACTTATGTCCATGAAAAACCTGCATACAGAAGTTTCCAGTAGCTTTATTCATGATTTGCAAAAGTTGGAAGCAACCATGATGCCTTTCAGTAGGTAAACAGAAAAATAAACTGTGGTATAACCAGGTGATGGGATATTATTCAGCACGAAAAAGAAATCAGCTATCAAGCCATGAAAATATGTGGAGAAAACTTAATTGCACTTAGTGGAAGATGCCAGTATGAAAAGGCGCATACTGTATGATTCCAACTATATAACATTTATAAAAGGCAAAGCTATAGAGACCATAAAAAGATCAGTGTTTCCCAGGGGTCAGTGAAGAGAGAAGGCTGAATAGGCAGAGCCCAGCAGATTTTTTAGGGCACTGAAACTACTCCGTGTGATACTATAAGGGTGGATACATGCCATGTACATTTACAAACCCATTTAATATACAATACTAAGAGTAACCCTAATGTAGACTATGGACTTTGGGTAATAATGAGGTGTCAGTGTTGTTTTATTTGTGATGACAAATGTGGGTGATGTTGATAATGGGGGAGGCTGTGCCTGTGTGGGTGCTCGCAGGGAGTATATGGGAACGCTGCACCTTCTACTCAGTTTGCTATGAACCTAAAACTGCTCTCAGATATATGTATACATGCACACATACACACATTTTCATATTCTGTTTGTGATAATTTTGCTTGTTTTGAGCTAGTGGAAGCTTAATTGTATAAAGCAGATTACATTTAAGAACTTCAGATCTTCTGTTTTGGTTATATTTCAGTAAAGTTGAGGTGCAAAATGATTTGAAACATCCATGTTGCTCTTCCGCTAATTAGAATTTCTCTTTTTCCATCTCCATCTAATGTAGATTTTATTTTCTTAAGTGTTTCTGAGATGCTGTACATAAAATAAATACTGAATAATTTTGCTAATCCTTACTCTCTGGGAATCTATGTACAAGAAAAGGAAAATCAGGGTTTTGAAGTAAAATAGCCCTAAAAACCTTGTGTTTAAGACGTATATATATCATGATTTATATATCATGGTTTCCTTATAATTGTTGTCTTTTTGTTGTTCTATACTGGATCTGAGCTTTATGCTATTAAAATTAAAATTCTTGAATTTGTTCTCATTACTAACAGATATCATGTAACCAAACAAATCTATTTCTCTAATTATATTTATTTACCTCATTTCTATTAATCAAGGCTCATTTTAAAATCAATATTGTATCAGTTATTGAAAAGATTTTTGCACTAGCAGGCTATGTATCAAGATATATAGTGAATAATTATTCACAAAAATCATGCACTCTATTCAATTTTATTTTATTATCTTATTTGATTTGGTGGCATATAAATAATTGAAAAATAAATAGATTTTCTTGGCATGTCTGAGCATTTATCAACTCTATTAACCTGGCCCTTTATTAAAGATGGTCTCCTTTGTAACATGTCAAAATTATTAGTCATTTTGTTTATAAAATTTAAACATTTAAAGCCATTTCAAGAACTATGCTTTATTCTTAGTATATTGCTAAGGAAATGAAATTCAAGTTCCAAATTCCTCAGAAAATCTATGTCTTTTTTGTTTTAGCTTTTTGAACTAACCTTTGACTTACAGAAATATGCAAAAATAATACCTAGATTCCTGTATACTCTTCAACTAGCTTTCCCTAATATTAGCCTCTATGTAGCCATAGAGTAGTCATTGAAATCAGAAAATTTACATTGACTTTATATTCAAAGACCTTGTTCAAATTTGAGCATTGTTCATGCTAATGTTCTTTCTTATTTCCAGTATCCTATTCAGGAATCCTTATTTCATTTAGTTGTTATTTCTTCCTACATTTCACTAATCTGGAACATTTCTTTAGTCTTCCTACTGTTTTTCAATACCTTAACGCTTTTGAGGAGTACTAACCCTTTGAAGATCCACTCTTACATAGAATTTCCATTAATTTGGATGTGTCTGATGTTTTCTCCTGATTGGAATAAAGTTATGCATCTTGGGAAGAAGAGCACAGAAATGACAGTATGTCCTTCTTGGTGTGCCATATCAAGACATTCAAGATGTTGATATCTTTTATCACTGGTAATATTAATCTTATCTTTTGATTATAGTGCTGTCCACTAAAAAGTTAGTATCTTTTTCTTTGTAACTAAATAATATCTTGGGAAAAGTTTTTTAAAGAACATATAATACTATTTCTCCTCAAACTTTGCCAAATACTTTTAGCATGCCTCAGTAGATCTTGTCTGCAATAGTTATTTTTATGGCATTTGCCTGATGGCGATTTTCTACTCCTCTCATGGTTCTACAGTTAATAATTGGAATTGTTCTCTAAGGAAGAGATGTCCTTTATTCTCTATTTATTTATGGGTTTGATGATTATTTATATCAATGTACAAACATGGATATTTATTTATTCTGTGGGTTAGAATTCAATGTTCAAATTGTTCCAGCTTTGCCATCAGGAATGCCTTCAAGTTAGTTCCTGTACTCTTTCAATAAGACCCCATCTTTTTTGAGAACTTTCTTACTTTCTAACTCCAGACTCATTTAGTATTTTCCCTACCCAACCCTGGAAAGGAAACACTTCTCTAAGAATCACTGGTTCCTTTTATTGAATAATGGTGTTTCCGAAACAAGATCTGGCATTAGATGCTCCATTCCTACCGGGTGTCATTGCTCCCAGACCCTCTCAGTGGACAGGGATAGGAGATACCAGTATGTATACTAACCCATACGATACTCACATCTATATTTCCACACTTATCTCTGTGTGTATATATGTATTATGTAAATTATATGTATTAAATGCATATAATATAAATTATATGCACACGTATATAAAAGTTTAGATACACATAATATGTGTGTATATATATGCACATGTGTGTATGTATATAGGCATACATAGGTGTGTGTGTGTTTATATTCGTAACTCTTAGTCCAGTCCAACACAGTGGAGTTTATTTTAGTCTTATTCTTTTCTTGAACATGAGGCATATAGCCCTCATTACCTACAGGGTATTTATTAGTGTTTGTTCATTTGTAGTATAAACATAAAATAGCTTCAGGGTTGCTAACAACTATCCTTGTGAGAAACATGTTTACTAATCAGAATGCAACATTTATGCATAGTGCTTTCTGTCTTTAACCTTGCAGTATCCAATCAAGATATTGTTTCCCAAAGTCATGTAGGCTGGTTGTCTTCTTCTTCACCAACTTCAGTGATGATACTGTTATATGTAATACTGTTAAATTCAGTTTCTAGTGTAGCAATTCCACTTTGGCTTTCCTCCACATCCTGCTTTGTTTTACTAGTTTATGTTGAGTAGGAGTGAAAAGCGTGAAGAGGTGACTATGTTTCTAAGAGTCAGAGCTATAAAATAGTTCTACTCAGAGAAACAGCACTCTTTTCACTATGCTGCCTCATGCCCATTCTTCCCTTCTTATCACCACTTTGCCACATTTTCCCTGCAGGTAACCAGTTAGCACATATGTGTGTATATTCTTATATTTCCTCTTTTTTCATATGAAAGGAAATATAACATAGGGATTTTGGTCTTGGCTTTTTATTTAACAATATATAATAGAAATCACTTCACTGTCAACTAGCAGATATCTCTCTTTTTCTTTTCTTTTCTTATTTTTTTTTTCAGGTGCACAGTGCTCCATTGTGTAGATGTACCATGGTTTTTCAATCACTCTTCTATGTACATATGGGTACTTAGGTTGTTTACAATATTTTACAATGGATGCTGTATTGAAAAGCCTTATTAATATATACTTTCAAATAGTTGGAGCTACATCTTCAGGGCAGGTTTCTACCTGTACTCACATAAGTATATAAGCAGTATTGTTAAGAATTGTCAAATATCTGCATAGAAGTATTGTTCTAATTTGCATCACCACCAGCAATGTATGAGACTAAGCGCCTGTTTCTCAACAAAATGTGTCATTTCTGATGGAGTCTTGCTCTGTTGCCCAGACTGGAGTGCAGTGGCGTGATCATAGCTCACTGCAACCTTGAACTCCTGGGTCCAGCCATCCTCCTTCCTCAGCCTCCTGAGTAGCTGGGAATATGGGGGCATGCCACCATGCCTGGCTAATTATGGTTTTTAAAATTATTTTAGAATCGGGGTCTCATTATGTTGCCTAGTCTGGTCTCTAATTCCTGGCTTCAAGGGATCTTCCTGCCTCCCAAAGCACTAAGATTACAGGCATGAGCCACTGTACCTGGCTCAAAATATGTTCTTTCTTTATGCCATTAATATTCTCTTGGTTGATTTCTTGCCCTTTTTCAATATTTTCTAATAAATTTTCATCTGAGTCTGTTCTGGCTGGGGTACTTTGTAATTTTTTTTTTTATTTCAGCATATTATGGGGGTACAGATGTTTAGGTTACGTATGTTGCCCTTGCCCCGCCTCCCCCCCAAGTCCGAGTTTCAAATATGTCCATCCTTTGGGTGGTGCGCATTGCACTCTTTGTGTATGAAAATACCCGTCCCCTCCTCCCCCCTCCCCCTGCCCAACATCCAATAGATGTTATTCTTATATGTGCATTTATGTGTTGATCAGTTAATACCAGTTTGATGGTGAGTATATGTGGTGCTTGTCTTTCCATTCTTGGGATACCTCACAAAATCTCTGAAGTAATTTTGTCTCATCCTTTCATTACTTTTCGGAGTTCAACTGATTTTGTTAATTTCTTCCAGTTTTGTTGTACATTTCTGTTTGTAGTTTTTGAAATTCTTATTCAAGGAGATTTTCATATCTTCAGATGCTTGTTTGAGCTTATTTGACATTGTTTGGAGCATACAATTACAGTTTACAGTTTTCTACTGCTTCATTCTTATTTTTCAGGGGGAAATTTTTCCCAGTTGATTGTGTGATTTTTTTTTTTTCCTGACTTACTGCAACAGTTGTCTACAGACTTTCCCTTTGTTTACTTTTATGATATTGGGGTGTTTTTCTAGACTTTTGTTTAATGACATCCTCTTCTATTAGTCTATCAAATTCCAGGAATATAACAAGGTTTTTTGTTTTTATGTTTTACTGGTAGTGGAGTAGTTGCAAGTCACATAATTTTGCAGTTCTTTTCTGTCTTTCGTGACTCTAACATTTCCATCTCCACTTCGTTTCCTCTTTACCATCCAATTTCCAAAATGTGCTTCTTTCTTTGTTGCCTTTTGCCCCCATGAAAAGCTGTCTTTGGAAGTTTGTCCACTTAAATCCTGTTTTGCCATTTAAATCAAGTCTATGCCTTTACATAGTATGTGTGGCCCTTTTATGGTGTCTGGTTCATTATCCTTAATTTGAAACCCTTCCCCATAGTTTATGCTTTTGTCTCTTGAGTTATTAATTTTGTCTTTTCAGATTTATGATGAATTTAATCTTTCTTGATGCTTTTCTAACTATCGCTCGGTTCCCTTCACTGACATCCACACTGTGATTTCCACATATCCTTTTCCTGGTGGGACTGTTTACCACATTCACCACAAAACATAGTGTACACTGGAGTTGGATGGGAGTATGCGGAACCGTAGATGGGGAATTCTTGTAATTCTTTTCTCTTTTAGTCACAGTTTTTTTTTTTTTTCAGTTTAACATTCTTTTTTTCAAGAAATGAAAATGGTATGGTTCTTTAGAGAATTTTCATCACAGTGCAGTAATCTCACATCATTTAGTAAGGAAATTTGGGGAGAATGATCACTACAGACCTGCCATTTTCTTCCTTCAGTATATCTTTAAGCTCATATTTTTTTCAAGTGGTCATGTAGCAAAATTGTATAAATAATTTGCGTGCTTCCCTACTTCCCCATCTTGACCCCAATAAAAATTTAAATGCCACTGAACTACAACAACCTATCAACACATTTATTACTTTTCTTGACACTTACAATAGTTTAGAAGCAATTATTTGGGCTTCAACTAAAATAATGATTGTAATCCATCATCCCACACTTCAATAATTGTTGAATCTGCATAGAAGATTGTATCATATGCACACTAATTGTCTCTAAGTACAAGAAGTTTATAATTCAATAAGTAGAAATATTCCAAGTTCTTAAAAATAGATCTTTGTACATTCTGTACTTCAAAAGAAAAAAAGTGAATGATGAACTTTTGATATTTTCCCTTATATAACTTTCAAATTATTTCTAGGATAATTGTTTAATAGAACAAAAGAGCTACCCTTTATTCTTATTTTGTAGTTCTTTCTTCCACAAACTTCCTCAGATGCTTTGAGTGACAATTGCACTTTTACTTTTCTTGAACTCTAAGTCAATATATTAATAATTACCTAACCTCTAGTTTTGCTCTTATAAATTCTTTCCTTTCTGTGATGTTCTCACTCATCTCAGGAGCTGTTGTAAAGGCTATGAATATTTACCAATGCCTAATATGTTGTAATTTTCTTGAGTGCTGCCAGGCTTTGTTTTACAATTCAGTGTGTATCTGTGATTGAGTTATGTTCAATGGAACATGAGTAAAATTATTAGCTCTGCTTATAGACCTGATCTTTAGAAATGTCTCATTCTGCATTCTTTCCTTTTCCTCAGCAGTTTGGTTAATGCAATGGATTCAAACAATGTAGTGGATGAAACGTGGGTACCTGAATGTCTTCATGAAGCATGGCATGCTCCTCCCCATGCTAATATGTATAAAAGATAAGGTTTTATGGTGAAAACTTCTGAAAATTCAACTCTAATAGCAGTTAGCTTATGCTAGGTAATTCAGGCGCAATTATCATCTTGGGTTGAGATTTATTTACACTGCCTTTACCTCTACACCTCTAACATTATAATAAGCATGCAAAATTTCTTGTTGAATGGATAGTATTTTTTCCACCAATGTAGTTACCGGTGTTAATGTTTTGTTTCTACTGAAAGTGAAGTTCAATTTTTTTCAACGAACACTTGAATCTACTGAGAAAATCTGACTTTGGAGACATTATGCTCTATGTAGGTTCTCAAGGTTAATTTGCACTTCGTTTGCAAGCTTCCTTCATCAGGAAACTTGTAACAATATCCTGGGACTGAGAAAGAGAGTATCATGTAACATCTGTCTATGATAATACTCCCAAATTACTCCTCTCTGATGTTGTAGGCACAATGAGGCACCACCCAGGTCCTTATTTAAGAATAATTTGTTTCCATCTGTGGGAATGCAGGCACCAGAAAGGCTCCAGGTATCAGCTCCTGCAGGTGTTGCCTCAGCTTCAAAGAGCTGCCTTGCCCAAGGTCATGCCCTCCTTTGGAGTAACCTAAATCCGAATGATGAGTGAGATGAGGTATAAAGATGTGGGCATTTCAACCAGATGCAAAATGCTCTGTAGGGCAATATTCCCTTCAGAGCTCTCTATTGTTTTGGGTGAGGTTTTGTTGGACCTGTATCATAATCAAATTATTCTTCTTAGTTCTGTTCCTCCCTTTATTCTTCCAAAGGTGTTTTTTTTGTTTGTTTGTTTTGTTTTGAGACAGAGTCTCACTCTGTTGCCCGGGCTAGAGTGCCATGGCGTCAGCCTAGCTCACAGCAACAATGGTGTTTTTTTAATAAACATTTTATATCCCAAATACTATTTCAGTGTATGCTTCCAGAGTACCCAACTCATGACACTTACCATATACTATTTTTTTTTTGCAAAACTAAACAGATTTAAAAAGTCTCTCCTGCATTCTAAGCCTCATAGAGATCTTTGTTATCCCAACTTGTCTGAGGCAAGAATAATGACTAGGTCCTGAACATTATATCTATTATGATAATTGTTAAAACAGTTAATCTCAATTAATTGTATAGCTGAACAAATCGAACCAATCAAACAAGCAACAAAAATAATAATAACAAAATAAAAGAGGAGCCCGACCAGTTAAGGAAATAACAATAACAACAACTACAAATCCAAGGAGAAAGAGGACAGTAGAAAAATCAGAGGGAACAGGTGGTAGTGCATAAGCAATGTGTGATGGTTATATTGCCCTGCTGTATGTAACAGCAAAGTAACATTTGGTCCTATATAAAACAACTTGCAAACACATAGTTCTTCTGAGCTTACATACATTCTAAAGTGGCAGCTATTTTTTTACATGTTACTAAAACTGAAACCTGCTTCCTCCTCTCAGTTACTCCCAAACAAAATAAAATAAAAAAGAAATGTAATGAGGCAAATGAATATAGGAACCAACAAATAAATACATTTCAAAGAAATCAACCAACCAACAAACAAAGTCACTCATGTTCTATTGTCATAACAATTACACAATGTCCCTGAGGTCTCAATCAATATGGAGATTGAATGTTACTGGAAGCGGTGCTTTTGTATCTGCTCCTCTCGCTCTGCAATAGTACTTGAAGGATCATTTGTCCTGGGCACCAGAAATAACAGACAAAGTGCAACAACAATATTAAGGCAATATATCCTGTGGTGCTCGGCAGCCGAGCTGATAATAATTGGTTAAGTAAACCAGATACTAAATCAAAAAGAATGGAAACAAACCAAAATGATATGTGAAAATAGAATGTCTGGAGAAAGTAAAGTGCAAACCAAATGTTAGTTTTGGGTTGCATTTTATGGAATTTAGAGCATTCACAACTATTTTTGAAAATACTCGTACAATTTAGAAGTAAACCAAAGGGATAGATTTGAAACAAGTGCCTGGTTATATTATAGTGACTAAGCATTTACTTGAGAAGGATTTTGATTCAGATATCCAAAACATAACATTAAAATACTCAATCTCCAAGTGTGATATTATACACTCAGCTAAGTTAGTTTTCTGGAAAATATCCCATTATATATACAAATTTCAAAGTTTTCAGATTAGTGAAATAGACATGAAGACTCAGAGTTTCAGGTTCCAAACAAATCTTTGGTGATAGCATAAGGAGACATTATATGTGCTTGAGAAAATGGATATGGTTGTTCTGTGATCAATTGAAACATCTACTGCCCCAATTGTTGATATTTTTTTTAAAATAACATTTGTAGTAGGATCAAATTTATTGCATTTAATTAAAGGATGGAAACTTCCTTTTATTTCACACAATATCCAGCTGAGAAAAATGATATCCAGAGACTTCACGAGTTTTCTCAGTGACAAAGAGTAGCAGAGTTAGTATGTACATTTTCTACCTTTCAAGGCCAGCTAGCTCCCTTCCGATTTTCTACAGATATAAATTCACTTACGGAACAAATATTGTATTCTTCATAAAATGGATACATTAGTAAATTTCTGTCAAAGTATTAGTATTTTATTTTAGGAGCTAAATGAAGAAAAGGAAAGTCTCTCATAACAGTAAAGAGCCAGAAATGAAAGACTTCTGCTCTACTGTTGAGTGCTACAAGGAACAAAGAGTATAGAATAAAAATTAAAAGTCCTATAACTTACAGTAATATCTGTCCATTGTCCGCAATTTGCCACATACACACACAACAACTCTCTGACAAAATCTATGTTGAAGTGCTTGCAATGGAATCATGGGAGAACCACCTGAGCCTTTGTCTTATGTCTGGACATAATTTTGATCCTATTATCAAGCTGTAAATATCAACTACACATGATAAATCTTAATTATGCAGTCATAAAATGTTATGGCACCAAATATCTTAGCAAATTTAAATATTTATTTGGTTTTAACCAGATTTCGATCTAATGTAAAGCAGGTTACATTCAATCTAATTAAGAAATCATGTGAATTGCATATTTTACATAATATATTATGTAATCTGTAATATAACATGTAAAATATGAAAATAAATCAAGTCCAAAGTACTTTTAAGATACTCTACAAATGTCACTGTAAGAAAAATAACAGATGTATGAAGCCAGTCATTGGTATACTTTGAAAACTACCAGTTTAATTAATTGAACCACATGTTGCTTTTTGAAAAATGGAATGAATGAAAGTCTTGTGTTTTTCATTTTTAAAATTTATGCCAAATCCGAACTTTAGTTTTACATGTCATTTATCTTAAATTCTGATATTTTTTATATCTGATTTTGCAAACATATTTATACATATGAGGTACTCCTAATGCAGCTCCTTAAACTTTGTTCGTAAGTAAAATAATCTTTTTCTTGCTCTAATTGAATGATCAAATGATTATATGGGAACTGCCATGTTTTGCATATCCCTTTCTTAGCCCACTTTGACCAGCCCAAAGATGATTATTCAACTCAAGGTGAACCAATGATACCATTTTCACCCCACATTAGTACAGGTGACTTGTTTAAGAACATGTACTGTATCAGTCAGGGTTCTATAGAGAAAACAGAACCAATAGGATGTGCATATATAGAGAAAGATAGATTTATTTTAAGAAATTGGCTCATATGATTATGGAGGCTGGCAACTCTGAAATTTGCAAGCTGGACTGGCAGGCTAGAGACCTAGGAAGGAGGTGATGCAGTTCAAGCCTGAAGGCTGTCTGCTGGCAGAATTCCTTCTTTTCCAGGAAAGGTCAGTCTTGTTGTATCAAGAGCTTCAACTGACTGGATGAAGCTCACCCATTTTTATGGAGGGCAATGTATTTTGTTTGAAGTCCTCTGATTTAAATGTTAATCTCTTCTTTAAAAACACCTTCACAGAAACGTTAAGAATAATGTTTGACCTAATATCTGGGCACCATGGCCCAGCCAGTTGACACACAAAATTTCCTGTCACAAATACCTTTGTGAAGTTGGACTAGAAAGAACTCAGTTAAGCTATTTTTATTCAAATGTTACTCTTATTTAAATTTTAAATTATTATATAATTATAAATTCACTATGTTTATAGTTGTTATACAACCATAATAATAAAAATACAAATATAAATGCAAGTAAAACTATAAAATGAATTAAGTTGAAATTAAAATTAACCTAATGGGATGTGCAATGATTAATTGGATATTCTAGTCACGCCATGACTGTGAAATTTAATATTGCTTGCTAAGACACAAGTTTTATTTTACTTCAGTATGTGTATTAGTTTGCTAAGGCTGTGGTAACAAAGTACCACATCTTGGGTGGCTTAAACAACAGAAACTTTTTAATCTCACAGTTCTTAAAGCTAGAAGTCTAAGATCAAGGTGCTGGTAGAGTTGAGTCCTTCTGAAGTTTGTGAGAAAGAATCTGTTCCATGCCTCTCTCCTAGCTTCTGGTAGTTTGCTTGCAATCATTGGCGATCCTTGACTTACAGATTTCTGTTTTCATATTCACATGGTATTTTCCCTGAGTGTGTGTGTCTTTGTCCAAATTTCCCCTTTATAAGGACACACCCTAATGACTTCACTTTAACATAATTAATTACATCTTTAATTATTTTATTTCCAAGTAGGATCACATTCTGAGGTACCAGGAGTTAGGACTTCAACATTTGAATTTGTATGGGAGGGGGACACAACTCAACAGTGTGTCTCTATAAGCTTGACTACATGAAATACATTTTTCTGCACTTTATTTGGACTTCTCTGAAACCTTCATTCATACAATATTCCTTGACTTTTTTTCTTATTTACTTTTTTCAATTTTATAGTAGTGCCTCTTGGTATAATTTGTCACTTAGTCACTAAAACCATAGGTATCAAAAAAGTTTAAAGTCACTATCTATATCCAGAATATGCTTAAGCTACTTTTTTAAAAGATGGAAAAAAGTTATTTTAAAAAACCTGAAAATTTATTGTAGAAATCCAGCCATAAACTCTAGATTGAGAAATACTGGTTTAATGTGTGAAGCAGATGCTTTGCGGTCCCACCCAAGTCTACTTGGCACATGGAATTCTGATAGTTTCTTACTGCAGACACCTGTGACTCTGTCTGAAGGCATTCTTTGGCTATAAAAATATTCTCAGTCTGTGGGCAGGGGTCAAGGTAAAAGTGCAAACAATATAATGCCCCCATGAGAAGTATAAAACCAGTTGATGGATGGAGTTAATGAATGGGAATCACACTTTGGTTGGAATAACACGGAAGCCTGTCCCAATGGGACTTCAGTGAGTCACAGCCGTAACTTGCTCACTCATGTGCCTGTATTGACTTCCTTTCCTTCTCTGTCTCATATTCCTGTTTTTCTACCAGTGTTTCTCAGGATAATCTACCAAGTAAAGTGTTTATATCCTATCTCCATTTAAGAGTCTGCTTCTGTGGGAAAACTAGCATAAAATAATATGTTAGCTATAGCTAGAAGCATACATTCTAACAAAGACATTCTTGAACCATTTCAACTTAAAGGAATGATTTTGTTTTAGGTGAGCTACGCCTTGTCAGTTGAAGTTCTGTAAATTTCAATTGTAAACTATCTTTCAAATCTAGTCTTCCTCTTATCACCATGTTCCTACTTTTAGGATCTCAGCATCTCTCATTTAGATTACTTTCATATCTTCGAGAAATATCATCCTGACTCCACTCTTACCCTTTTAATACATATTCCAAAGTGGCATCCCATTCAGCTCTATTGAAGGTCTCATCTCCTACAACACTTCACCATAAACCTTTGCTCTAGTAACAACAACAAAACCATCGACATCTCCTCTAAAAAGAGTGATTCTTTCATGTGTCTCTATCTCATTTGTCCTTTCCCTTCTTCCTGGAATGATCTAGTAATTCTCCAGAGGAATTTCTGCCAGTTTCTAGACTATATAAAGGACACCTTCCATATTTTCTACCATTTGTAGTAACATTCATGACTCCATTTGGTCAGTATGGCTAAGTACTTCCCTGAAGACATCATGACAAAACACAATATTAGGATCAGCAGCAAAGTAAAAATACATCCTTTTCTCCCAATCTTTAATTACATACCTTTTCTGCTGTACTATTTGACACAGCCTCCTTGAAGCCAGTCCAAAACTGATTGTTTTGACACAAGTTTGCTACTGCTGAATGGCAAACAATCGTATCAATTATTATAGATTCCTGAAAATGGAGAAATGTACTCTGATAACTTCAGAGCAATGAAGGTTTTTGCTTCTATTGAAGGATAATTAAGAGAAGAGGAAGCTACCTTAGCAGGTACAGCACCAGCCCTGTGAAGAAGTAAACATTTTTTATTTTGTTGGCAATATATTAATAGTAGCTGACTCAATACTTTGCAGCCTGTATTTTCATTCTAATCAGGTTAATGTGAATCCTCATCCTTTCTCTGCTCCTTAAATATCAATATTTTCCAAGTATCTTTTTCATTTAGTTTCCTGTCTCTCTTTACTTATTTCCATAATAACTCATCTATAATTTGCTTTAGTGTCAGGTATACACAAGTAATACAGATATGGATACAAGTGATATTCTTGGCTTTGGGTGTGTATTTTATCAAAGTGGAAATCATACCATATTTTAGCCATCCTAACAAAATTATTACCAATGGTTGAAAGTTCCTTTTTATTTCTTACATTTATACATTTTATATAACTTTAAGTAATGATGCATTTACAATTTGTAACTTGACTTTTACTTGACAATATATCATTCCTATTTGCTGCTCTGAAAACTTCATTAAATATATTATAACAGCATGATTTTCCATTGGGAGAATCACCATAATCTAATGACCATTCTTTTACTGCTGGGTACCTTGGAAGCCCTAAAAATTTTCATGTAACATTCCAAGGGTCATTTGCATAGTTAGTCTTTCTATCCTGCTTTTATTTTTGCAAAGGAAAATATCTCATAATCAAGATTGAAATAAATGAGGGATAGAGTCAAAATGTATGATTTAATAGGTTTTGATAAATGTTCTAACAAGATATTCCATAAGAATTATGAATGCCTATGACTTTTTGTCCTCACCATTCATTATTTTATCAAAGGATAAGAAATTATATTAGTATGTTCCCTTATGTTTACTTGATTCATTTTAACAAGTTAAGGACTTTTATTTGTTTACTAAATAACTCTGTTTTTGCACCATATTTATATATGCATTGCTTATAATTGTTGACAGACATATTTCTAATTCAGTATTAAATATGTACAGCTATATGTACTTTAATCCATTTTGGTAGGATTTACTTTTAACCCTTCATATAATTGTAACTATATTACATATACCTCCATTTCTTGTTTACATGTTAACATGAGTAAATGCACGCTATAGTAAAGTCCTCAGAAGTTGACAATCTCCTGTCATGAAAAGAGAACATCATGCACCTTTCTGTTCTTCAATTTTTGTCCACTAAAATTATTTTTTCATTTACTAAAAATAAGTAATACAGTGAAAAATACATTTAGGAAGATAGCCTTCATAATATTTATAGATTATTTCCTTCAGGGGGGATTAACATTTGTGCCTTGTGTATACTTATTGGCCCATAAGAGTGTGTCAATACATATTTTAAATGAATGTGTGTATTTTTTTTATTTAAGCATGTTATGGGGGTACAGATGATTAGGTTACATATGATGTCCTTGCCCACCTCCCCCAAGTCCGAGCTTCAAGTGTGTCCATCCCCCGGGAGGTGCGCATTGCATGCATTGTTTGTGCATATGCCCGTCCCCTCCTACCCCCTCCCCCTCCCTCTGCCCAACATCCAATAAATGTTATTCTTATATGTGCTCTTAAGTGTTGATCAGTGAAACCAATTTGATGGTGAGTACATGTGGTGCTTGTTTTTCCATTCTTGGGTACCTCACTTAGTAGAATGTGTTTCAGCACTTTCCAGGAGAATACAAGAGG
>NW_012140525.1:490081-491112 GCF_000956105.1 Propithecus coquereli | reverse complement strand
CAACCTTGTCTGGTTCCAGTTCTAAATGGGAATGCTTTTAATTTTCCCCCATTCAGAATGATGTTGGCTGTGGGTTTGTCATAATGGCTTGTATCATTTTAGGTAGGCCCCATCTATGCCTATTTTGTTAAGTGTTCTTATCAAAAAAGGTTATTGAATTTTGTCAAATGCTTTTTCTGCATCTATTGAGAGAATCGTGTTTTTTGTTTATGCTTCTGTTTATGTGGTGAATTACATTTATAGATTTGCATATGTTGAATCATCCCTACATCTCTGGGATGAAGCCCGCTTGGTTGTGGTGGATTATTTTCTAAATAAGCACCTGGATTCGGTCAGCTAGAATTTTGTTGAGAATTTTTCCATCTATATTCATAGGGGATATTGGTCTGTAGTTCTCCTTTTTTGATACGTCCTTTCCTGGTTTTGGTATCACAGTTATGTTGGCTTCATAAAATGTATTGGGGAGGAGTCCATCCTTCTCGATGTTGTGGAATAATTTCTGCAGGATAGGCACCAGTTATTCTTTGTAGGTGTGGTAAAATTTGGGTGTGAAAGCATCTGGTCCAGGACTTTCCTTTTTTGGAATGTTTTTTGTTGCTGTTTCAATTTCAGTCCTTGATATTGGTCTGTTCAGGAATTCTATTTCTTCCTGGTTGAGCATAGGGAGGCTGTGTGTTTCTAAAAATTTGTCCATTTCCTCCACATTTTTCAGTTTGTGTGCATAAAGGTTTTTGTAATATTCATAAATTATATCTTGAATCTCCATGGCATCGGTTGTAACTTCTCTTTTTTTTTTTTCCTGATGGAGCTTATCAGGGATTTTTCTTTTCTGTTTTTTATTAGTTTAGCCAAGGGCATGTCAATTTTATTTTTGCAAAGAACCAACTTTTTGTTTTATTAATCTTCCATATAGTTGCCCTGTTGTCAATTTCATTTAGTTCTGATTTGATCTTACTAATTTCCCTTCTTCTGCTGGGTTTGGGGTTGGTCTGTTCTTCTTTTTCCAGTTCTTTGAGTTGATTCATTAGGTT
>NW_012140525.1:486423-488301 GCF_000956105.1 Propithecus coquereli | reverse complement strand
AGGCTTTCCACAGTGTTTTGTAGTTCCCTGAATAAGTCCTTTATTTCCAGCAGATTGATTTGATTTTTCTTTAATATTTCAATTTCTTTAGTGAATTTTTCTTCCAAGTCCTGGGTTTTTTTTTTTTTTTTTGTATGGTTTCCTTGTGGTGGTTATCCATTTTTCCTGGCATATCATTGAGCTTACTTATAATCCATGTTTGAAATTCTTCTGTCATTTTAGTATTTTTGACTTGATTAATGTTCATTGCAAGAGAGCTGGTGTTCCTCTTTGGGAGTGTGCTTTCCATTTGATTTTTCATACTTCCAGAAATCTTTCACTGGGTCCTTCCCATCTGGATCCGCTGTTACTTTTCTTCTTTCAGTTTTCAATTGGAAAGTAACAAGTCCTGTGTATTTTCTGTTTATCTGCCGCTAGAGGGAGCCGCTAGTATGTCGTTCAGGGTTCTCTTGATGGGAGGGATTACTTGGGGAACTTGTTTTGTCTCTTGCCAGGGTTTTGGTTTCCTAGTCGCTGGTCTCACTGTTGGTAGCTGACCACAGGCGGAAATGCAATCATACTGGATGACCTTAACTGGTCTGGTGAGGAAAGTCACTAGGCTGTCACCTATTGGTCAGTGCCAAAGCCCCAGGGACTCGTGCTTGTTGCAGAGGGGGAGTGGTTCTTTCTGTCTTGCTGCTACAGGCCCAGAGGTGGAGCCCACCTCTCTCTGCACAAAAGACGCTTGCCAGGGTGATGGGTGCTGCCCCAGACTGCCCAACGTCCCAGCGCCCTCAGGTCCCACAGGTGTCTGCCTCTCACAACTGAGGAAGCACTCAGAATTCTCCCCTCAAAGAAATGGGCCTGGCTAGTTGACTTTAGGTCCTGCAAGGGCGGAGCCCCTTGCGAGAGTTTCCAGGTTGGGGGAAGGGAGCTGCTCCACAATGCACTGCAGCCACAGTGTTGTGGGCCCTGAGATGGCGTTCGCTCGCCCACAGGGCGTCAGCACTAGAGGCAGCCTCTCAGGGGCTTGCAGTCCCCCGATCAGGGAGTTGAGTCATCAGGGCGCCCCACTGTCTCCTTTATGTCTCCCTTCCCCAATCTCACGCCTGTCCAGCAATAGCTCACCCTCTTACTGGCCGCCCTGAACAGTCCTAATCACCAGCAGCAGTTTCCAGGTTAGAGTCCTCTACTCAGTAATTACCTCCTTGTTCAGGACCCGCTGGGTGCCAGAGACCAGCTTCCTGTCTCCTGACTGCCTCCGGAGGTAGCCCAGACCAGCTCCTCCCCTGTCCAGTGCAGTCCTGACACGGAACTCTGGGGAGTTCAAGATGCTCCCTGCTCGTGTCACCTCTCTGCCAAGCCCCGCGTTTCCTGCCACATTCTACATCCACTTCACACAGGTCCCTGACTCTCGGGGGGCTTGTAAGCCAGTGGGGAAGCTGGTCTGTCTCGTGAGGGTCTGATCCCAGTGCACTTACTGGCCAGGTGGGCGCAGCCATCCCACGCTCCACTCTCTATTGTCCATCTCGCGCTTTCCAGGTTTTGCGATCCTATCTCCGGTTCACCTTATTCTTTTTCCTGATTTGTGTGTCCCACACTGAATCTCCACCAATTTACCTTGTTGTTTTTGCGGGAGAGCGATCCGATCATGTGTAGCAGACCGAGATCTACACCTCTTTCTCTGGAAGCAGGGATCCCGGAGGTTCCCTTAATTCCACCATTCCCCCCCCTCCCCGTGAATGTGTGTTTGAATTTATCATTCCAAATATATGAAGTGATTTTCCTTCTCTACCCATCTTGGATCATACTTAAAGTATATCTTATGTTTCTTGATCATATCTTAAGAGGTAAATGGTTAACAAACTTTGATTCTTTCTTCTTTCAGGATACTTAATG
>NW_012140525.1:480342-485673 GCF_000956105.1 Propithecus coquereli | reverse complement strand
TGGGGGTACAAACATTTTCATTACATGAAGTGTTTTGTACAGATTGAGTCAAAGTATAAGTTATAACCACTATGTGGTTATCACCCACATAGTGAATGTTGTACAGATAGGTGTGAATTGACCCATCCCCTCCTCCTCCCTCCTACCTGCTTGATTTCAGTTGAGTTTTACGACCATATGTGCAATGAATGTTGATCAATTAGTTCTAACTTAATAATGAGTACATGTGGTGTTTGTTTTCCGTTCATGTGATACTTCACTTAGAAGAATGGTCTCCAGTTCCATCCAGGTTGTTACAAAAGGTATTAGTTCATCATTTTTTATGGCTGCATTAGTATTCTGTGGTGTATATGTATCATATTTTATTAATCCACCCATGTACTGTTGGGCACTTGGTTTGATTCCATATTCCACATCTTTGTGATTGTAAATTGTGCTGCAATAAACATTCAAGTGTCTTTTTGATAAAATGACTTTTTTTCCATTGGTTGTATACCCAATAATGAGATTGCTGAATCAAAAGATAGGTCTACTTTTAGTGCTTTGAGGTTACCTTCACCCTGCTATCCGTAGAAGTTATACTAGTTTGCAATACCACCAAAAGTGTATAATTGTTCCTTTCTTTCTGCTTACACACCAGCATCTACTGTTTTGGGACTTTTTGATAAAAGCCATTCTCACTGGAGTTAGGTGATATCATCCTGTGGTTTTGATTTGCATTTCCCTGATGATTAGAGACATTGAGCATTTTTTTATATGTTTATCGGCAATTAGTCTATCTTCTTTTGAAAAGCTTCTCTTCATGTCTTTTGCCTACTTTTTAATGAGATTGTTTGATTTTTTTTCTTGCTGATTTGCTTGAGTTCTTTGTAGAGTATGTCATTAGCCCTTTATGGGATGTATAGCATAGAAATGTTTTCTCCCATTCTGTAGGTTGTCCACTTGCTTCTATTGATTCTCTGTAGCTGTGCATAACTTTTTGATTTCATTAGGTCCCATTTATTAATTTTTGTTATTATTGTGATTGCCATTGTGGTCTTCTTCATAAAATCTTTGCCTAGGCCAATAGCTAGAAGAGTTTTTCCAACATTTACTTCCAGAATTCTTATAGTTTTATGGCTTAGGTTTAAGTCTGTTATCCATCATGAATTCATTTTTGTGAGTCGCAAGAGGTGCAGCTCCTGTTTCAATCTTTTACATGTGCTTATCCAATTTTCCCAGCACCATTTATTGAATAGAGATTCATGTCCCCTGCGTATGTTTTTTTTTTTTTTATCTGCTTTGTCAAAGATTAGATTGAAATGTGAGAATGGTTTTATATCTGGGTTCTCTGTTCTGATCCATTGGTTTATGTCTCTATTTTGTGCCAGTAGCATGCTGTTTTAGTTACTATAGCCTTGTGGTATAGCTTGAAGTTTGGTAAAGTGATGCCTCCTAATTTGTTCTTTTTGCCTACAATTGCTTTGGCTATTTGGGGTCTTTTCTGGTTCCAAATAAAGTGTAGAATATTTTTTCTAGCTCTGCAAAAAATGGCATTGGTATTTTAATGGGCATTGCATTGAATTTATAAATCATTCTGGGTAATATAGACATTTTAACAATGTTGATTCTGCCAATCCGTGAGCATGATATCTTTTTCTATTTGTTGACATCTTCTGTGATTTCCTTCCTCAGTATTTCATAGTTCTCTCAGTAGAGGTGTTTCACCTCATCGGTTTAATATATCCCTATGTATTTTATTCTCTTTGTTGCTATTGTGAAAGGGATTGATTGAGTCTTTGACTTGATCCTCACATTGACTGGTTTGGTGTACAGAAATGCTACTGATTTGTGTACATTTATTTTGTGACCTGAGATTTTGCTGAATTAATTTATCAATTCCAGGAATTTCATGGCAGAATCTTTGAGGTTTTCTAGATATAAGATGATATCATCAGCAAACAGCAATAGTTGTATACCCTTGATTTCCTTTTCTCACCTAATTGCTCTGGATAGAACTACAAGCATTATTTGAATAGAAGTCGTCACAGTGTGAAAACTTGTCTGGTTCTGGTTCTAAGCAGGAATGCTTTCAATTTTCCTCATCAGTATGTTGGCCGTGAGTTTATCATTTTGAGGTATGCTCTATTTTTATTTTGTTAGGGGTTTTGATCATAAAAGGGTGCCAAATTTTGTCAAATACTTTTTCTGCATCTATTTAATTGATCATATGGTTGTTGTGCTTCTATTTACATGATGAATCACATTTATGGATTTGCATATGTTGAATCATACTTCCATCTCTGGTATGAAGCCCACGTGAATGTGGTGGATTATTTTTTTGATTTGAAGCTGATTTCGGTTTGCTATGATTTTGTTGAGATTTTTTTCACCTATATTCATAAATGATATTGGTCTGTAGTTTTCTTTTTTTATTGTGTTCTTTGTTGGCTTTACCAAAGTCAACCAATATCAAGGTGATATTGGTTTTATAGAACAAGTTGGAGAGGATGCCTTCCTTCTCACTGTTATGAAATAATTTCGAAAGTGTAGGTACCAGTTCTTCTTTGTAGGTCTGGTAAAATTCAGCTGAGATACCACCTGGTTCTGGACTGTTATTCGTTGGGAGATGTTTTTATTGCTGCTTTAATTTCAGTGATTATATTGATCTGTTCAAGAGTTCTATTTCTTCCTGATTGAACCTAAGGAGGTTGTGTGTTTCCAAGAATGTGTCCATTTCCTCAACATTTTCAAGTTTATATGCACAAAGATTTTTATCATATTCAGAGATGATATTTCAATTTCCATGGTATCAGTTGTAATATCTCTGTTTCCATTTCTGATTGAAGTTATTAAGGTACGTTTTTTTCTGTTTCTGGTTAATCTAGCAATACATCTGTCAATTTTGTTTATCTTTTCTAGGAACCAATTTTTTGTTTCATTAATCTTCTATATAATTCTTTTATTATCCATTTCATTTAGTTCTGCTCTGACCTTAGTTATTTCTTTTCTTCTCCTGGGTTTGGAATTGGCTTCCTTTTCTAATTCCCTGAGAGAATTCATTAGATTGTTAATTTGTGATCTTTCTGTCTTTTGGATGTAGACATTTAAGGCTATGAATTTTTCTCTTAGGACTGTTTTTGCTGAATCTGACAGATTTTGATAACTTGTGTCCCCTTTGTTATTTACTTCAAAGAGTATTTTGATTTTCATTTTAATTTCTTCTTTGACCCACTAATCATTCAGCAGTAGGTTGTTTAATTTCCATGACTTTGTGTACAGTTGAATGTTTCTGTTGGAATGGATGTCTAATTTCACTTCACTGTGGTCTGAGAAAATACATCATATAATTTCTATTTTTTTTTCAATTTCTTGAGACATATTTTGTGGCCTAGGATTTGATCAGTCTTAGATAATGTTGCATGAACTGATAATAATAATGTATATTCATTAGTTTTTGGTTAGAATGTTCTGTAAAATCTGTTAGGCACATTTCTTCTAGAGTTTTTTTTAAGTCCATTGTTTCCTTGTTTATTTTCAGCTTGGAGGATCTGTCCCATTCTGTCTGGGGGTGTTGAATCCCTGGCTATTATGGTGCTGCTGTTTATCATTTTGTTTAGATCAAGTAGGGTTTGCTTTATGAATCTGTGCACACCCATGTTAGTTGCATAGATATGTAGAATTATTATGTCTACTTGTTGAATTATTCCCTTTACTGTTATGTAATGATCATTTTCATCTTTCCTATTTTTGTTGATTTGAAGTCTATGTTATCTGATATGAGAATGGGGACACAAGCTTTCTTTTGGTTTCCATTTTCATGGAATATTTTTTCCATCCCTTCACCTTGAGTCTGAATGAGTCTTTTTGGGTTTAAAGTGTTTGCTAGATAAAGCAGATACTAGGCTTGTATTTTTTTTTAATCCATTCAACCAGCCTATGCCTCTTGAGTGGGAGTTCAAGCCATTCACATTTATTGAGAGAATTGATAAGTAGTTTGGGTTTCTGTTCATCCTGTTCAGTACAACTTTATTGCTTTGTGTTACCTCTTGATCCATTGTCATATCTGGCTCTAACCTTTAGCTTTTGGATGATTTTACACTGGTGGGTATCTATTGTGCTGATATGTGTATAATGCAGGTGTGAGTACTTCCTGCAGGGAAGGTCAGGTCTTGAGAAATTCCCTCAGTATTTGCTTGTCTGAGAAAGTCTTTATTTCTCCCTCATGTAAGAAACTTAGTTTTGCAGGATACAAAATTCTAGGTTTGCCATTATTCTGTTTGAGAAGACTGAGAATGGGGTCCCAATCCCATCTGGCTAGTAAGTTCTCAACCGAGAAATCTGTTTTTTGCTTGATGGATTTTCCTTTGTAAGTATCCTGATGCTTTTGCCTTACAAGTTGTAGGAGTGCCTTTTCATAGGAGTGCCTGTAGAGGACATTTTGTCTGGGAACAGTTTCTTGTTGTTTTTCTCAGAATATGCCTGTGGGCTTGAACGCGAGTCCAGGACGCCCTGATCTGAAAACAGTAAGGGCTAGAGAGTTCAGGATGAAAATATCGGCTCTCTGGAGACAAAACAACAAGGAACAGGACGTGTTGAGTTGGGACAGTGTGGGAACAAAGAAATTGCAGTGAGACAGTTGCCAAACAGGCTGTGTTATAAATAAAGAAACTGCGGCAGAAAGGCGCTGCAGTTTCGAACCAACTTTGTGTGTCTGTGTCTCTTTGTCTCTGTGTTCATTCCTCATCCCTAGAAATGGGGCACGACAAGTGGCGCAGCGAGCAGGGTCTGCGTCATTCGGGACCGAGGAACCAGAGTGGGACCTCATTGGCATATGGTAAGTGGCAACCAACAGAGGACCTCCGGCATTATGGGGAATTCCCCTTCAGCTGCTGAACAAGAATATCGAAAGTTAGTCCAGGGACTTTTACATTCGGTGGGAGTGAAAGTTAAAGATACTACTTTAAAGCAATTGTTGACTTAGTGCAGCAGCATTGTTATTGGTTTCAGTTTCAGTCCCAAGTTCAGTTAAATTTGCGCAGCTGGCAACAGGTTGTTAAAGCTTTTTGTGTAGCCCACCAATGAGGCAACACGATTAATTTAAAATTTGGACTGTTTGTAATGCCATAACTCAAGCACTACAGCTATTGGAAACAGACTCGGAGAAAGCTGAGTCGCAGAATGGGGAGGAACTGGATCCCCCCCTCCCCCAGGCGATCCCAGAGGTGACTCCTCTAATGGATAGTCAGGAAAATGTTAACTCTTTATCTCCCAATACTGAAATAGCAGAACTTATTGCCTTATTAAAGAGGTGTTTACCCTCTATTATCACTAGCCCCACAGCTCCGACAG
>NW_012140525.1:469950-480123 GCF_000956105.1 Propithecus coquereli | reverse complement strand
AAAAAAAAAAAAGGAGGGAGAAAAAGGAAGACTTTACACCCTTCTCGTTATTCAGACTCCTCTGGAATAAGCAGAATTGCAGATGGATTCAATGGAATTTTTTCTGATCATTGTTATAGTGTCTGTTCTATGAGATAGCCAGACTTAAAATATTTTAATAACGCAGTCATTTCTCCGCTGTGATTGGAATTCCTCCCGATTTTGTGTTACCCCTATTCCTTTTAATGTCAGCAGACATTGAAACTCACTCCCTAATCTCTTATCTGGCAGTGTCAATATGACCTCTGATCTCCAAAATTTAGAACGAGAAATAACTGATGCGTTCCATGACAATCTCCCTGAGATGAATGAGGCGGAGATCTTTCAAGGCCTGGCTAATGGTCTCGCCCAACTAAATCCTTTTGAACACCTTAAGACATGGCTTACATCAATTACTAGCAATCTGTGCATTGTGTTATTGGTTGTTGTTTGTTTTTTCATAGTCTACAGGTGATGGTCCCAAAGAAGAGTGAATAAGGAACAACAACATCATAAAATAGTGGCGGTGCTGCAACATGTCCGAACACAGAGTCCTATGCCTTAAAACAAAATAAAAAAGGGAGAGATGTAGAGGACATTTTGTCTGGGAACAGTTTCTTGTTGTTTTTCTCAGAATATGCCTGTGGGCTTGAATTCGAGTCCAGGGCACCCTGATCTGAAAACAGTAAGGGCTAGAGAGTTCAGGATGAAAACATCGGCTCTCTGGAGACGAAACAACAAGGAACGGGACATGTTGAGTTGGGACAGTGTGGGAACAAAGAAATTGCGGTGGGACAGTTGCCAAACAGGCTGTGTTATAAATAAAGAAACTGCAGCAGAAAGGCACTGCAGTCTTATACCGTCTTTGTGTGTCTGTGTCTCTTTGTCTCTGTGTTCATTCCTCATCCCTAGAAACAGGCCACGACAGTGCCACTTTTGGCTAGTCCGATGACTATATGTCGCAGTGATTGCCTCTTTGTATTGAATCTCGCAGAGGTCCTTTGAGCTTTTTGTACCTGGATATCTATGTTTCTAGCAAGGCCAGAGAAATTTTCAACAATTATTCCCTCAAATATGTTTTCTAACCCTTGTGTATTTTCTTCTTTGCCCTCAGGGATGCCTATGATTCTTATGTTAGGCCTCTCTACATAATTCAATATTTCTTGCAGGCTTTGCTTCTTCCTCTTATTTCTCAATTCTTTCTCTTTGACTGACTTGTTTAACTCAAACAAGTTGCCTTCAAGCTCTGAGATTCTTTCTTCTGCCTAATGTAGCCTATTCTTAAGTCTCTCCACTGTGTTTTGTATTTCCTTGAATGAATTTTTTATTTCCTGTAGTTCTGTTTGATTTTTCTTTAATAATTTAATTTTTGGTGAATTTTTCATTCATTTCTTGCATGCTTTTTTGTTTCTTTGTGTTTGGTTTCTATTTTCTCTTATATTTCATTGAGCCTCTTTACAATCCATATTCTACATTCTTTATCTGTGATTTCAGTCTTTTTGTTTTGGTTGGTATCCATGTATAAGGAGTTATTATTTTGTTGTGGGGGTGTTCTTTCACTGTGATTATTCACGTTTCTAGAGTTCTTTTGCTGATTCCTTCTTATCTGGCCTCTTTCTTGAGATGTGGGTTTCTAGACCCGCAGACTGTCTCTACATTACTGTAGATTGATTCCTGACCATACCAGGGAGAGGAGTGCTGGTCCTGAGTTGCCTATGCAGTGTTTTAGCAGGTTTGTTGAACCTCTTGGGTTACCTCTGAACTGCTATCTTCATCTCTTTCCATCTATATGTAGTGATTTAAGTCCCTCAACTTAATCTCCAAGATGGCTGGTGGCACTTGTGTGTAAAAATCAACCAATCCCTATTTGTTTGAGTTAGAAGGCACTATGCTTAGCTATGGAGATGGTCCCTTATCATTGATTAAAGTTTGTGTGGAAGAGCCAGCTACCAAGATGGTCTTCTGTGCTTGTTGTAAGTTCTGGTCCCCCAAAGCTTACACAAATATTTCATGTTTTAGAAAGCACCCTGTGGCTTCCATGGGGTTGCTTGATCTCTACTCCCCCTGAGGTAGAGGATGTAGCAAGACAAATCATGTCTGGGTAATAAGAGCCTGAGAGTCTTTGCAAAGCATCAGCGGAGCTAAGAGATTGCCTATCCAGCTTCTAGGGGTAGCCACTGTTATGAAGTTCAAGGCAATATCTCCCTGCCAGGAAGGCTGTTCCCAGGAGAGGGGCCTATTCACTTGAGTGCTAAGTCCCTAGGCCAGGCTCTTTCTGCCTTTGTCCACTAGTGCATTTTCTCTGTGGAGTGGGGTATGTCCTTCCTATTTTCTCCCTGGAACTCCACAGCACTCTCACATCAGATCAGTCCATTTGAGTTCCCTCACTGCCTGAGACTGGCTCTCAAACTACCCCTCAGTCCATTTGTCTGATCCACGGATGTGCATCTTCACAGGACAAGGCATGTAGGGGGATCTCCAATTTTGCATACCTGTTCCAACACAAGATCCCAAGGGGAGAGATGTCGGCCTCTCTATCTGCAGGGGCTTCTTCCAGGGGCACACTCCTACCAGGGGGAAGCAGCAGCTGGTGTGTTTCTTGGCTCAAGCTGCACTCTCTAGTGTAATGAGTGGGGGGAGGGGCCATTGCTCCCATTCGGCAGGCCTGAGGCATTCAATTGTCATCGGAACCAGGGGTTAAACTAATTCACTCTGAGTACTGCACCCCTTTCCAAATGGCAGTTTTCCAGCAGGGCTGGGGGATGGGCATGCTCACAGATCCCCGTTCCTCAGTGCCCTTCCCCACTCTCCCATTGGATGTGGGCTTCCTCACCACCCTAGTTCAGGGCTGAGACCTTTCCCCTGGGTCTCCCTGCACTACTCTCATGTCCAGAGTGGGGGACACCAGTCCGGCCCACCAATCTAAGGCATCAGCACATCATCCTGTAAAACATCGATGGACAGGAAGCTCGTAAATTGCAGCAGCTCTGCTTTCAGTGGCAGGCTCAGCCAGGAACGCACACCTGCCATGGAGAAGCAGACCTTCATGTGCTTCTAGGCTCAGAGTATTCTCATGGTTGCAATGGGTGGGAGGGGCTATAGGTACCAGCTTGCCTGGGCTAAAATTACTCTCTTTGATGCCCTGATTAGAGGAGGTGCAGAGAAGGAAATGTTTAGGTGTAAGAATGCTGGCACTGTGGTCTCTCTTGGCACTCTGCCATGGAGTGTCCCTTTTGAATACCCGAGCTGCTGGGGTTCACTGGTTCACCGTGCTATTTTTATTTAGTTGATGTGCCTGGGCTTGTGGAGGGTAGAAGCACCTCCAATATGTTTTATGTCTCACTGTTGACTGAAGGTAACAACGTGTGAGACAGGGAGTCCCCCTTACCCTTTCACTGGGCTCCAAGTCTTTCTGGGTTTGGTCTGTATCACTGTCTTCTCCTTTCTATCTTCTTCTTTCTCAGCTTTGCAGTTTTTCTCGGTTGAGTCCCCAGACATCTCTGTTGCCTCTCCCTGTGATCCACACCTGAGCTGCAACTGCTCTCTACTCTCCTCAATCCAATAGTCTACTTCAGCAGGGACAATCCCACAAACGATGTCTCTAGTCTGCCCTTTTTGGGTAGTGTCCCTTGACATCATTTTATATTCTGACTCTCTTTTTTTAAGTAATGATTAGTTCTCATGCCTTTTGTATCATCAGTACATTTGATCGGAAAGGTCTTGATGTTCCCCTTTGAGTATCAATTACAGATTCCTGCTCCCATGTCACTTTACCACCTTAAGCTTTTATAGGTCATGAGGACTCCATGAAGCAGCAGCAATCTGTGTAAGAGATTCTTCAATAAGCTTCAAATCCACTAAATTTTACCATCACCTATGTCATTAGTTTCTTTCTTATCCATAATTATTTCAGGAAACAGTAATCTCTTTTGTTCAAATTTTATTGCAACTGATTATATGATAACATATGAGAAAGCTCACACTGGTTTTGAAATTCATCTTTCTCTTATTAAGAATCACTAGTCTTAACACTCACTTAATAATCACAAATACAATAAAATAACAAGAATTATAACAAGAGTAATAACAAATAACTATAAAATGGATAGCTATATATTTATATTTATCCATTTCATATATATCCAATATATATTTATATAATATACATTTATATAAAATATTTAATGTATTAAAATATAATATTTTAAACTTTTGCTGGACTCTGAAGATGAATTAAATCTTACAATGTCATGCCATTTCACTATATTTCAATTTGAGTCTTAAGTACAGAGATGAGGAGAGAGTGAGATAGAGAGTGAGGGGTATTTACTAGTACTTATATCAATTCTTTTGGGAGGATGTAGATGCAGTTTCCTGGGCATGACACCCTTATTCGTACATATGTATCGCTCTATCATATTGACAAATAGAAACATATGTTTCTCTAACATTAACTAAAGTATTGCATGATATTAAAGGACCAAAAGTACCACAGATGATAACAGAGATCACCTGAATACTACATAGCTTTTTCTACAATCCTACTAACTTTCATGTGAGCTATTGTACCTGAATAATCACAGCCATATTCAGATTATAGTTCATAATTTGTCTCCTTTAAAAATTGAGAACACCACCTGTTTTCACTCTGCTTTAAAAAAAATTGGTTTGATAGGATTAGGAAATACATGCAGCCTTTGTTTTTAGCTGGCCTATTTTGAAAATTGGGGTCATGGATGATGGCTTCCTGAGTGGGGCAGCAAAACCAATGGTAATGGAGAAACATTAAAAAGATTCAGATGTGTGGTTCTAAGAGGCATTCACAAATGTGTGAGCGCATTGACATGCCTGATTATGCAAAAGCTGAGCTGTGCAAATCATAATAATAAGCTTTTTCATTAGATTTTCTGCATTTTCTGCTTCTTGATCAGCCAGAAATATGGCCAAGTGTTCCCATTCTTTTGAGATTTCCCATTTACACTTGTTTCAACTACTCGGAAAAATAGGGAAAATAGAGCAGTGAAATGAGATTTTAATTAAGGGGGAAAAATGTTCGAATTTCATAAAACTCAAACACTCAAAAGATGTGTGCACTTGGTTATAGTTAGCTTGAAAACAAAATTTTACTTGGCAATCACAGAAGTTAAATCAGTTCACAAGTTAATCACTAAATAAATAATGTAATCCAACTATTTTAAAAATAAACTTAAATATGATAATTTAAGAAGCCTAATTGAATCATTTATTTCCCAAAGAAAGGTTTATTCAAAGAATTAGGGTCATCCAGGGTACAATAATAAATGAGAATTATTTGAAAGAAATGGCAAGTCTAAAAATATTTTGTGGTTTTCATATACATTCAGATTGATATTTAAAATCATGTTACTATTTCAAAATATTTGATTTCCATTTTGATCTGAAATAAATAAATACAGTTACTTATAAGAAAACTACAAATAAAATTTAGAGGTCCTTCAACATGACTAATGCCTTCTTTACACCTTTGGTGTATCAGTACTCAGTCTTGTAAACAACAGTGCAATAGAATGATTTGTGCAATCATCATAGGGTTTGTTGGGCTTCCCAATTTAGTATCATATTAGGTTAGGAGAGGCCACAAAGATTCTCACTCTAAGTTATAGATATTGACACTTAATTGTATAATTAAACAAATCAAAGTATTTGTACTTGCTGCGGATAAAAGCAGAGATATTGTTCTCATTACACATGTGGAGGTAAATGCTATCATAATTTGTTTGATTTCCCAAATACATTTAAAATTATGTTACATATATTATATGTCATATATTATTTATGTTATATTATTTGAGTAAGAGAAACTCAAAATAGAAGATCAGGGTAGGAAGTAATTTAAATGTCCGTTTCGAACCTCAAAATTTCATAATGTTATAGCTACAACAACCTCTGGACTTCTCAGGCACAAGGAAATTGTGACACTTAAAGCCTGGTGCTCACTGCTTCATTAAATATCAAGAACAAACACGTACCATAAGGAGATGGAGACCCCAGTTTTCAAAATCTAACTGACCTCTATGTTGTACTTCCCACTATCTCCTGTGACCTCCTCTGTACTCCAAGTTTGCTCACCCCAGCCACTCACATATTTCAAACATCAATTTGTGTGCATATTGAGATTATTAGAACATTCAGTTATTTTGTTAGTCTTTCTAAGCCCATGATGTCATCTACTTTGCATTCTCCCAGCCCTAAGTACGTGTTCTACTTTCTCATGTCTTATACATCTCACTCCCAAAATTTTATTGTTTATTCCTTAAACTCTTACAAGTGGGCAGATGTGGAAACCACACTGGGTTCCACTCAGGAAAAACCACACAACCCTTACTAGAGTGCAAGATATCTCAGCACTACAATCCCTGCACTGTACACCTTTCTTTCACAATGCCTTTAGTTTCACACTCGTAGGTATAAAGACTGGTGATCTCACTTCTTTAGTATTCAGGAACATGGTTAACAAAAACTCTTCCAGGTACTTTACATCTCAGCTTCATAGAAGGAGTGTACTTTCCATGAGAATCTCTCTATGTTCCTGCATCTATGACCTATACTATTTCCATATGCTCCAGACTATGGTGAACACTCCTTAGGACCGCTAGACTTCCCCTGCCCCCACCACTCCAACCCTTCCTAACCCTGCCATCCCATATACACGTGTGCATATTACCATCCCTTCTCTATGACCTCCAACTTGCTCTTTTTTTGTCTCAATTGCTAAGCATTTGCTATGAGAATCCAATCAAAATGCCCATGAAGGCCCAGCGATGTTTAGCTTCAACCGGGCCAAATAATAAAAGTTACATGATTAAGATTTTAAGAACTTGGACCTCAGCATTTTTGTGTACTTCACTAAGTTAATAACCCAAATTATAATTTTCTTTCAACAGAAGTGGGCATGAGGAAATTAGGTTATTATTTTAATAGTTAAAAGTAATATTCAATTTATATCTCTATATCAAATGTTTTGTAGGAAGGAACATCTAGATTAGAATATATATGTTATAGATACGCAGGGACAGCTCTAAGCAAAACAGATAATAAACATAATTGAATTATACTAGGAGATATCTACCTTTGACCACTCATCACTCTATACCTACCTTTATTTTCCCTGGAAGGTCAGCATGCAGATCATATTCCTTGTCCATCCATATTACCAGACACATTTATCAAACCTATTGCTCATTTCTCTAGCAATATTCTGCAAATTCTTTTCTCATCTCATAAGATTTACTAAGATCACATTGACTAGTTGTGTTATTTATGAGTTTATTTTCATAGACCATTCAAGATATACAATCTTCTAAACCAAAATTGCAATTTAATGAGAGGATGCTTTCCCCCGAATTGATCGATGTTTTATTTTAAATGCCTGATTTATTTTGCCTAAAACAATAAGCACCGTAAAAGAATAAACTCTTTTTTTCTTTTTTTGCCTACTATTATAAACTCAAGACTGAGTGTAGAGCTAGCAAGTAGAAAACAGTAAGTATTTTTAGAACAAGTCAGTAAATTAATGAATATGTACTAGTGTCTCAAATCTTATCATGAGGATAACTTTCTGTGCAAAAAGACAGTATTGTCTGATGAATACATTTTATATAAATTGATAATGCTAAACACTATGGTATAGAAAACGTGGATTCATATTGATTTAAAAATCAAACAAAAAAAATCTCATTTTCCTCTTGGTCTTAGGTAAGGTTAGGTAATTCATTCATTTAATAATGTGTCAGTAAACTGTTAAAAATTTAAGAGCTTTCTGAGGCCTTCCCTTTAACTCTATATCATCTTCCCTTAGCATTTAGTGTATTTACTTTCATCAGACACTCTAGTGACATAATTTTTGTTTTACTCAGTTCCAGAAGATAGTTATTTAGTAGAGAAAGTTTTTGTTTTTCTCCTTGTTAAATTGTAGAAAATTGTTTCCATGTGGTATCTCTTACTAAAGTCTTTGAGCAAAGAGGGTGTTACTCAACAACACTCTGACCTCTGACTCTTCCAAAAAAAATGCATTAGAAATATTCATAAATCTTAGAAATAAATATTCACAGACACACTCTGTAAAATCTTAAAACTGATTCTAGTCACTCCTAATTATACATCTTAGGGACTTCATGAATGTAAGAATTTATTTTTTTTATTTTCATTTGTTTCCAGTTTTCAAAACATTTTAAAATCTTGGTATTCCATTAAAAACAGAGGAGTGTCCAGGAACAACATCTGGGACTCCTTTAACTAATCTCATTTTCTTAGGTTATTTTACCAACATTCAATCAATTAAGAAATGGTGGTGCTCTTTATGCTGCAATTCTGTGTGATCATTTGCAAGCTTCTTTATTTTCTCAATTTAATGTTTTTAAATGAGACCAATGAATCCAATTAATATTAACTCCACAAACAATTAATTTTACATTAACAATAAGTAGCTTCCATTGATCACATTTCTAGTCCACTACTGAAATTCAATGCTAATTTGAGAATGACAAGAAACATAGATTCATGAAGAAGGTCAGAATTTAGATTTGAGCTGGACTTTAAAGAAAAGTCTTTGGATTCATATAGAATGTCGTTAAAGTGTCACAGTGAGCAATGATAAAACGCTCTCGTGAATACTTGGATACTAAGATTAACCTGAGCAAAAATATACTTTAAAGAATAAATAGTCAAAGATGCCTTGAATTAAACAAGAAACATACTTAGGAAGGAAACATAACTACTACCTATTGTTGAGAGAGAATACTACAAAATTCTTAAATACTGAGATAATCCTAAAAGATAAATAGAAGCCCAAATTTACTTTTAACAGGTTACAGTATTTTCTAAGTCTTAATTTAATAGTAAATGCTTGACTTGCAAAACAGCAATAATTAAACTTTAAATCAGTAACATATAGATAATCTATAAAGCTGTTTAAATTCATTATAGTAGTTTCACATACTACGTTTTCACTAAGACGCAGTGATATAGGCAAAAGGGGCCTAAAAAAGACCTTTACATTTTATACTTTTTCAGTAAATGAGGTATAGAGACAGGAATAAAAAAACTAAGAATCCATATTTTTATGTACTTCAAAAATATCATCTTTTTTATGGTGCAATAAAGAAAAATTAAATAAATATTGTGTTACTTAAACATTTCTATCATCTGGATGACAAAAAGTGTTTAAGATGTATAACTGGCAGAGATTGGGACTTTACTAGAAAAAATATGGAAAGCAAATTTACTTTTTTCATTTTGGTTTTCAAAATCTGGAAAGTGTAATTTGTGTCTTAACATTTATATTGATAACTTCTTTTAAAAAGATAGATAGTAATCTAAGGGGAAATCTAACAAAAGTTTCTGGGTGGTTTTCTAATTTAATTAATTTAAATTAGTCCAAATTGACTAAGATGCAATGAAAAGTAGAAGTAGAGAAGAGCTATCAGTGCCTGCAATATTAAAAAAGGAGTATTGTCTAAGTCCTGTTAGAAATGGGAGCAACTAAAAACAAGGAATTCAAAATAAGCACACTCAAATAGTGTTTAAAATTCTCACTTCCTATCCAATCAAAATAAAATAGAAATTATTACTGGGCAGTTTAAAAAGCATTGAAGGTCAACATAATTCTGAAAACACTTTCCTGTATTTGAGAAGACATAGGAGGGAGAAACTGTAGCCTAGCATTGTGCTTTGTGTTTTATGTTACAAGAATGGGGCTTGTTCAAGTGAACCGGAAAACAAAGTCTTGCCTTCATGTACTTAGAGCTCCTAAATCCCTTTCTCACGCCTCTTGGGCATTTAAATAAATTAATAGCCCTTTAACCCAACTGATCCATTGGGCCTGACATCAAAAATTTCTTACATTTCCCCTTTACTTCTAATTTCTGATTCCTAAACAAAAATGCCTGTCTTCTGGGTACAAAATAAAAGTTTCCATTTACTCCGAGGTATGTTTGTGAATATACAGGCTGTTGTGTCACAAATAGAGACCATTCAAAACCTTTATGTCAAGCTCTTGCAACATTATGGAGAAGCACTGAAAGTTCAGGAAGTTTAAATTTAAAGATGGTAAAAAGACCTAGCACTCTGGGAGCCCGAGGCGGGTGGATCGCTCAAGGTCAGGAGTTCGAGAACAGC
>NW_012140525.1:460502-469730 GCF_000956105.1 Propithecus coquereli | reverse complement strand
TCTACCTCACATGCAGATTTCTCCATTATTAACATGCTATACTAGTATGGTACATTTGTCACAATCATTGGACTAACATTGATATATTATATTTAACTAAAGTTCATACTTTATGGAGTTCTTTAATTTCCCCCTAATGTTCTTTCTCTGTTCCATGATCTCACCCAGGGTAACTTTTAACATTTAGTAACTATGTCTCCTGAGGCTCCTCCAGACTGTGACCATTTCTCAAACTTTCCTTGTTTTTGTCCTTGACAATTGTGAGGAATACTGATCAGGTATTGTGTAGAATTCAACCAGGGTTTGAAACCCTCAACCAGGGTTTTTCTTGATACCTTCCCTCATAGTTAGAGAGGGAGTGTATGTTTTGAGAGAAATCTCACAAAAGTAAATTACTATACCCATCACATCACATCAAGGATACATACTATAACCTCAACCTGACTTAACACTGTTGATGTTAACCGTGGTCATCTGACTGAGATGTCAGAGTTCTCCACTATAGACTTACTCTTTTTCCCCCTTTCCATAGGAAGACCTTAGGAGGTCACTATGTGCAGCCCATACATGAAGAATGAAGAGTCTTACTGTGCATAATTTATTTGTAATTCTGTATAGGACATATGTCTCTTATTCTCATTTATTCATTTTTACATTTATTTTATCAGTACTTACTCGGGGCTATATTTATTTTATACTTTAGGTTATAATCTAATATTATGTTATTTATTTTATGATTTATTCTATACTCCAATATTATATAATTTATTAAATTACTCAAATTGTTTCAGCTTTGGCCATTGAGACCTATATAAATTGACTCCTATGTTCCTTTGACATATCTCCATCATTGTGTGTGTGTGTGTATGTATGAAGTTGTTATTGCTGTTGTTGTTTTTATTTTTAGCACTTTCTAACTTTTGGGACTACAAGATGCTCCAAGCTCATCTTGTATATTTCTTGGCATAGTGCTAGAGTCAGCCATATCTCTCCAAGGAAATATAGTATTTTTTTATTGGGGAATGGTATTAGAAACCAAGATCTGAGTACTAGGTGTGCTTGTTGCTTCTGGGGCATCATTGTTTCTTGAGCTTCTTAGCTGACAGAGAAAGAAATATGTACATACATACATATATACACTCACACATTAAACATGAATATACAGAGATCTATATTTCTACATGAAACTACCTGATATAAATATATGTGTATATATACACATGTGTATGTATATGTGTATATATATATAATGTACATATGTATATATATAAATATCAATAAAAATGAGTCCATAACTGTTTCTCTAAATCTATTCCTCTGTCATGTAGGTTATCCTTGCCTTCTCTCCTTGCTTATCTGTAACCTTTCACCCCAATAGAGGAAAACCTCACTCTCACTGTCTCCATCTATTTACTTAATTGTGCAATTCAGTATACATGTGTAGTAGCTACAGACTTTTGAAAAGTAAAGGATAACCCATAAGAAATAACTTTGTCTAATATTTATGTGCAGTTGTTTTTACCTTTAGTCTAGTAGACTCCATTCATTTCCAAAGTTACCTAAGTTAACACTCTTTCCCCAATGCCCTTCAGTGAGATTGTTTATTGCATTGGCAATACAGTTGGACTGGTCACATTCTACATTCCATGATGGAATCCCCTGACTTGCCTATATAGTTCATTTTTAGTTTGCATACATTAATATTCACTCTTTCTGTTGTAAAGTTCTATGGATTTTGATAATTTTATAGTTTCATATATTCAACATTACATAATCATACAGAGTAGTATTAACAGCCTTAGGTATCCTGTACTTGATCTATGCAAACCCCTACCCTGAATTCCTGGCAACCACTAGTTCATTTATCATGTGTTTAGCTTTGTCCTTTATAGGATATTGTATAAATGACCTCATACAGTATGTAGACTTTTCATGCTTGCCTTTTTTTACTTACCAATACACATTTAAGATTCATCAGTACATTTGTACTATTTAATAGCTCATTATTTGTTAATGCTGTGCCATATTCTATATTATGCTTATAATAAGTTATCCATTCACCTATTGGAATATATCTTAGTTACTTCCAGTTACTGGCAATTATAAATAAAGCTGCAATAAACAGTTGTGTGCAGGTTTATGTTTTTACATAAACTTTCAAATCAATACCTAGGAGCACAATTGCTGAATCATATGGTTAAGAACATGTTGAGTTTTCTAAATGCTGCCAAACTTCCTTCTAAAATGGCTGTTCAATTTTGCATTCCCATCAGCAGTGAATGAGAGTTCCTGTTGCTCTGCATCATCACTAAAAATTACTATTGTCAGTTCTTTAGATTGTAGCCATTCTCATTGGTGTAGTATTATCTCAGTGCTGTTTTAATTTGCATTTCCCTAACAACAAATGATGTAGTGCATTGTTTCATATGCTTATTTGCCGTCTATCTTCTTTGGGGAGATTATCTGCTCAAATTTTTGGCCCATTTTTAATTTTTTTTTTTTTATTAAAAGTCCTTTATCAGATATGTGTTTTGCAAATATTTTCTCCTAGTCTGTAGCTTATCTTTTATATACTTAATAATGTCTTTCCCAAACCACAAGTTTTTAATTTTAATAAAGTCCAATGTATCAATATTTCCTTTTATGAATCATGCATGCTTTCAGTATTATGTCAAAAACTCAGCACCAAACTCAAGGTCACATAGATTTTTCCCCTGTGTTTTCTTCAAAAAAGTTTTACTGTTTTGCACTTTACACATAAGTCTGTCACCCACTTTGTGTTACATTTTTTTTTTTTTTTTGCATATGAATATCCATTTTTTCCAGCACCATTTCTTGAAAAAATTATACTTTCTCCATTAAATTTCCTTTATATCTTTGCCAAAAATTATTTGGTTACATTTTTTTTTTTTTTTGCATATGGATATCCATTTTTTCCAGCACCATTTCTTGAAAAAATTATACTTTCTCCATTAAATTTCCTTTATATCTTTGCCAAAAATTATTTGGATACATTTTGTGCGTTTATTTTTGGACTTTATTTTTTCCATTGAGTAGTGGAATCCTTCAACATTAGTTTTTTTTTAATTTCACTGTCATGTTTCCTGGTTATTCTAGATCTTTTGCCTTTCTGTATAAACTTTAGGATGACTTTTTCAATGTCTACAAAAGTGCTTGCTGGTATATTGATTGGGATTGGTTTGAATCTATAAATAAGTAAAATAATTAAGACTAAGATATTAAGTCTTACCATCCATGTACACAGAATATCTCTACTTATTGATATTTTATTTTATTTAATCAATTTATAGTTTTCTGCATATAGATCTTATATATATTTTGTTAAATGTATACCTAAGTATTTCATTGTTTTGGTGTTTTTATAAATTGCATTATTTTAAAATTTCAAATTCCAATTGTTTATTATTGGAATATTGAATAGAAAAGTAATTAACTTTTGCATATTGACTTTTTATACTGCAATATCACTATACTCATTTATTAGTTTTAGGAATGTTTTGTAGATTTTTTGGATTTCCTACACACACAATGATTTCATCTGTGAAGGAAGACAGTTTTAATTTTTCTTTTCCTATTTATATTAATATATGAATACATCACATTTATTTCCTTATTTTGTATTCTTACGTTAGCTAGGATTTCCAGCATGAGTTGATGAGAGTGATGAGAAAGCACATCCTTGCCATATTCCTATTACTAAGAAAAAAATTGGGCCAGGTGTGGCGGCTCATGCCTATAATCCTAGCACTCTGGGAGGCTGAGGTGGGAAGATCACTTGAGGTCAGGAGTTTGAGACCAGCCTAAGCAAGGGCGAAACCCTGTCTCTATAAAAAAATAGAAAAATTAGTCAGGCACAGTGGCATGTGCCTGTAGTCCCAGCTACTTGGGAGGCTGAGGCAGGAGGATCACTTGAGCCAAGGAGTTTGAGGTTACGGTGAGCTATGATGATGGCACTGCACTCTATCCAAGTCAACAGAGTGAGACCCTGCCTTGAAAATAAAAAATTGTCCAATGTCTTATTATTAAACATATTACCTTGAGAGATTTTAGACGCTGTTTAGCAAGCTAAGGAAGTTCCTTTTTTGTTTTCAGTTTGCTGAAAGTTTAGCATCAGTGTTTGTTGTATTTTGTCAAATGCCTTTTTTAATGATATAATCATATGATATTTGTTTAGTTTTGGTTTTAGCTTAATCATGTGACAGATTACACTGTATCATTTTTGAATATTGAACCAGCCTTGCATACCTGGAATAAATCCCATTTGATTATGGTGTATATTTTTTGTATATATTGTTAGGTTTGATTTGCTAGTATTTTGACTAGTATTTTGAATGTATGTTTATATGATATATTTGTCTGTAGTTTTCTTTTCTTGTAGTCCCTTTATATAGCTTTTGTTTTAGGGTAATGTAGGCTTCATAGAGTAAATTAGAAAGTCTTCTCTAAGCTTTTATATTCTGGAAGAAATTAATTAGAATTGTTATTGTTTCTTCCATCAATATTTGGTAGAATTCACCAGTAAAAGCATTTGAGAGTGGTGATTTCTTTATTGGAAGTTCGTTATTGTCCCAATATCAGATAACGTGAATATATATACATGCACACACACATCTACTTTTCCCTGTGTTAATTTTGGTAGTTCGACTGTAATTGTTTTATTTCATCTATGTTTGTAAGCATAAAGTTGTTGGTAGCATTCCTTTATTATACGGCTAATATCCATGTTAATGTCCATGGATTACCACTGATGACTTCTCTGGGTAGGATTCAGAGATAAGGGTTCAATATTTGCACTGAAGTTATAGGATGAATACATATTTGCTGTTGGAAGAGCTGAAAAAAGAACATTTTAAGCAGAACTGATAGTATATATAAAGTCATGAGATGTGAGAGACTAAATGGTGAATGAAATGAATGGTACTGAATGAAGATAGAAAATCAAGGAACAGATTAAGAAGGCAGAACATAACATGAAAACAAGAACTTAGTATTTTTTTTCTACATTAAGGTAATGGAATGAAGCTAAAGAATTTTGAGAAGTTAAGTGAAAGAATGTATTTTAAATAACATAGAACAATATCTCTCACAGGGTAAAAGACAGGTAGTATAAATATTTGCTGTTATTAGAAAGGTCAATTTGGCAGTAGGGTTTTGGAAAGTATATCATTACTGTTGCTCAGGAGAAAGATGATGATAAAAGTGTTTACCTTTAAATGCAAATCAAATTCGTTGAGGTAAAATTGTATTTCAAACCACAATCTTACCATTAGAAAAATGCAAAGATAGGTCATCTGAGGTCAAGCCAAGTATGTGATGAGAGAAATATATGTCTTATTTTCCTTTCTGTGCAAATCACACAACTCCTATTTTCAGTACCGTGTCACAGAATTGAGAAATTACGCGTTGATAAGAGTTTGCCTAGTTATTTTGAGTTTTTTTTCCATTTTGCCAAGTTATTCTTATTTAATATCAAGGAGAAAGAATAGACATTGAGTATCTAATATATAAGGGAAATTATTCTGGTAGCTGAGGATGCAAAAGCTCTGCAATATTCTTCTCTCCTTAAGAAGTTTATCATATGTTTGGGAAAATAAGCATATCCATATGGGTTATAAAGGTACTCAGAAGTCATCTTGAATTTAAACCTTTGATTTTATTTACTAAGAAATTATGGATTTGAGAGCCAAAATCAATAGCTCAATGCCCAACATCTTGGTGCTGGACCTGGGTCAAACCAGTTCCGATTCCCAATTGTTTCCTCTACTTTATCTTGTTCTTTCTCCAAGAGATTTCTGTATGCAAATTAAAGATGCTCCTCAGCTTATGATGGGGTTACATCCCAACAAGTGCATCATAAGTTGAAAATATTGTAAGTTGGAAGTACCTTTATTACACCTATCCCACTGAACATTATACTTTAGCTGAGCCTACCTTAAAGGTGCTCAAAACATTTACATTAGACTAGAGTTGGGGGAAATCATCTAACACAAAGCCCATTTTATAATAAAGTCCTGAATATCTTACATAATTTAGTGAATATTGTACTGAAAGTGAAAAACAGAATGGTTTCATGTGTACATAAAGTAAAGTTTCTACTAAATATGTATTGCTTCCACACCACTGTAAAGTCTAAAAATCATAAATTGAACCATCATAGGCTGGGAACCATATGTATTTCATTTTTAAATTGTCTATGTTACATATTGTTGCAAGAAATAATTCTTTAGATTTCTATGAAAATGAATTTTTGTCCTAAATATTATAGCCTTACTGTTTATACTTAGGCATGGTATTGAAATAAATTGTCTTATAGCTAAATATAACAGAGAAATTGGGTACTTGTGGATCAACCCCCTTTTTTCCTTTTCTCTAAAGATGTGGATATCTACAGGAAACATATTCTGTGATCATTGTTCTCTGGTGTATCAAGAACAATGAAAGAATAAGGAAGATCAGGCGATTTGATTATTCAGAGTTGCTGATAACTTCTGGAGATTGCAATTCAAAGGAGTTTTAGAATTTTGTACACTTGGCCATAAATAAATAATGTGTAGCATTTGGAGATCAAATAGGTTTAATCATTAAAGTGAATGGGATGATCAAAAACTAGGGTATATTAGGATAGTAATGTATGCACACATTGCATAATGGTTGTTGTTCTGATCTCCTGACCCTACCAGTGGAAAGAGAGTGAGTTGTCTGAGGGGCATCAATATTGAACAATGCATTAAATTCAGTATGGCATGGGATGAAGAGCAACGCTTTGAACTGTATTTCCTGATTTGAATCCTGACTCTGCCACTTTCCAGCTTTGCAACTTTTGATGAACTAGTTACAGAGCCTGTCTGTGCCTCAGCTCCCCAAAATGCAAAATCATAATGCTAGGGCCTACTTTATAGTAATAAACTAAAAGAATGTTTGGCATATTATAAACACTCTAAAATATTTGTCATAAAATAAAACATATAAATCAATACATTTAAGGAGGATGAGGCTGCTGGAATTAATAATTAGGAAATTATATGTGACTTTGCAGACAGTAGTTACATTACAGTGCCAAGAGCTGAAGCCCTTATGCCATGTGCTTGAGGAATGAGAGATACTGAGGCAGCCAATACAGATTACATGAAAGAGAATGTTTATCTAGGCAAATGGACAAGAACAGTAAATATATTTATGTAGTAATTATTTAAAATATCTGAAGGAAAAAGAAAACAATATTTTAAAGCATTTACTATAATCTCATCAATTATTCTTAGAAGATCATTTAAACTTCAGTTGTATTGTTCATTAATTTTTGGTCACATAAACTGTCTTCTAGGGTAATGCTTATATACCAAGAGAATAAAACATAACTAAATCATAACCTGTAAAATGTCTAAACATATAAATTATTTATATTTGGTATTACTAAAAATAAAGGTCATCTGGTCCCCATTTTATAAACCATAAGGAAATAAAAAAATTGGATATTTCCTTTCTTATTTTTGGCCAATTTTAAATGATTTAGTTAATAATTATTTAATAGAAACTTTATAATTCACAGCGTTACATAAAAAAAGGAACTAGAATTACAGTAATTTTGCATCACAAAACCACAACTTGACACTTAAAGCCCTGAAAATCAGGAAACCAGAACCATTACTGGGAAAGCAGGTAAAATGTTACTTTTGTGTATTTAATAAAAGAATAAAGTTCTCACCATTATAAAGATGAGGGTTTTTAATTTAATTGAGGGTTTCCTTTGCTGCCTTTCCAGAAAGTCAAGCATTTTCTTCTTCTGCAGCAATTGAGATTTCTTATCTTCCTGTCACCATTATGTTCATCATTTCATTTTGACCACATATAACCATTTTATATAGCCTCATTTACCTGAACCTTTTCCTTTCCCAAAGGAGTAATAATTGGGACTAAAGAGGTATTGAGATTATTTTTAAGGTTAGACAGAAAACAGAAGGCAAGGGTAGGATATTACTGCTGACAGATCATACTTTCCTTTTTTCTTTCCTTTCTTGGGGTGCCTAACGAACTGTAGGAGACTCACATTACAGGGGAAGGAACATGAACAATTTCGGTAGTATCAACATTCTTAATTATAAAGAAGAGAACATGCTTTAGCTGTATTGTAACCATGTCTTTCTCATGATGAATGAATTGGTATGATGCACTGTATGTGTGAATTGGTATGATCCAACTAAATGATGCACTAACATTTAGTCGTATGTAAATATTTTTGTTTCAAAAGATGTATATATATTGTCATTTCTCTCGAAAATCACCTAATTAATGCATTAAAACATATACATTCTGTTTCTTTGTTTTGAAATCTCTACCGATCAAAGCCAAAATATGCTATTTTGCACAGTATTTGCAACAAATGTTTTCCTCATTCAAAATCACTTAAAAGGGCATTTTTAAAATAAGTCAAAACGTAACAAAAATACATTTTTTTTGCAATTCAGTACATACCTTATTCCAATTTGTGATCTTCAGATATGAAAATTCATCCCTTCTTCCTTTTTTTATTACCACCTTCTAATGTTTTCGGGGTCTTCTTATAGCTCCAACTTAAGTCATTGCTAAGCCGCTGGGCTTTACACATTTCCAGCTTTTAAACTTTTCCTCATCACCAGGTTTTTCCAATTCCTTCATCATTCCCTTTTGGAGCCAGACTCTCTTAATTATCTGATAATACCAGGATTGAAGCAGAATATACATCTCCATGGACTAGTGTTTCATAGGGACGCAGACAGCATGGGATGACTTGTTGACGATGTTGGCTCAGGCAGGGGCTTAAATAACGAAACCTAATTGTGGAATAGACTTATTTATTTAGCTTTAATTTCTACCTGATCAGTGAATATGACTAAATCCATGGTATAATGGGAATTTTATATCTTTTGGAATCAGTGAAACTTGGATAAAATTTTAATGTCAAACTTTCTGTTACTATCAGAAATTCATAACAATATATGACTTTTACTTTCGCTATACACTGGGAATAAAATCAAAAAATACTTTCTCATCTTAACAGTAGCCATGGAGAAATTTTTTTCTATTCTCAGTGCCAGGAATATCTGTGGTGTTTCCTGTCAACTTCCTTCCCTTCCCTTCCCTTCCCTTTCTTTTTCTTTCTTTCTTTCTTTCTTTCTTTCTTTCTTTCTTTCTTTCTTTCTTTCTTTCTTTCTTTCTTTCTTTCTTTCTTTC